>NC_080859.1:11655001-11955001 GCF_030435755.1 Ochotona princeps
GTTTTTCAGTTTTTGGATGTGGTGTATCACATTTATGGATTTGCGAATGTTGAACCATCCCTGCATTCCAGGGATGAATCCTACTTGATCCGGATGAATGATCTGTCGGATGATTTTTTGAATTCTATTGGCTAGGATTTTGTTGAGTATCTTAGCATCAATGTTCATCAGAGAGATAGGTCTGTAGTTTTCTTTCTCTGTAGGATCTCTGTCTGGTTTTGGGATTAAGGTAATGTTGGCTTCATAGAATGAGTTTGGAAGGGTCGCTTCCTTTTCTATTATATTGAAGAGTTTGTAGAGGATTGGGGTTAGTTCTGTTCGGAATGTTTTGTAGAATTCTGTAGTGAAGCCGTCTGGACCTGGGCTTTTCTTTGTTGGGAGTTCTTTAATCACTGATTCAATCTCTGCTTCAGTTATGGGCTTGTTCAGGTCGTTTGTTGCCTCTGGGCTAAGTTTTGGCAGGTTGTATAAATCTAAGAACTTTTCCATTTCTTGATGGTCATCTGATTTGTTGGAGTACAGTGCTTTGTAGTAATTTCTAATTATGTTCTTAATGGTTGCAATGTCTGTTGTTATGTTGCCTTTTTCATCTTTGATGCTGTTAATTCTTGCTTTCTCTTGTTTTTTCTTTGTCAGTCGGGCCAACGGGGTGTCTATTTTGTTTATCTTTTCAAAAAACCAGCTTTTTGATTCATTGATTTTGTGTATGGTTTTTTTTATTTCTATATGGTTGATTTCCTCCCTTGTTTTGATGATTTCTTGTTTCTTGTTGTGTGTGGGGCTCATCTGCTGTTGCTTCTCCAATTCCTGGAGGTGTGTGTTTAGTTCCTGTATTTGGCGCCTCGCTTGGGCCTTGACATGAGCTCCAATTGCGATGAATTTACCCCGTAGCACTGCTTTGGCTGTGTCCCACAAGTTTTGGAATGTTGTGTCAGAGTTTTCATTGGTTTCCATAAATTTTTTGATCTCATCTTTAATTTCTTCTCTGACCCATTGTTCGTTCAATAGCATATTGTTCAACCTCCAAGAATTTCTGTATTTCCTTGGGCATTTTGAATTGCTGATTTCCAGTTTCATTCCATGGTGGTCTGAGAGGGTACATTGTATGATTCCTATCTTTTTGAAGTTACTTAGATTTGCTTTGTGTCCTATCATGTGGTCGATCCTGGAGAAGGTGCCATGTACTGCTGAAAAAAATGTATAATCTGTGGCTTTAGGATAAAAAGTTCTATAAATGTCAACCAAGTCCAGTTGTTCTATTGTTTGTATTAGCTCTGTTGTTTCTTTGTTGAGTTTTTGTTTTGTTGATCTGTCTATTGTTGTTAGTGGGGTGTTAAGGTCACCCACTACTATTGTGTGCATATCTATGTCTCCCCTTAAGTCTGTAAGTAATTGCTTCACGTAGCTAGGCGCATTGGGATTTGGTGCATATATGTTCACGATGGTAATTGCTTCCTGATGGATCAATCCTTTCACCAATATATAATGTCCTTCTCTGTCCTTTTTGATGTCTGTAAGCTTGAAGTCTATATCATCTGAAATTAGGACAGCTACCCCAGCCCTTTTTTCTCGTCCATTGGCGTGAAATATCTGTTTCCATCCCTTCACTTTAAATTTCTTAGAGGCTTTTCTGGTTAGATGTGTCTCTTGTAGGCAACAGATAGTTGGATCTTGTTTGATGATCCATTCCGTTAATCTGTGCCTTTTGATTGGTGAGTTCAGGCCATTTGTGTTAAGAGTCAATATTGAGATGCTGCGATTTTGCCCTGCCATACATATGTGTCTTTGTGGGTGTTGTTATCTGTGTAATTACCCCTCCTTGTGTGGGCTTTAGTGGGGAGATCTTCCTGTTTGCCATCTTTGCTTGTGGTTTGCCCCTGTTTTTTCTGTGTTTAGCACATTTCTAAGGAGATTTTGAAGAGTTGGTTTTGTGCTGGCATATTCTTCAAGTTTCTCTTTGCTATGGAAGTATCTGATTTCGTTCTCGAATATAAATGAGATCTTTGCTGGGTACATTAATCTTGGTTGACAGTTGTTCTGTTTCAGGATTTGGAAGATCTTTGTCCATTCTCTCCTTGCTTGTAGGGTCTCTTCAGAGAAGTCAGCCGTGATCCTGATTGGTTTTCCCCGGAATGTGATCTTTTCTCTGCTTCGTACTTGTCTTAGGATTCTTTCTTTGTCTTCGTTGGAGTGGAACTTGAGCACCATATGTCTGGGTGAAGATCGCTTTGGGTCATATCTGCTGGGAGTCCTCTGACCATCCTGGATTTGGGCTGGGTTCATGTTCCAAGTGTTTTGGAAGTTTTCCTGTATAATTTCGTTGAGCACCGTTTGCATTCCTGATTCTCTTTCTGCTCCTTCGGGCAGTCCCATAATTCTGATATTAGATTTTCTTAGGTTGTCTTTCATCTCCTGAATGGTCTTATTGGCTTTGTTCAGGCTTGTTTCTAGCTGTTTAATGAGCTGGGTGTGTTCATTTTGTGTGTCTTCTGTTTCAGAGATCCTCTCTTCTGCTGTATTTATTCTGTTAGTTAGGCTCTCAAGTTTGTGCTCTAAGTCAAGGATTTTGTTTTTGACTTGCTGTATTTCTGTGACTATGTGGTTCTTGAATTCCTTGAAGTCTTCCCAGTTCTTCTCATTGTCTCTGACAGCTTTTAACATTATTTTTTTAAATTCCTTGTCTGGTAGAGCTTCCATGTCTTCTTCTCGTATCTCCGAAATAGATATTGGCTTTTGGTCTTTTTTTGGTGAGGTACTGGCTCTCTCGTCTGGATCATTCCCTTTTCTGAAGTTTCTTCTCATTGCGTTATTGTTTCTTGTTGATTTCAGGGATGTATTCTCTGATTTGTTTATCTACAGTTTCTGGTCTTTGTGCAGTAGTTTGGAGTAGGTGTGAGTTCGCTGCTTCCTTTAGGTTTACTTTTGAAGGAGAATTTCTTTGAGTTCTATTGGAGATGTTTGGTGCGGGGGGATAGCTATATCAACCCCTGAATGTCTATAACCCTCTGTAGCTTGGTTTCTGTAAGGTCTGTTGGTTAGACCTTTCGTCCTGTGTGTGTTTTCAGGGGTAGGGCTTAGTAGCAGTATTTTGTAGCTTCAGGGCTCCTTGTCTGTAGTTTTGGGGTGGATTTGGAAGACCCCTAGCGCCCCTCAGGCCTGCAGTTGTGGAGCTGCCCAACCCTGGCCTGATGTGAAACTCAGATGCTGGTGTGCTGAGGGGTTTGCCCAGAGGGATTCCTCAGAGGACTGCTGTTGTTGTGCTGGGGCAGTTTTCCTAGGGGGATCCCTCAGAGGAACCGAAGCAGCACTCCCGCCGCAGGCGCGCACTGCTGGGGACCTCCTCTGTGGGGCCTCGGGGATTCAGCAGTGAGAAGCTGCAGGCGCGCACACCAGAAGTTGCTGTTGCACCGAGTGGTTTTACTGAGGCAGCTCCCTCAGAGGAACTGAAGCAGCACTCCCCGTTGCAGGCGCTCGCTGCTGGCGCCCGCCGCTGGTGCCCGCCTTTGTGAGGCCACAGGCATTCAGCAGTGAGAAGCTGTGCTGGCGCACACCAGAAGTTGTTGCTGCACCAAGGGGTTTTACCGAGGCAGATCCCTCAGAGGAACTGAAGCAGCACTCCCTGCCGCAAGTGCTCGCTGCTGGCGCCCGCCGCCGGTGCCCGCCTTTGTGAGGCCACAGGCATTCAGCAGTGAGAAGCTGTGCTGGCTTGCACCCCAGTTGCTGTTGTTGTGCTGGGGCAGTTTTCCTAGGGGGATCCCTCAGAGGACCCAAAGCAGCACTCCCTGCCGCAGGCGCGCACTGCTGGCGGCCTCCTCTGTGGGGCCTCAGGCATTCAGCAGTGAGAAGCTGCAGGCGCGCACACCAGAAGTTGCTGCTGCACCAAGGGGTTTTACCGAGGCAGATCCCTCAGAGGAACTGAAGCAGCACTCCCCGTTGCAGGCGCTCGCTGCTGGCGCCCGCCGCTGGTGCCCGCCTTTGTGAGGCCACGGGCTTTCAGCAGTGAGAGGCTGTGCTGGCGCACCCCAGAAGTTGTTGTACTATGTGGTCTGCCCAACGATGTCCAGTAGAGAGAGTTAAGCTGCGCAAGTCTCCTGCACCTTACCACTGGGGGACCTGTAGGGACTCTCCGCCCTGGCTCCCACACAAGTTGGAACGTTCAATTCTCGCACAGCCTCAGACTGGGAGAATTCTGGGGGACAGGGGGCACTGAACAGGGACAGTCTCAGTATAGTTCTCTCAGGGAGCGAAAAGCCCGAAAATAGTTTTTTTTTTTTTTCACCTCTGGCGCACTCCACCTCTCTGGGTTCCTGTGTGTCCCAGCGCCACAAAGTCGCCAAGCTAGGTGCCTCCGGGGGCCAGTGTTGCTGTCTCCAGCTGCCCTGGGTCCTCTGGGCTTCCCGCTGTTGCACCCCCTTCCCGGGATGACTCACCACGTTTTAACTGGGTCTTTGTGTTTCCTGCGTTCCTTCTCTGGATTTCTTCCGAACCATGTGTTTCTTCTTGGATGCTCGATGTCCAGGGAGCTTCTGGCACTCCTTCCTGTGGTTCCTCAGTCCGCAGATCTCTCTCCAGCCGCGCCCTGTCTCTCCTTCAGCGCCTCCCTTTCTATGCCCGTCCTCCCAGGTCGGCCATCTTCTCTCCCTAAACCTCTCCATTTGTCTTGCAGAGGATATCATCATTTTGTATCTACTATAGGGATAACAGATCATAAAGAACAAATTATAAGTATTTAGAGCACCTATAATACAGTCTTTTATTTAAAGTCAATGCTCTGTACAAAAAGGGGAATATTAGGATATTTTGACTCTTAGCAATCTGATTCTTTAAGTTCTATTCATACTTTGTTTTTTAAAAAATTGAAGGGCCAAGTTTGAAGAGTGATATCTTCCAGCTGCTGATTCACTGTCCTAATGGCCACAATGGCCAGTACCAGGCCAAGCTGAAGCCAGGAGCTTCATTTGAGTTCACAGGATGGGTGTCAGGGGTTTATGCACTATGTTTGGGAAGTGCAGTAACTGGGACTCAAACCAGCACTCATGTGGGATGCCAACGTTGCCGGAGGTAGCTTAACCTTCTGTACCACAACACAGGCTTTTGTTAGTTTCCTTTTCCTTTTTCATTTGCAAGAGGTCAGTTGTGCCTATGTAGTAAATTCTTTGCCCAATATAGACTTCCAGTAAGTACAGGTTTTAAATAATGCAACATAGATATCACTCATTATAGCTTCTCTGTAATTACCGGCTCCCATCAATAAGGGAAATAGTTTTCTGAAGAATCGTTAGAAATATCTGTGGTGCTTCCAAGTGCTCGGTGATCACAGACAGATCTTGGTGGTTTTGGAAGAAAAGAAGACATGTCTGATGGGAAAGGTCACCTGTTAACCCACCTGTTTTGCTAGGCTGTAGTTATCCTAAGTTGGATGACTTTGAAAAAGGCATACCTGTACTTCAAAAAAAGATCCAGAAGCCTTCCCTCTATATAGGAAAAAAAAATAGAACAACTTGACAGTTTCCTGCTCCCCTGTCAGTCATGGGAACTAATTAAAGTTCTGTTTTTCAGGCTCTTGAAGTAATGTGAGGTTTAGCTTGGACTCTTTAATCTGAAGCACTGACTGAGGGCCAAACCACTCCATGGCCTGCCATTTATCACGGGAAGGAGAAGACAGTGATATAATTTACTGTCCACATTTTATAGTTTGTCTTAACCTGCTTGCTCAGTTCATTTGTGTGCAGACGAGAGGACAAAGTAGCTTTCCCATGTAGGTCTCACAGGACTCTTAACAAGAACTGGAGCAGCTGTCCATGAACCATTGGCTGCTGGAGGAGAGAAGGGTCCCTCCTTAGAGACAGTGTAGTAGGAGAGGGTAGTGCCCCAAGTTCTGGGAGCCTAGGTAGAGATTTGAGGAAGAGGCCAGAAGGGCATGGTCCACTTGCCTGCACTTCCCTGCCCTTCATAAGCTACCATCCCGTCATCTTTCCAGGGAGTCGGCCATGCTTAGTGGATTTGAGAGATGGTCATGGAAAAATCCTGTATAGCTTTGGTAATAGGTAAGTTCAAGTAGGGGAGAAACAACCCTGGGGAAATCTGAAAAGAAAGGAAGACTCGCTCATGGCTGTTGAGGAAGTGGGAGGAGATTCTGAGACTTAGAAATCCAGGGCATGATGGACATGAAAGGTGATGACGGGGAGGGTACAGTGCTGTGGAGTGGTGAGCTGAGCCAGGACTGAAGAGCCAGCTGGGGAGCCACTGGTGCTGGAAGCAGGTGCTTTGACCTTGGCCAAGATACTGACCTGTTTAAGTTGGACAGTTGCATAGCTTGGACCTCTTCTCAGCTGCCACCCAATGCAGCATTGGTCTCTGTCCCACCTCATTCTCACTCCCCTGTCCAATATCTGCCCTCCATCACCAGCCCTGCCTTTGCCTTTTCTGAGCCCCACCTCACTGTAGGTTTCCTAACAGCTAACACTTCCTGAAACCAGCCCCCTATTGTAATGTCCCCCTCTCCCACCCCAGTTTTCTGCCTTCCACAGCCTCACTGCCCTTTTGCCCCCCACAGCCAAGTCTCTTCTGTCTCAACCTTCAGTGGCTCAGCCATCCTTAGAGTTACTCCATTTTCAAGGCCACATGCTGAAGGCTCTGTCAGTCCTCTGGCTTGAGTCAGTACCTCTGCATCCATCCTTTCCTTTGTTTATCCTGGGCAGGCTTCTCACATACCAGTGGTGCTGCATTTCCCCCCATGTTCTGCCAGGAGTTGGTGCTCCAGCTCTCAACCTGGGCTACTGTTACCATCTTGTTCTCATCAGACCTCAGGTTTCTCCACCCTTCTCTCAAAGTCCTAGCTGCTTCTCTTTGGATGCTGTATCTTTCTGGACTGCAGACGTTTTTGGGTGTACCCATTTTCCTCATCTAATAATATTTTTCTAAAAATGCGTTAAGATTCCCCTGTCTTCGAGGAATGCACAGTGAAATTTTCATGCATGAAACAGTGTTAGGATTTGATTAAAAATATTTAGGAGCGGGGACAACATCAGTGGGTATTAAGAAATAATTGTCCATGAGTTGATCATTGTTGAAGCTGATAGTTGCTTGGGGGCTTCACATATTTTTTGAATGCTAGGGTAAAAATCTGAAGAGAAAGGGTGAGGATATCTAAAGTGGAGAAACACAGCCTTAAGGTAACACAGTAGTACAGAATGGGTGGGGAGAGGAAGCATCCAAGCCAGCTGGAAGAGAAAGACGTTTTGGTAATTGTAATGAGACTTGGCCCTCTGGGTCAAGGAGACTGTGCTTGGGAAGAGAGAGGGTTGAGGAGAGGTAGGACTTCAGGAGTTTCGGAGCAGCCATCGTGGGGAAGAATACAGGGGCTGAGGGCAGAGTCTGGGTCTGCCATAGAGCTGCTGACCCATGCCTTAGCAGGATCATGGCTGCTCGCTATGATCTTAAAAGCCCATGTGGGTGCTTCAGGTTTTGTGTAACACCTGAGAAGTGTTGCTTGTAAATCAATGAGGATGCCAACTGCCTGTTGTCCCATATGTCCCTTTACAATTTGTTTCATCTGTTAGGTTATGGGGAGAACTTCCATTGAGAGCTCTACTGTTGAAATACATGAATTGATAAACACCATTCCCACAATAGTTGTGGTGTGCTATGAACTTGCTGTGGCTGCCTTTGTTAGTGCAATGCTGTATAGGTGATGGATATCAATTCAAGAATTGGGAAAGTAGTTGTTGCTCTTTGGAGTGACTGCTGAGGGTTTCTTGCACTCTGGATCATGCATATATATATACACACACAGATGTATGCATGATTTTGCATAAAAATTCAAGAGGTTCAAGAGCCAGATATGCCTGATAAAATTCTGACTCCAAGCCATGGATCAGGTGTGTTTCACGGGAACATGTCTACTGTGTTTTGCTTGATTTTTGACTCTTAAAACTGAGGAGTGGTATTGTCATTAGATTGTATGTTCTTCAGACCTCTAATGTCAATACTTGGCCTTTTTACGTTAGTCCAGGAGGATTTGTCACAGGATGTTCATTTCAGTTATATTTAGATTACGCTATCCATTTGAAGCCGGGTAATTGTCTTCCATGTAAAACACTGATAAGAAGGTAATGTGCCCAAATAATACGTTGTGTTTTTAAAAAGTAAACTCTGTGTAAGAGAAAATGTATGTTATGAATTAGCTGTTCTATGTTTGAAAGAGGTGGAGGAATGAATGTTTATTGATCCCTTGGACATGTTAGATGTAGTATAACTTAGTTAACAAAAGATTGATTTTAGACACACATTACCTTTCCTAATTAAAAACAAGAAACTGATTCACAAAGTAATAAATTTGCCCACTGGCTAGGTAATACATGGACAGAGTGGTTAATAGAAGCTAAATCCACTCAGGTTTATCTAAGGCCTTACTAACAAAGAATGCTGGGTATTTGTTTTTAAGGTAATTTCTATTCACATCTGTTTGCGAGTTACTCTCACATTATCCTCCCATTTCATTCTCTGTTGTATGGTGGGTTTTTGCAACAGTTAATCAAGGAATTCTGCACTATCACCTGAGCTTTACACTGACTAGTTTGAATTTTGCATGGAGAAATTGAGACTAAAAATTTTGTTGGAATGATTTCTTTCTAGTGTTGGTATCAGAAATGACTTAGCTACCAGTGCCTATTACTTAGACTCTCTGAGCTATGCTGTTGACAGTCTTGACTTTTCATTATTCTGTGAACTAGTCAATACTTTTCCATTTTTTAAAACAAGAATGATATATCTAAAGACAGCGTTTCAGTGAGAAATAGTTCATTAACTGATTCATTCCCTAGATGGCCACAATGGCAGGGGCTAGGCTAGGCCAGGAACTCCCATCTGTTTCCCACATGGGAGGCAGGATCCCAATCACTGGAGCCATCCTGTAATGCTTCCCAGGTACATCAGCAGGCAGCTGTATTGGAAGTGGAACAGTCGGGACTCCAGAGGCTGGCATGGCATGTGCTGCCACATTAGTTCCTATTGAATATTCTTTAGTAAATTTATTTTGTAATATAGGCAGATATGGACTGATGGTGTCCTCTCCACATTCATGTGCTGGAGCCACAATTCCCAATGTGATGGGATTTGTGGATGCGGGATTTATAGGAGGATTAGAGATGAATCTATGAGGAGTAGGCCTTATGATGGGATTAATGCCCTGTAACATATCACAACCAAGAGCTGGTTGGTCTCTCCCTGCCAAGTGTGGGTGTGAGAATAAGATGCCAGCCACATGAGAGGAGTCCTCCTCCCTGGAAATCAACCATGTTGGTGCCCTTGGAAGGCCTTGGGCTTGGAACCTCTGGACCTATGAGAATAAATTTTGGGATGGCAGCCTGATTGGACAAATGCACATAGTTTCCATTGCTTGCTACAAAAAAAATCTGACTACTGTACAAAACGACTGCTGAGAAGATAGATTTTAGCTTTCAGCAACTTGGCTCTGAGGGGGCAAGAAGGAGGCCAAGAGCCAAAGTGGCAAACTGACGGCTGTCCTCCCTAGGTAGGAAACTTTTTTTGCAAGGAAGAAGTGAGTTGAAGGTATTTTGCAGAGTATAACTTCTGAAGTTGCTCATAGGTAATAATTCTTACACTCTGCATCTTGCTTGCATATTGCTGGTTCCTAACTCGATTAGGAGTTCAGTCTCCAGTGTGGGTAAATCCATAGTTAAGCAAAATATGTTGACCCAGAGTTCCTTTTCCCTCTGGCTGCAGAATGGTGAAATGAAAGCTTATCCCAGAGAGCTGCTCTGCCAGCAGGAAAAGCTGTACTCAAACAGGCACCTCAATTTTTCCTTCTGAGTTGTTTGCTTTGGTCTTCAAGAATGTATGAAATTCCTGCTGCAGGAATTTGTTCGCTGGCTGCTAGTTACCTCTTCCTAACGTAGGATTCTTTTATTTTTAGAGCTTTGTTTTGATCTATATGTCTCCTAGCTCTCAGAATAGTACATTCCATCAAATGATTCAGTTCAGAGAAATCAAGCCAGGTAATGATGAAAAAAATTTTTTTAAATCAACCCTGTAATGCTTTTCAGCTGCTTTTAAAGAGATACACACTTCTGTCAAGGTATCTTGACAGTTCATATTTTTTTTTTCCCTTTTAGAGAGTACCTTTGAGTTCGATGGCACCCTAGCAAGCATGCTATCAGCTATTACCTTAGAAATGAGGCAACTGACGCCTCAGGAAGTGTCCGGCTTGTCAATGATTATAGTTTCTCCGTGACAGTGTTCCAGATTTAGAGTTCAGCTTTCACTCTCCTTCTACTGACTGCCAACCTACACTATGCACCAAGCCAAGAGAATAAAACCAATTCTTTCAACCCAAACTTAAGAACACTATGGAAAAATAAAGAGAAATAGTCTTCAAAAGTATTGAGTTTCAGGGAACAAAAGGGGAAGTTGTGGAGTCATGTTGAAGGCTAGAGGCAGGCAGCTAATGCTTTCTGGAAAGATGGCTTTTAAGCCTACGGCCAGATTACTGTATTCTCCTGGCATGTGCCTGCCTGTTTATTTCATAGGTTAAATGATCCCTTTAAGGTGAATGACACACTGTCTCATTTCCTTGGGAATGAAAATGGAAGAAGGAATTTATTCTCCCCTACCTGGGAGTCTGTTGCATGAAATGCATTTGGTTTGGTCATGAATGTTAAACGGTCTAAGAGGAACTGGGATTTCATCTCATTTCTGTAATTGACATCTGGCCTTCCTGTTGTTGAGGCAACCACTGTTGTGTGGGTGCCCTGGTCCAGCTCCATCTTGGAGTGAAGGTACTGGGTCTGCAACTTTGTACTTCATGCCTGGATAACCACATCTACCCTGGGTCAGGTTAGCTTGTTGTCAGGGTAGAACAGCTGTTCTGGGATTACTTTTTGTTGTTGCGTGGAGTTGGAAAACAGCTTTGGACCCTGAAGCAACAGATTGAGAGTAGAAGTATAAAGGAAAAGGTCAAATGACATTTTGTTGGATTATGTGCTTTCCGTTTCAAAACTGAATGACTGCAGCCATGCTATTTAGTACCCTGTCCCTTAACATATTGCTCTAAGCAGAGTATGATGAAGAGTCACATGTGGAGTGAAAACACATGTCCCTCTCCTTGCTTCTGGGCAACAAAAGCCAGTATCAGAGTAAGACTTAAAGTATCTTCGCCCTGCTGCAGGAGATGTTGGGTGAGAGCCCCTAGTTTTGGGCTCTGGGCCTAAGCTGCCAAGTCACTCTGCCTGTAAAAAAGACAATGATCAAAGCATCCGTTTGAGTGAGGAAAGCGACGTTGGAGCCATCCTTGCCACAATGCGCTGCTACAGTTGAGTAATTAGTAGCTGCAGAATTTAGGGCAGGGTTTCAGGAAGTCAGTTCTGTAATTGAAAGCTTTTGCCAGGTAGTAAGAATTTGCTGTGTCACAGGATTTTTCAGTAAGTTGTGGGGGAAAACTAACAGAAAACAAGGTGATAAATATCAAGATTGGTCAAAATTGATTGTATTTTGTGAAACTGGCCTCTTTTCCCCTATCATCTAAATTATGCTTGTAGAAATTTTAATAAAGAGCAGTAATAACAGACATTTAAAACTTTATAATTGCATCTTCCCAGTGGTACTTCTTTTTACAAGATAATTTCTAGTTCTTTTCATATGCTTCTTTGTTTTATAATATTTATAACCATAAAATATTCACATCCTTTTTTAAAGATGTGTATTTAATGTATTTTTAATCTGCCTTTCGGTTATTTATTTGGAAGGTAGGGAGACAGAGACAGGGACAGACAAACCCTTAGCTGCTTGCTCATTGCCTAAATGCCCAAAAGGGCTGGGGTGGGGCTACTTTAAGACCAGGAGCCAGGAACTCAACCTGGGCCTCCCATGTGGGTGGCAAGGACCCAAGGACCTGAAGCTCCCAGCGTGTGCATTAATCGGAAGCTGGAATCTGGGACAAACCTGCAGCTCCAACTCAGGCACTTAATAATGGAATGCAGGTGTCTACAAAGCTGTGTTATAATGTCTGCACCAAATACATGCCCCATGATTTAGTTCATGTGATATTCTGTCTCTCAGTACTAATTTCTGAGGCTTTGATTTATTAACAATTGCCTTTTCAAAAGGCAATTTGGGGAACAGTACAATTGTTCAGTCCATAAGGTTTCTGTTTTTGCAAAGATCCTTCCTGCCCCTCCCCAAATAATCAGATGTTTTTGTGACCATCTGATCAAACTGTTAAACTAATTGGAATGGAGCAAAAAGAACAGGTGGGATAAATGCAAAGAGTGTCTTGAACGAAAGGGATGGAGCATTGGAATGTAGGGGTCTTGGCGGCACCAATATCTACCTTTTCCCTCCCTTGCCTCTCTTTCAGTTCATCTCCTACACATGTTCCTTGCCCTGAGATCCCATGTACCAACTGGCAGCAGGTTAGACATTTATTTTCCCTTTTGAATCAGAAATGAATCAACATGCTGACAAGGAGTTAGGATGTCTCACCTTTTTTTCCCTAAATGCTGTTTATTAGGTAAATACTAACATGCTGTCTTGAGCAATCATATTCCTTTATTTGAGAAGGAAAGGGAGAGCTCCTCCACCTGCTGTTCACTCCCCAAATGCCTGAAAGAGCCAGCTCTGGGCAAGGCCAAAGCCAGCAGGCAGGATCTCGGTTCTGGTTTCCTGCATGGGTTACAGGGCCCAGGTACTTGGGCCATCATCCAGCACTAGTCACAGTAGCAGAAAGCTGGATCAGAAGCAGAGTAGCTGGGACAAAAACCCGCCCTCTGTTACAGAGTGGCAGTGTTGAAAGCACCAACTTAGCCTATTGCATCAAAGTGCTGGGCCTTATCTTGAGCATTTAAGGACACTATCACGTAACTTACATTCTCACATGGCTCTTGAGGTTGAAGATATTTTAGGATTGAAAAATGTCATATCAGCTGAAAACTTTAAAATATGCTTAGTAGCCTGAATATGAATCTTTTTCATGGTAGAAGAAAATAAAACCATAACCGAAAAAGGGATAAAATGAGAAATGAATTTCCTTCCTACCTCATATCTCAGGATCCTCTTTCTCACTTCAGTGATAAGTGCTGCTTTTCTGCTTGTCTTTCCAGAAACCCTCTATATGATCAATCTTAAGGATTGTTTATATTAACCCCTCTAAGGAAACTCAACCAGGAGTAGACTACCTACATCTTAGTCACTATAACTTTTTGTTTTTAGCTTGATTGTGTTTTATGTCTCAGATCATTCCAAGTAAGCATAAATGTTTCTGTTATTTCCTTTTATGACTGCTTGACGAGGATAAGTTTTAACACATTAAAATGACTGATTTACTATTAATAAATACTTGTGTTATTTCTAATATTAAAAATTTGTCTTTGTTAGAAAGGCAGATCAGACTTGTGGAGAGAAGGAGAAACAAAGATCTTCCATCTGCTGGTTCACTCCTCAAATGGCCACAATGTCCAGAGCTGATCCAAAACCTGGAACTGGGAGTTAGGGACTTCTTCCTGGTCTCGCATGCCAATGCTGGGTCTCAAGGCTTTGGTCATCTTTGACTGCTTTCCCAGGCCACAAGCAGGGAACTGGATGGGAAGCAGAACAGCAGGGATATGAACTGGGACCATATGGGATCCCGGGGCACTTGCAAGTTGAGCATTTAGCTACTGAGCCATTGCCCTGGGCCCTATTTGTAGTATTTTAAAAATCAGATTCTGCTGTATTAAGGGCCTTGATTGGTTTATGAAATTTTGAAAGTGTATCTTGGACAAAATAGCCTGAAAAAACTTGTATGATAGCTGTAATTTCTCTTACCATGGGCAAGTAAGATACTCATATTCAATTAAGCACATTTGTAAGGTTTAGTTATACACTACCTGTCTACCATTGTCTGTCACTAGTCATATAACTGGGCACACATTAGTTTCTGTACCTGTTTTCTTGTCTGTAAAATGGGTATATTAGTGTACTTAACATCTCTTCAAGGTATATACTATCCTAGCCCTGCATGTAATACATCTTGTTCATTACCTCAACCAATAATTCTCTAAAAGCTATCACCTTCTCTTTATCTGTTCTCCTCTTTCTGTCCCAGTCCTCCAAGATTTATTTCCTTGAGAGCCAAAGTTAGAGAGGAGAGAAAGAGATAGGTCATTCACTGGTTCATGCCCCTGGTGGCCACAGTTATCCTGAGGCTGGCCAGATCAGAGCCAGGAGCCCCATCCACATCTCTCATGTGGGTGTGGCCAGGGTTCCAAACACTTGTTCCATCTTCCTCTCAGTAAGAAGCTGGATCAAAAGTGAATCAGCCAGAGCTTGAGCCACTGCCCATGTGGGACGCCAGCATTGCAGGCAGCAGCTTCAACTGCTACACCACAGTGCCACCCTGTACCTCTGCTTTTTAAAACCACAGTGCTACTATTAGAAAACAGCTTTAACTTACCACTAAGCTTGTCGTGGTACTGATGTCATTCTTGCTTCATTTGGGCTCGAAAGAACCATTTGGCAAGGAGAATTGAGGGTAGGAGTTGCCAGGGGTGGACATAGGGGTTGAATGTGGTTTCATTTGGATTTGAGCATCAACTTCAAGGTTATTGTGTTAATCCTGCATGACCTTGTCTGGTACACAAAGGGATTAGATTGGATGGTTCTTAAGAGACTTCCAGCTCCAACCATTATGTTGATGCTTACTGATCTCCAACTGAGCTGTGATTTACATGGTTTAGATTGTTGGGAGAAGATGTGTAAATGTTAACTCGTTGAAAGGTCTGACACTGCAAGTTTTGTTTGCACTCTGGAGTAGCCGCCTGCTGTGACTGTTGAGTTGACTTCTCAGACTCTGTGCTTGGCAGGCCTTCCCTGGGAAGACTTCCCATAGGGTTCACATGGGAGATAGACACTTTCTCCCTTTGAACTATCTGAGTCCCTGTGTTATTTGGTAGGATAGTAGACTGCAATATGGAGTTGATGTTATGGTACAGCAGGTTAAGCTGCTGCTTGTGATGTCAGAATTCCAAATTAGGTGCCAGTTTCAGTTTGCAGCTGCTCTGCTTCCAATCCAGTTTACTGCTAATGCAGCTGGGAAAGCAGCAAAAGGTGTTGGGCCTTTGCCACCCTTGTGAGAAACTGGGATGAAATTCCTCACGCCTGAATTTGGTCTGGCTTAGTTATGCTATTGTGGCTCTTGCACAGTGAACCAATGAATGATGTCTCTCCCCCTCCCTCCCTCATTCTCTCTCTGAATCTGTTGGTCTGCCTTTGAAATAAGTGAATTGTACAAATACTTGAGAGAGGCTGGCGTGGTGGCTTAACAGGTTATTTTCCACCGTGAGTGCCAGCATCTCATTTGGGAGGTAGTTTGTGTCTGGCTATTCCACTTTTGATCCAGCTGCCTGCTTACGTCCTGGGAAAGCAGCAGAGGCTAGCCCAAGTCCTTGGGCCTGTGCACCCATGTGGGAGACCTGGAAGAAGATCCTGGCTTCAGCTTGGCTCAACTCTGGCTTTTGCAGCCATTTGGGCAGTAAACCAGTGCATGAAAAATCTTTTCTGTTTCTCCTCTCTAAGTCTACCTTATTAGAGGCTGGGGAGTAGGAATGTGTGGAAGAGTGAGGTTGCTTAGTGGGCACCAAACATCGAAGGTAGTCGTAAATTCATATTCCTCAGCACAGTAGGGTGACTGTAGTTTGTAATAACCTATAATATATTACATATTTCATGAAAAAGAGAAACTCGGCTTTCAAACATAACGGACATTACGTTCATTTGATCAGTACACCTTGTGTACATTGATTGGGATCTCACACTTGTCCCATAAACATGTGCAATTACTCTTAATCAAAACTTTTAAATGTTCAAAGAGGTAGATACCAACTCACTGTTTCATCCTCACATTGCATACCTGCATGACATGATCATACCATTTAAACAGGTTTGCTAAAATTTTTGATAATTTAAGTGTATAACTTAAACTTATTTAAAATATTTTTCCATTGCATTATATGTGAATTCCTTATCTGTTGCTCTGAATCCTAGTCTCTGGGAGGTAATACTTCTTTTTTTTTTTAAAGATTTATTTTTGTTGCAAAGTCAGATATACAGAGAGGAGAGACAGAGGAAGATCTTCTGACCAATGATTCACTACCCAAGTGACATAATGGCCAGAGCTGCGCTGATCTGGAGCCAGGAGCTCTTTTGAGTCTCCCACGCCAGTGCAGGTCCCAAAGCTTTGGGCCGTTCCCGACTACTTTTCCAGGCCACAAGCAGGGAACTGGATGGGAAGTGGGGCCGCTGGGGTTAGAACTGGTGCCCACATAGGATCCGGATGCATTCAAGGCAAGGACTTTAGCTGCTAGGCCACCACGCCGGGCCCCCAGCAATCCTTATTTGTTCTGCTCCCTCCCAAGGGCTGACCTGGGGAAGCCAGCAGGGAGCATCATGAATGGGTGCAAGGGCCTTAGCCCATTGGTCAGCTTCTCCTTGCTTTTGCTGAAATGCCTAAGCTGCTTGGGAGTGAAAAGGTTTATTTTGACTTGAAGGGTCCTAGCTTCTGATGGAGGCCTCGTGTTTCTGGTGTCTGGAGGCTGGCTGTGGTGGGACAAAGGCAAAGGGATGATGATCACAGGATGATGAGCCAGGAAGCAGAGAGAAGCTCTGCTTTGTGTGTCTGTATATGTCTACACGCATGTATGTAAATAGGTGTCAACATTTTGTGTATCATATCCTAGGTGTTCTAGGTTGCTTTAGATAGTCTTCCAGAAAACTTCTAAATATTCGAAGATGTTTGTATAATGCAGCAAGACTGCTATGACTGAAATAAACTTTATTTGCAATGTGAAATAGCTAAAGGATAATAAGTCATCTGAAGCTTGGCTTATGAATGATGCAACAATTGAGAAAAGGACATGATGTTCGAGACAGATTTAACCATCTGGGCTTGGATTATCTTTCATATCCATGGATGGAAATGTGTCATTTCATCTGCTTCTATGAACTACGGAAAGGGGAGTTGGCCCGACACAGTGAATGGCAGTGAAGGGGCAAGTGCAGCATTCTCTCTTCTGCGAGCTGGGTGAAGGTAGAAGAAACACTTAGTACCTACATTTCATTTCAAACTTTCCAGAAAGTTCACATCTCTATTTCAGGCCAATTCAAGAAGAGGCTCCCTCCAGCAGGACACTGAATCGATTCCTGTGTGCATGGGAGCTACTGTAGAATTCTTTTGGCTTATTTTCATAATGTTAAAGTTGGAGGCCTCAAGGACTAAGACACTTGATGGTTTTAGCTTTTTAACATGTGAGGACTAATCTCATTTCTATGTCAGTGTACCTTATTAGCTGATGCAGATTAAAATTAGCCCTTGCCTTTAATTGGCCATATAATAAACCCTATCTCAAAACCAAGGCTTGATTGTTCAGAGTATGAGTCTGGAGTCATACTGCCCATGTCCAAAGCTTGGGTTTTGCTGTTTATGGGCTGTAGACTTTGAAAATCTATTAAAGATTGTTATGCATGACTTTCCTCATTTGTTGCTATCTTACTCTTTTCTTAAAATTTGCATTAGGGATTACGTGAGCTAAAATATGAAACACAACAATGCCTGGTGCACAGTAAGAACTTGCAACCTGTTATGTAAAACATTCTAAGTAGACTTCCCACTGATTACTGGTGTACTATGGGGCTAAACAACCAGCTGGTGGTAGGCTAATAACAAATGGCTGATTTGGGCATCTCAGAATCAAAGAAAGCCAGCATTTTATATCAGAGTGAATGTGTAGTTGAGACAGGTTGGGCTGAATATTCCAGGGGGTCTTGGCCCACTGAGTTGCTTTTGTATGTTGAGATTGGTTGGAGAGATGAATGTTAATCCTGGTCACTTTAGAAACAGGACCAATAGTCAAAAGCAGATTTGGGTGGCTATTTACCTGGATTTGAAGAACTAAAGTGAGATCAGGGAATAGATTGGAGTTGTCCAAAGCCCAGTCTTCTTACTAGACTTCTGGGAAATTGGGTAGAGTTTAATGCCCAATTCATTGAATCCATCAGTTACTGTTTACTGTTGCAAGCACCCCCAGCCAACCCCAAAGCAGCCAACCCCAAAGCAGACAAGAGACTCCTGGGAGGTAGGATAGCAGGAAATGCTGGGCTCTTATGCTGTAAGAGGGAGGGAAGGGAACAGAAGGGATGAAAACTGCAGGTGGCCACCTCATTCCCTTGACAGGGAAGATGGAAGGTACAGTGAGACAAAGAGGTCTATGAAAACTGGGATGGGCTGCACCCTTCTTACCCTGTCATTGTTGCTTTCTCTGACCTTGAACCTAACCTCTGAAGGTGGACTTATACTAGGAGAAACTCCAAGGTAGTGATGGGAACTTTGAGTCCAAACAAAATCTGGTCTAAACGAAACAGCTTAAAATGCTGTGTGGATTCTTTTTTAATGACTAGGGGTCTACTTTGTTTCATCAAGGACAACAAAAACACTCTTGTCTCTGCTTTTAGAAATATGCAGTTAGGGAAGTAAGACACAAACAAATCACATGATTAACAGTGCATCATGGAGGATGGTGAAGAAAAGTCTCTGGGGGACTGGGTTAAAGTGACATTTGTCTAGTTCTTGAAAAATGAGCACATACCATTTTAAGCATAGACACTTGCTACAAAAATAAAAATGAAGTTGTGACCCCTCCAAATTACAAATGTTCTTCACATTGCTTTCAAGGCCATGGAAGTCATCTGCTGCAAGGAGATTGTTAGTTTCCTGGGACTGAGATCCGAGGTTATAAGTAATACCCTGAAATTCAAAAGGTGAGGAACAGAAAGAATTCTGCATTCCTAAACCACCACAACTTGTAAACATTGCTCCATTGGCAATAACTGTAGTATCAGGAGTTTAAGTGGGTGTTTTCAGCAGTTCTCAGATACCATCAGCAGCTGTCAATCATAGGCTGAGCAGCTTGAGGCTGTACCCTCCTCTCAGGTAGGCAGGTTTCTGGAGTTAGCTACTGGCTTTGTTAGTATAGAGGTGACTTGTTTAGTTAACATTCATATTATGGCAAGAACTTACAATATGCTTCTGTAATAGCTGTGTGTCTGGATGTCAAGCAATACCACAAGCTATAATGAGAGAAAGAAATCTGTTAGTAATGGAGAGCTCAAAACTGTTGTGGAACAAGATTTTTTTTTTAGCCACAAAACAAGATGTGTAAGCCTCTTTAATTAGTAGATTATTCTTGATGGGTAAAAAAAGTCAGGTTTTCTGTTAGGGGTTGGAGGTACAGGAAGGATGAGGGAGAAAGACAGCATGCTCCCATCCACTGATTCACTCTCTGAATGCCTGCAGTGGCCAGGGTTGACTAAGGCCCAGAGCCAGGAGTCAAGAATGCAATCCAGGTCTCCATGAGTCTGGCAGCCATCACCACTGCCTTCAGGATCAGCACTGGTGAGATGCTTGAGTAGGGAGCTAGAACTGGGAATCGAATTAAGATTCCCATGTTCTATCCTGCAGTGCCTAAACTACTGGGCTGACCATCCATTCCCAAGGTTTCTCGGAACACGTTTTCTTGTGGCAAGTAAATGTTTGTAAAATCTCAGGAAATGTTTTTTCCCTCTTGGTATAAAGTGCTTTCTTATTATATTGCACGTGATTCTGGAAACTACTACAGATTACTTTTGAGACCATGGTGGGAAAACAGAAAGAATGACAAAGCAAACAATAAGCTCTTAACAATCTATTTAACAACTGCATTTATCTATGAAAACTGAGCATAGTCCTAAGTGTTTGATTTGACTCCCCTAGGACTGTACCAGGACTCAAATTAACCAAACTTATGTAATCCATGAGAATTCATGCAAAAGTGTGGAGGTACTTCATAAAGTTCATGAGAATGAGTTAGTATCTAAGTTTGTTTTGATGCAGAAAATGTTCGAAATCTCAGGTTTTAAATTTTTAATGTTTACGTACTTGATTATGTAAACTATGGCTGTGAGGAATTGAGCTTTAGGGGAAAATAGATAAGATCAATTGTTTCCAATTTTTTTCTTTCTGTATCTGGGAGAAGAGGTGAGATAAGAGGAGAAGTCACATGTAGTCTCCCAACTGCCCTAGTACCCGAAAATGGGAAACAGACACCTGATGCTATCCCGGAGCCCCCAGCATGGAACATTCTCCAAGGGTTCTGCTCAAATGGTTTTGACCTGACCCACACATATGCTGGTGGGTACCGTGGCCTGGCCTGGCCTGGCCTGGCCTGGGCTCCTCCCAAACTTGGTTCTTCTACTCAGCTGCAGGGACTATGTCCTGACAGAGGGTTTCCCCAGTCTCTTCTGTCAGGTCTCCCAGTAGCTGATCTTGCACACACCAGTGAGTTCTTGGCCCAGACTGGATTAGTCCACCTCCTGTCCTGGCAGGAACAGTGGCCTTGCCCAACTGTCCCACATCCATTCTGGTTCTTACTGTTGGGTGCTACAGACCAACCATACCTGGTCCACACCCAGAAACAGCTCTTGCATGGCTCTGTGGATACTGAGATCTAGCCCTGTTTCAAACCCTCCCTGGTTTTCATTAGTACCAGCAGGTGCTAGAATCTAGTCCAGTTTGGAACCCCTAGATTCAGTCCACACCCATGCTGAGGGACACTGCAGCCATATGCAGCCCAAATCACTGCCTTCATTCTGGCTCTCATACTCACCAGTGGGAACCACAACCCAGCTGATGCATCGTCTTAGCTCCCCAGCCAGGCTTGTTCTCAGCCACAACTCTTGTGTGTGCCAATGGTTGTTCTGACTCAGCTTGGCATAGCCCATCTCCCATCTTGACCTTTGTCATCTGATGCTGCAGCCTGGCCTAACCAGACCTACCCTTAGTCCCAACTTGTGGTGGGTGCTTCAGCCTAGATTTGTACAGTCTGCTTTCATCCCTGGCTCATACAAACCAATAGATGTGATAGCCTAGCCTGGTATGACCCTCATTCTATCCTGGTTCCTGCACTTGCCAGTAAGCTAAGGTTGACCTGGCCCTATTTAGCCTGCCCCCTCCAGAACCAACCCACATATTTGCTGATGGGTAGAGTTATCCTGCCGTGCCTGACCATCACCTAGGCCTGAAACACACCCATCAGTGGGAGCTAAGGCCCACCAGATCCACTTTCAGACCCAGACTTCACATGTGCCAGCGGATGCTAGGCCTCCATCTGGCATAGTCGGCCCCCTCCACCCTAACCTTTGTTTGAGCTTGTGGATGTTGCAGCCTAGCCTCCCCACACCCTTTTCTTGGGTATATCTGCATGTGCTACAGCCTGGACCAGCCAGACCTCTACCCAATCCCAGTACCCGTGAGTGTCAGAGTTCCATGGTCATACTTAGCTCAGCCTATCACTATTCCAACTTTTAAGCAAACCAGTAGAAATTGCAGTTCCATGGGGGTGGGCTCATATATACTCAAGAGAATCTGCCCCCAGACCTGGTTTTCTCTCATGCTGGTTGATGTCATGGCCCAGCCTAACATTACCCATCCCCTATTCTCACTGGTATGTACTGTGATCTAGCCCTGACAGGTAGGCCACCAGCCCTAGCTTTAGTGTGGACATTTGAATGGTGGTCACCTATAATCCATGCTAATTAGCCCAGGTCAGGTCTCCCATGTGGACTGGTACATGAGTCTGGCCCACAAAAGTCCTATGGCTTCTCCCCTCCAAGCTGTTTTGTCTAAACCCCCTTGCTTACCTTTAAGTACTGTGGCCTTCTGGATGCGAGTTCCTAAGAAGTCATTCCTTACCTGCAGCATACTCCATTAATAGACCTTCCTCTCCCACATCCCCTTTGCTCTGTCCCTGATCAATCTGTAGTCCCTGCACCCAGGGGTGCATGGATTCCATGGCCCGGTCAAGCAGCACTCTGCACCAGCATGTTAATCCAAGGCTACCCCCACTTTACTACCTGGGATCAAGCATGTGGAAAAATCCTCAGGTTTGCTCCACAGGTCCCCACATGGTGCCATCCCCTTTCCCCAGTCCCCTTCCATCCCCATCATTGTGGTGGTCAGTGGCAGGCAGCGGAAGCCATCATATTTTTAATGTGGTTTTCAAAATGAACTTCTTGACTTGTGCTTTTGAGGTCTGCTTTTCATTTTATGAAACTGCTTTGATTGAAACCCATCTCCTACCAAGTATGACTCAAAGGAAATACAGGCAAGAATTAGAAACTCTAAAGATTGTTGTGGGTCAAAGATAGATTCTAGGTTGTCTATAGATTTCGCACATGTAATAACATAGCCCAATTTATTCAAGAGTTACATGGCTAGCTTTCATGTAACTACAGTAACAGTGTTATGGGAGGTACCAAGTGTTGGTGGGAGAAATCCACTAGTGTAACATTTGTATGGATTCAATTTGTGTGTCGAACTATCTTGTCAGAGATTCATTTATATCATTTACAAAGTATGACAAGAGAACTAAGAGCATATTTCTATTTATTTTTAGATTGTTTATCTGGAAGGCAGAGACATGTGGAAGGGAGAACCCATCTTATTGTTCACTCCCCAAATGCCCACAAAGGAGATATACATTCCACCTAAAATTTGGCAATTCAGTAAAATTTCAACTACAGTTTAATTATTTCCTTATGTTAAGATTCAAATTATTTCCATGATTCTATTCATAGATTGTTTGTTCTTGCCCATAAGACCTCTGTCAGGAGCCAGTGCTGTGGCTTGGTGGGCCAATCCTCCACCTGCAAGCGCTGGCATCCCATATGGATGTCCCAGCTCATCCACTTCGCATCCTGCTCTCTGCTTGTGGTCTGGGAAAGCAGTCAAGGATGGCCCAAAGCCTTGGGACCCTGCACCCATTTGGGAGACCTGAAAGAAGCTCCTGACTTCTGGCTTTGGATTGACTCAGCTCTGGCCATTGGGACCATTTGGGGAGTGAACCAGAGGTTGGGAGATCTGTCTCTCTTCCTCTCTGTAAATCTGACTTTCTAATAAAAATAAATCTTAAAGACCTTCCTATCCCAGAAGTCCATAAAACAGAGGCTCTGGCATCACATGGAGGAAGGCAATAAATCAGAATCACAAGGAGATAAATGACCTTTAGAATGCAATTTGAAAATTAGTGTTCCAGGTTATTTTTTCCCTCTGTCCAGATAACGGAATACTAGGAAATCACTCAATCAAACCCAATCAATGGGGGTAGAGCAAAGATTATGTGATGGGGATAGATGGCACTTGAAAGTAGCTTTCTGACTAATTTGAAGGACTTTTGACTGCATAGAGATAACAGTGGCACACTGGGTTAACTAGTGAAGAGCAGACAGAACATGGTAGGCCAATAACAGATCCTACCCAGTAGCCTCCATCTGCCTGTGAAGCTGACCCAGATGTTACTTCCTACATAGGGATTGAAACAAGTTCATCTGAAATTTCTTTTCAGCCCTGAACTTTTACAGTAACCTATATCAAACTTAGAAATCTACAGTTAACGATCTGAGTGCATCTGTATAGTGGCAAACAACTCCTATGACAAGAGGCTGCAGGTTGCGAATTGGTCAGAATGTTTGAAATAATTAGGAGGCATCCTTGTGCATGCTGTTGGACTCCTTTCCTGAAAGGTTAAGATACTTAGCTGCATAGGCCAACCACCTGGTTTACCAGCTTTTGGAAGGTGATGGTAGCAATGCATTCTGACTTGTTTTAAGCTTGTGCATGGATATGACATGACTAAAAGAATAAAGCCAAGTTACAATTAATCAGCAATGCAATCACACCTGGGACCTTGGCTCCTGTTTCATGTCCGTTAATCCTCATCACCCATCTAAGCCCAGCTTTCTCCATGCTTCTTCCTGCGTGTGGCTGCTCTAGATGTTGAAAATCCAAATCACAGCCAAGTGATAGCCAAACAATGCATCTTGAAAGGATGGCAGACCTAGACCTTCAGAAGATTCAAGCCAGCAAAGGTAAGACAGGGAGAAGGAGGGGCTCACATCTCAGTCTGTGAAGTTCAGGATTCTTGCCCCTACAGCCTGGAGAAGACTGCAGTGCTGGATGAAGGTTGGAGATTTATTTACCCTAGCAAGCTTTTATACTAGAAAGTAACATTTGTAGGGTGTTTCTTCTCTCTTCTACCCGCATATCTTTGATTTTCGTACACTAAGGAAATAGCCCAGCTCTTGAGTTTCTTGGGTGTTGTCCTACCCCAAATCTTTCCTAACAAGCAGGAGCAGGCAGTAGCTTATGAAGACTCCTGCTTGGCACAGATGCTACCTACCTATTCACAGCTGGCTTTGGCCTTGCACAGCAGGTTGGTGGGTTTACAGGAATAGTCAGGGATGACATTACGGTGGGTTGAGCTGATTAGTCATGGCCAACTGCTTGCCTGCAGGGATTTAATCCTTTTCTTTGCCAACATCATCTAATTGACCACCAGAGGCTTTTGGTCAGCATCTTCTATGATGCATTGAGTGCCAATAATCTTTTCTGCCAGGAATATAATACTCAGGTCTCAAACAGTAGGTTTTATGTTTGTTCCAAAAGAGGTGTGTGAGTTTCAAAGGAGCAGTTGAGCATGTGGATGCTTTGCTTTGAAATTTTTTCTACAACTGATTGGCAATGCAGTCACTCTTGAGACTCAGCTCTCCCCCTGGGGTAAAATGCTCTTTCATGTCTATTAATCCTCATCATTAAGAGCTAGATTGGGAGCACGGAAACAGGTACACATAGGGGATGCCAGCACTGTAAGTGGTGGTTTAAGATGCTACAACAGAACACTGGCTTCGGCAGCTTCTTGATCTAGTATTAGAGGGACCTGAGGAGTCTGACTTCTCATTATATGCCTTTGATAAAAATTAAAATGGTTTCCTTGATCACAGAATTTCTGTTCAAATGGGTAGGTGATTAAATAAGCAATAAGCACCGTCAACATGTTAATGTTTCCTTTTTCATTTTCCATTTCATTCCTCTTACTTCTTGATCTCAAAGAATTCTCTTAGTAGACTGTGGGGTCCGTGGGCCTCTGTCCCCACTGTGGCTCTCCAGGAATAATTCCACAGCCTCATTATCACTCAAGTAAGAGAGCTTCATCGTGGGAGTTAGTGTGAGGCTTAAATAAGGGCCCCAGCACAATGCCTGTAATAAGGATGAAAGCTAATTTGCTTCTGGATAATGCTGGCACCTGACTGTAGCCCAAACACTTTTTTTGGCCTTGGTTTGAGAGCCCATCTTCTCCATAGCACACACAGGTTCTCTGTGGCTTACCCAATTCATAAAAAGAAATGTCAAAGCAAATAAAGATTTGTCTTCATTGTTGTCATCCACAGCAGACTGCAAATGAAGACCTCTAGGCGGAGGCCCGAGCAGGTGGGGCAGCCAGATTTGGGTATCCCCTGCAGGGTCTTGGAGCTTCATCTTCTCTGTGACCCTTAAGTTCCTCTGCAGTCCTGTTGGTTCTGGTACTTTCTTGGTCCACGAGGATCACACAGCTACAGAGCTACCCAGAGCCCTGTTCCCCAAAGCCTCCTAAAGGTGTTTACTTTCTGGAAGAGGTTCTGTTTTCATGCTTTAATTTTTAGTGTTCAAATATGGATAACACATCTTCTCTGTCTTGTTGGATTTATTTCAGTAAGGGCTGCCTGTGGCAAGGCTGTGGCAGTGGAAGGTGAGCAAGTGCACAGCTTTCTTCATGGAGATCTGCACAGAGTGGGGAAGTAGTGTAGTGTTTTGAGGCCACAGTCTTGTTGCCCTTCACCAGGTGCCGGAACATTGGGCTCATAGCAGCTGCAGATGCTGCTACAGCCTGTAGCCATGGCCTTGAAGTCACAAAGTCCTTTGAGCTCTAGCAAGATGATAACCATCCATTCTTCCAGCCTTCAGTATCTGATCTGGTATGCAGGCTCCTGGGACACCTTGGGAGGACGGAAGACTGCGCAGCTGCATGCACAGGGCCTTCAGCCTGCCTGTCGGAATGCACCATAATGTATTGTCAATTCAGTTTGTGGAGTGAGTTTGGGGTGGAGGGCACTGGCTGTGGAGCTAGTTGGGGCCAGTGGTAATCTTTAGCCTGGCTCCTTTCACTTCTTAATTTTGACTGAGTATCCATATTGTTTCCTCCTGCGTGATGCACTTGCCCCAACAATACCTGCCTCCTAGGGCTGGTGAGCTGAACACAGTGCATGGCACACAGTGAGCGCTGTGTTGGGGCAGTGCTAACTTGAACCTGAATGTTTTTTTCACTTGGAGTTTAATTCTTGCAGGGCAAACACTGTATCTCCATTACTTTTCAAGAATCCGAATGAGTTTCTTAACTCCTATGATTTCTTTTATTTGGAAAACGGACATGGACAGATCTTGTCTGCTGATTGGTAATCTCCCTCAAATGCCTGTAGGATCTAGGGCTGTAGGATATAGGGCTGGAGCCAGGAGCAGGGAACTCAGTCTGAGTGTCCTTTGTGAGTGCCAAGGACCAAGGATTAGACCCGTCCTGTGCTGCCCCATCCACAGGCTGAGTTGGGAGCGGAGAAGGTATTCAATCCCTGACACTCTAATGTGGGATGCAGGTATCCAGGTAGCATTTCAACAGCGGTGCCAGACACCTGTCCTCTTCTCCTTTATTTTGTCTCAAGTGTTCAACATATTGCCTAAGAACTCAGAGTAAATGAATGACGAATGAATGAAATGAGATCCCCAAAGCAGCCATGAGTCATTACTTTTGTGTATGCTTATCACTCCTACTGGACTAGAAACCTTGAAAGACCTATTTTTGACATAATTTCCTTCTTGTCTATCCCCTTTTCCTCTTGGAAAATTCCCCAGATTTCCTATATTGCTTTGTAAAATATCTGTCACTGGTGCCTATTAGAATCTTTTTTTAGTCTTTTAAAGAGATTTTTTTTTCCCATCTTCAAGACCAAAATAAAAGGAAAGAAAAAAATGATCGCAGGGACTTAACACAGATTTTGCTTAAAATATGCATATAACTATAAGGTAGAAGTGTTTTTTTTCAGAATCCATGTATAAATTTCGCTTCAGTCTACACTGAAGCATTTGTACCTTAGACTGTGTCCTATCCAAATGTAACTCAGGCTTATTTTGAATATTTATACCCTTATTCTGAAGCATCATGACCCCCACATTCAACACAGGCCTTTCCTGGGACCAGCATTGTATGTCAGATAAAGTCTCAGCCTCTAGTCCCAGCAAGCTATATGGG
The DNA here is from genome assembly GCF_030435755.1 of Ochotona princeps. Lineage (NCBI taxonomy): Eukaryota > Metazoa > Chordata > Mammalia > Lagomorpha > Ochotonidae > Ochotona > Ochotona princeps. Next base: position 11,682,199 of record NC_080859.1, read on the forward strand.
TGCTGGTTCAAGTCCCAGCTGTTCCACTTCTGATCCAACTCCCAGCTGGTGGTATGGAAGGGCAGCAGAGGATGACACACGTCTTGGCACCCTGCACCTATGTATGAAACATGGAAGAAGCTCCTGGCTCCTTCCTTCATACTGGCCTAGCTCTGGCCATTGTAGCCATTTGGGCAGTGCAGCAGCAGCAGATGCAAATGCTTTCTCTCTCTCTCTCTCTCTCTCTCTCTCTCTCTCTCTCTCTGTCTCCTTTCCTTCTCACTCTGTCCTTTACTCCTTCAATTTGTATAACTTCATCTTTCAAATGAAAATAAAGTTAGACCTTTCATATGATGGTTTAAAATATTTGACTCTCAGAGTGGAAATTCACCAATTGCCTCTGTTGTAGCTCACCTAGGTTACCATAACATACTACCTGATAAGTAGGAAGTAACTTGATGGCAACTTTTTCAGTTCATGTTGTGATTGCAAAGGGAAAGCTCTGAAGCTTTTCTAAGAGGAAGCACATAGCTCCCAGCTTCCTGAGATGATCAGTTTAGGCTCTGATGTCTGTTGGTAGCTTTAGAATCATAGAGCTGGAAGAGGCTCTGGAGGTGACCCAGTCTAGCCCCTTCAATTGCGGAAATGGTTCTTGGCTTAGCTAGAAATCTGGAGCTAGTTGGTGGCAGGGATGGGATTTAGGAGTTGGATCTCCTACATCACTGTTGAGTAATTTTCCTAACTTCCCCCAATGTCTTTCCTCCTACACTCATGATTCAGGAATGTTATTGAGTACTCTATTATTAAGTAATTTGAAAATTGATGGTGAAAGATTGACTTCATTGAGGAAACTCTGTAGGCAGTGGTGGCAGTGGTGGGGAATGACCAACTGAATGTATTTGCTGTCCAGTTTGGCCTGAGACTCAGCTTTCCTCACTTAATCCATGCTTAGTTATGGAGCATGAGTGTAGGGCGTATCTGAAATGAATGGTGGGCAACATGCATAGCTGTATTGTTCAGGGATAGAGTACGTGGAGAAAATGTGGAGCAGTGCAGGAGTGAGAGGTTACTACGAGGCTCAAAATAGTGTGGTTTGGAGACTCACTTGGAGACGCAGGGCATTCCACAGCAGAATAAAAATATGTGTGGGAGAGTGGAGAGGCAATGGAGCAGTGTGGAGTGTGTCGTGTAGGTGTAATGGGAGTTCACAAGAGGAAGCCAGCCAGTCCAGCAGGAAAGCAAGGCTGATCTGAAAGGGTGTGGTCAGATTGTGAAGAACGTTAACAGTGAAACAGAGGACAGACTTAAAGACCACGGCGAGCTCACCCTGCTATGAGCTAAAGCACGATTCTGTAGAAGCCTAGTATTGTCACTTGGATGGAAGCTGACAGGAAGAGTTCGGAGAATCTAAAAGACGGGATGTGAAGCTCTGGAGTATTTAAATAGGAGATGGTAAACTGGCAGAGGCAAGTGAAGATAGACGAAAGAACGTGTAAAGGCATTGGAAGGATAATTGTTTAGATTTGGTAGACAAAAGAAATCATTCAATATTGAGGTCAAGGGTTTTAGCCTGGATGACCAAACTTGAAAGAGTTCATATGTGTCCTTAGCCCCACTTCCTGCCAAGACTGGAGTTTGAACAGATTGTTCCAATAGAGCCTATTCCTGGTTGGCAGTCTTCCTCTCCCTGTCTCAGCTTACAAGGCTGCTGTATTAAAGGTGTGTCTAGTTTCCCTGCAGGAAAAACAATGTTAAAAAAAGTTGGCTTTTTTTTTTTGCACCTGCCTTCCATTATTGTTGACTCTGCCACTTAGTTATCTCATTGTTAAACATGTAAGGAAAGCTCTCTGGGGCCCAATTGTCACCACAGGTGGGAATGAATTTAATCTTCTGGAGAAAACAGAATTGCTTACCTGAAATGTTTGCTCTCTGACTAATAATGCAGTCACATTGATCCACCCTCTTGGCCCAGTGAGTTCTGAAGGTTTTGGCATTGAGAAAGGGACATTGGAAGTGGTTTATTTCATGTACATGACTAAGGGAGCCAGTTTTGGAACCTTGGTAATACTCATTAAGCACTGGTGAAATATAAGGGCTTTTAGAGCACAGAGACCTACAGATGTAAGATAAGACAGTAGCTTTCCCCCTCCTATCGCAAAATCCAGTTCATTCCTTTACTATATTTCCTTTATCCGGGGAGAGGCTGAAAGGAAGATAGGAGGAGCCTGGAGTATAAGTTCTAATGCCATCAAATATTGATGTTGGGGAAAAATATCAGTACAATATAGTCTTTGCAGTAATCCTGTAAGGCTGATATAAGTACCTTCCCCATTTTATGGATAATGAAATGGAGAGGAGCTTAGAGATTAAATGAGCTGGGTGTTGACCAGTGGCCATCTACTTTAAATTCTGACTTTTTCTGTGGTGTGGAGGGCTTGGACAAGAAGTCAGGCTGAGAGAACCTGCCAACTTGTTTATTTTTAATTTTTAAATTATGTGACATTGGTGCTTTATGTGTCTGGACTTGTCTCTTGCATCAAGCAATTCAGAGGGTTGTATATTCATTTGCTGTTAGCACTTGTGAACTAATTATGTTACAATAATCATCTTTTCAGTTTTTTAAATTATCCAGCAAATCTGAAGTCTTGTTTTATATCTTGCAAGGTCCTGCTTGCTTTAAAAAAAGGTGTTGCATTTATTTTTTACTATATTTAGCTGCATGGAACGGTAACTTCTACCTACTCTTTGGGACGTTGGCTTAAAGCCAAGGTCATTGTGCAACAGAAGGATGAAGCTGCTGGATTAGGCTGGATCTCCTGTCAGCCATTTTTACCAGGGCAGCATTTTCAGGCAAATGGATCTGTGTTCTGTGGGAAATGCTGGTTGGCAAACACACAGTATGGTTTGCTGTAGTTTCTCCCATCTACTAAGGATTCTTGATCAGTTTGGTTTTGGACTGCTTGTCACTCTGAACTAGAGTTCTCAAAAGAGTGGTGTATTCTCTTTGAACCTGTAGAAAGTCACCAACATTACTTTAAGCTTTTAAAAGGTTATTTATTGGAAAGGTATAGCAACAGAGAGGGAGAGAAGGAAAGAAGGGGATCTTCCATTCACTGGTCACTCCTCAAATGGCTATAAAGGCCAGAACCGGATGAGGATGAAGTTGGGGATAAAGTTGAGGATGAAGTTTTCTCCTATATGGTGCTTGAGCCATTTTCTTCTGTTGTCTTTTTAGATGGATCAGAAGCAGAACAGCCAGGATTCAAGCTGGTACTCCCACATGGAATGCCATTGCTGGTGGTGGCTTAATCTGCCAACCAGAGATGGCCCCTCCTGCAGTTCAAAGAGCTATGCCAGATACCAAGGAGGAATCAATCTGTCATTTCTTCTGCATTGTGTGATGTAATCATTGCTTTCCCTGACAAGAAAGAACCAGGTTCTTTCTCCCTTTCCCTTTCCTTCTTGACCTAGATGCAATTTAAGAGATACCATGCTTCTTAAACCCCCATGCAGAGCCTAACTTCTGTTACTAATTCTAGTGCTTTGTAGCTTAGATTGTGTTTAAATAGCAGAAAAAAAGATGATAGCAAGATTGATTTCATGCCATAGCCGTCTTCCTGTTTGTTTTGGCCAAGATGCAGTCAGTTGAACTGATTCTGTAGGCATCAGCTATTCATGTGGCACTCAGGTTGTGGGGAAAGACATAACCTCATTATTAGTCACTCCATTTTTATTTTGTCTCAGTCCTTGAGGGTGTAATTCAAGCCAACGTCCTCTGAAGCTGCTCTAAGAGGAAGTGGACATATACAACTCCTTGCCTTTTACTCGCTATAGGGACAGGTGTTGGGCACAGTAGCCAAAGTACTTCTTGGGAGTCCCACATTACCTATCAGAGTAGAGGTTGAAGTCTGACTCTGTTCCCAAATCCAGCTTCCTAGTGCTGTTCACCTGAACAGGGGTGGGAAAGCTTTTTTCTCTTGAGTGTCATTAGCATATAGCACTATTCGCAAGTCATACAAAATTACCAACTTACCAGTCTGCCTGCTATAAATTAAATGTTGAGTCCTGCCTCTGGTCTTGCCAGGGTGGAACCCAGTGATTTCATGGGCCTTATTGGATCCACATTAGATGGTTTCCACTTGTTCCTATGGATTGTAGCAGTGATGCCTCAAATAATTGGGTCTTTGCCACTCATGGGAAATCTATATGAAATTCTAACTAGATCTTGGCTCTGGGATGGCTCAGCCTTAGCCACTAAGTGTATTTGGGGAGTAACCAGTGGATAAGGGAGAGCTCCATCTCTCTGCCTCTGAAATAAATGAATAATTTTTACAAATAAACTTATGTGTATATTGGGAAGTAAGGTCAAGAAGCATTGAATCTTCAGAATAAATCATCAGGCTCCTTTGCTGTTGCTTAAATGAAACAAAGCTTGCAAACAATATAAGACAAAGCCCAACAGTTGTAAGAGCTTGATAAATGGAGCCGTTATTCTTTTGCAGTCAGTTATGCAGTCAGAATTCTACTGCTTCAATCCTTGCTGTACTGAAAAGGACCAAGGCAGTGATAAAAGTGGGACCAAGCCACTGACCTCAAGATGTGAGTTAACAGACTTCACAGCTTTAGGGGAGAGGGGTTCCCAGTCACTACCTGTTTCCAGGTCTGTGTCACAGCTAGAAGTGGTGTCTCTTTCAGCCACTCAGTAAACTCTCCCACTTGTCCATGGTTGACATCCTTCTTAAATCCTTTTGTGTGAGGGCTTTAAGACTCTAGTACATTGCCACCTGCAGCATGAGTGTCTGAGCCAAGATTCTCTATCATCCTGGTGAGCAGCTGCTCCTGGTTGGGCCCAGCACATCTGTAAAGTCCTCAGTTACATCAAGTGAGGTGACAACACTGCCAAGGCTCTGACCAGGACAGTGGCATTACCCCATCAGAGCTGGTGAGAGGATGCAGCTCTTGGGAAATATTCTTAAGAGTGGACTGTTGAACCCAGCCTTTACTCATGTAGATGAGTCACAGGCATCAAAGTTCTCCACAAGGCTTTTAGGAAATGCAACCTCCTGTGCATTGTGATCTGATATTCTGATCCTATGGATTTGATGTGGGACCCAGGTACTTTTTTTTTTTAAAGGTTTTGTGAATGATTCTGGATGTCTTTGATCTAAACACTTTGCAAAGGAATGATTTATCCTGAAGGAATAGGGAGGTGCCCTAAACTTAAGCTCTTACCAGCTTTGGAAGGCTGATTTAGTTATCAGCTCTTATTGAACCAGCTGCACCTGCTGTGGGATTCCTTGGTGACACTCCTGTCATTATTGAGATTTCAAGTTAGGACAGGCTATTAAGCACCTTCAGTTGCTGAGTTTTGGACTGGTAGAGCGGTGCCTGGTCAGGCTGTCTTCCCGGTACCCCTGCTATAACCTCGACCTCCTTTATGTTGTGTCTCTTCCGAGGCCTGGAAGTACCTTGATGCCCTTTCACTCATCTCCCTGTGCCCAGCATGAGTACTACAACACATGGGTAGTATCAGTGTGCTTGTTAATGTGTGTTCTACAACCACTCCGCGGGAGCTCTTTATTTGCCCTCACATGCTGGCTTCTGCCTCAGTTTTCCAGTCTTCTGTTCCAGGTGGTCTCTCTGGATCTGTAGTTTACGTTGAGTTTTGGCTCAGTACCCCAGCACCCCGAGTCAGTCCCTTGCTCTTGCCTGTGGCCTGCTCTCTGCTCTGACTATTCACTGACCACAGAGCATGTGGCAGGCAGGGCCCTGGGTGGGTTAAAGTGCCATTCTAAACTTGAACTGTCTGCATTGGAGGCTGGTTTGAATACTGCCTAGCTGGGTGAGCTTGGGTGGTGACTTACGCTCCTTTGATTCTTCCTCTCCCTGCTTAGTTTATTTGAAAAATAAGGAAATGATAGTGTTTACCTCATGGAATTGTAAGACTTGAACAAGACTACACATGTAAAACATGCAGAATGGAAGCTGACCTCATCATAATTATTCCTGACCTGCCTGGAGCCAGGGAACCATTCTCTGCTTGATTACACATTTTGCAAAAGTTGTCTGTCAGGGAGTTGAGTCCAGGACTTGCTCTGGGTGTTGTCCATCATGTTGCTGGAAACGTCAGTCCCCGGCTACCAGACTACCATCCCTCCACCACTCTGTTTCTTGCCAGTTGTCTTCTGATGATCCTCTTGCCAAACCAGCTTACTGGGGGATGACTTGTTCTCTTCAGGTTCTTGGTATTTTTATCTGATGGAATTCTATCAGTTGAACAACTTCTGTTTAATTTATAGGCGTTTTATATTAATAGTTACTTGAAAACAAGTAATCACTTGTTGGGATGGAAGAGGGGCACTTACGATGGTTTTCCCATCTGTTACTTCTCTTCCACAAACACCTGCAGCTGTTGATGCTGGATCAGGCCAGGCTAAGAGCCAGGAACTCATTCTGGTTGCCCCATATGGGTGGTATGGGCCCAAGCTCTTGAGCCATCACCCACTGAATTTCAGGGTGTCCATTAGCAGGAAGGTGAAGTCAGGAGCTGAACCAGGACTCAAATTCAGGCCCTCTGATGTGGGATGTGGTCATCCCAATGGGCATCTTAAACCACCGTGCAAAACGAATTCCATTCAGGAAATTATCTCTCGGTCTGCAGTTGAAGGCTTTCCCCAAATTGTTTTTTGACTTAATTAGTGAAAGCAAGTTGATTGTAAAAAGGACACAAGCCAGGTGAGATAGGCAGAGGGTTTACTTAGGGTTTCCGTGTCGTCTCCCTCTGACATTCAGTATCATGCTGACATGAGGGACTCCCAGCTGTTCCTGCTCTTATTCACACCTGAGTATTTTGTGTTTTTTCTCATTTTTGTAAAATGAGGCAAATCTCTTCCACAAACTGCCATTCTGCTGTTGAAGGCCTCATGCAATTCTGATGTTTCTGCAGTGGCAAAGGTAAAGAAATACTGATGGAACAAGAGAATGGATATGGCTATTTATTCATCAAATATTTTATGAGAACCTGCTTTGTGGCCAGGTGCTGGGGCAAAGTGCTGATGAAGATAATGGATGAAACAAAAATCCATGTCACAAATTCTTCTAAAGGTAGACATAAAATCAATAGTTAAAATTTGTAACTGTCACATACACACACATACATATGGAGTACCATGTCATAGTTTGATACTTGCATATGTTCTGTTGTATTCCAGTCTGGGCAAACAAACATGATTTCTTTACAATGAAACAGTCCTCTCTACAAGCTTTTAAAGGTGATTCATTTAGTTGTACTTTATTTGAAACAAAGATACAGACATGGAGAGAGAAAGGTATCGTCCACCAATTGACTTATTTCTCACATTAGCATGGCATCCAGGGCTGGGACAGATCCAAGTTGAGAGCTGAGAGCTTAGTCTGGGTTTCCCATGTGAAGGCCAGAAATGCAAATATTTGAGTCATCATCTGCTACTTTCCAAGGTGCACATCAGCAAGAAGCTGGGCTGGAAGGTGAGGAGGTGGGGCTTGAGCCAGGCTCTCTAATGCGATATGTGGATATCTGAAATGGTGACTTAACTGCTGCATCAAGCACCTGCCACAAAAAGTGTTCTTTTAAATAAAAATATGTAGGGTCCAGCACAGTAGCATAGTGACTAAACTCCTCACCTTGCATACACTGAGATCCCATGTGTGCCAAGTGTCCAGGTGTCCCACTTCCCATCCAGCTCCCTGCTTGTGGCCTGGGGTAGCAGTAGGGGACGGCCCAAAGCCTTGGGGCTCTGCACCCATGTGGAAGACCTGGAAGAAGCTCCTAGCTCCTGGCTTTGGGTCAGCTCAGCTCTCGCCATTGCAGCCACGTGGGGAGTGAGCCAGCAGATGGAAGATCTTTTCTCTCTCCTTCTTGCTATAAATTTGACTTTCCAATAAAAAACAAATTGAAAAAACAAAGATAAAAGTAAATAGTATGTTACTGTTCTCTGCACTGACTGCACTGCAAAATTGTAGAAATTATTTTCCTATTGGACTACAAGTTTAGTACCTGTTAATCAACCTTTCCCAGTTTCTAGCTCCCTCCCTCTGGACCCATTCTCTAGGAAGCACCATTTTAATCTCGGCTTCTCAGACTGTTTTTAGATTCCAAATGCAAATTTTTTTAATTTTTTTTTATTGGAAAGGAAGGTATATAGATAGGAGACAGAGAGGAAGATCTTACCTCCCTTGATTCACTCCCCAAGGGGCCGCAATGGCTGGAGCTGAGCCAATCCGAAGCCAGCAGCCAGGAACTTCCTCCAGGTCTCCCACATGGGTGCAAGGTCCCAAGGCTTTGAGCCATTCTCAACTGCTTTCCCAGGCTACAAGCAGGGAGCTGAATGGGAAGTGGGCTGCTGTGATTAGAACCAGCATCCATATGGGATCCCTGCATGTGCAAGGTGAGGACTTCAGTCACTAGACCACTGTGCCAGGCCCCCAAATACAAATTTAAGTGAAGTCAGAATGCTTTTCTTTCTGGGCCTGATGCATTTTATATAGCATAACAATCTCCAATGCCAAACACGTTTTTGCCAAGATTCCATCACATTTATAACTTTATAATTATTGTGCGTGTGTATCATAATTTCTTAAGTTCACCACTTGATGAATCCTTAGGTTATTTCTATTTCTTGGCTATTGCAAATAGTACAGCAGTAAACATGGGAATATAATTTTTTGGGCTAATTACATTTTCTTTGAATACATACTTTTAAGTGACATTGCTGGATCATGTGATAGCTGTATTTTTTATTTTGAGAAATGTTAGAAGTGTAAGTTAATGGTTGTACCAATTTATATTCCTATCACCCATATGCAAGAGTTGTTTCTCCTCCACATGCTGGCCAATACATATTATCTGTGCTTTGGTAAGACCCAGTCTAATCAGGCTGAGATATTTTATAATAGTTGTAACTTGACATTTTCCCTGATGATCAGTGATGTTGAGCGTTCTTTCCATCTCCTGGCCATTTGTCTATCTTCCTTTGGAAAATGTGTTTTAGAATCTACTACCTACTTTAAAAATGGGATTATTTGAGAGCTTTTACTGTGAAGTTTGAGTTCCTTATGTATTCCAATTGCTAACCCCATTGCTAGACTCCTTGCAAATATTTTCTCCCATTCTATAGGTTGGCCATTCACTGCGTTGTTTCCATGGCTGTGTTGAAGCTCTTCAGCCGGGTGAAATCCTGTTTGCTTTTGCTTTGTTTTGGATCTCACTTAGGTTTTCTTCTAGTAGTTTCAAAGTGCCAGGTCTTCAATTTAGTTCATTAATTCATCATGGTTTGATTTTTCTCAGTGAGAGTGGGAGTGGTAGGGGAACCCAAATTCATGCTTCTGTGTGTGTGGCTGTTGCAGTGCCATTTGTTGAAAAGACTGTCTTATCTGCGTTTGTTCTCTGCACACCTTTGTCAAGGATCAGTTGGCTGTAGGTGCATGGGTTTCCTTTGAGGCTCTCTATTTTACTGTATATCTACTTTTATGCCTATACCATGCTGTTTAATACTGTTTGTATGTGTATGTGTGCTTCTTTGAATCTTTTGGCAATTTTTTCTCTAGTTCTGTGACATTTTTCCTTGGTGTTTTAGAAGGGATTGTACGGTCTATAAATTGAGTTTGAATAACGTTGATTCTTCCAACCCATGAGCAATGAATGGCCCTTCACTGTTTTGTGTCCTTTCTAATTTCTCCAATGTTTCATATTTTGCATGGAATTTATTCCTGGATATGGGAAATGGGATTACGTTCTTGATTTCACATAATCTTCTGTTGGGACAATGCAATTGGTATCTTATCTGTTGACTTTATAGGCTGTACCTTTGCTAAATTCACTTTTAGTTCTAGTAGCTTTTTGGAATCTCTGCGTGATCTCATATCTATAGATGTGCAATCTGTAAAAAGAGTTCTTTCTTTGCAAAAAGAATGTCATTTATATTACATAATTGTCTCAGAGAAGACATCCAGTACCAGGATGAAAAGAAGTGAAAGCAAGCATCATTGTCGTCTTGCCTTAATAGTCCAACTAGGGGACTGCCATTTTTCCCAGGAGTCCTCTCTTTGTTTTATTGATTTTTGTGTTTTTAAAACTTTAACTTATTTCTGCTCGGACTTTCATTATCTCTCCTAATTTTGTATTTGCTTTTCTACTTCATTAAGATAAAGCAATGGTTATTTGAGGTTCTTTTGCTTTATTCACACAACATTCATGTTTTTCTTAAACTTCTCCATTTAATACTACTTCTGCTATACTCCATAGATCTTTTGTTTCCATTTTTTTCCTTTCAAGAAATTTAAACATTTCCTTAAATTTTCTCAATCCACTTATTTTCCAAGAAGATGAATTTTTTGAATGAAAACAATCTTGTCAAATTTTGGAGAGAAATATTTTGAAATATATTAAAGATTAAGCAGATCAACAATTATTAGTTTTTAACATCCATGACAAAATAGATACTACCAATATTTGATTAGGAAGTAAATAAAACATGATTGTAATCAGCTACTAATGTAGTGTGACTTTTATGTTCTTTTGTTTTAAAAATTTTATTCACACGAAAGTTGGAGTCTGTTTAAAACAAAGAAATAAAGGCAGACTTGGAAAGGGAGAGACAGTAAAAGGTCTTTCACTTGCTGTTTGTTACTGCAAATGGTTGTGATAGTTGAAGTTAGGCCAACCTGAAGCCAGGAGCCAGAACTTCTCCTGGGTCTCCCACATGGATACAGGATCCCAAACATTAGGGCCATTTGCTGCTTTCCGAGATGTATTAACAAGCAACTAGGTCAGAAGCAGAGGAGCTAGGACTTCAACCAGCACCTCATATGGGATGCTGCTGTCGTAGGCGGTGACTTTATCTGCTGTGCCAACCCTTGAATTTTACATTTTCATAAGATTAGCTGAACAGTGACAGGTATTACAATTTTTTTTACTTGTCCTCTGGAATGATCTAGAAAATATAAGTGATGGTAAGAGCCTTACAATAAATTGAGATTTGCTCAGGCTGTGTGACAGTTCTCAGTCTTCCTGTAAGAAAGATCAGCTGTCTTAGGGTTGAGAATGTTCTGTCTTTCATGAACATTTATGAAGAGCCACAGGTAATATCCCTGATTGAGAAAAAGTAAAAGGAAGTGGTGGAAATGGTGGAAAGGCAGTAAGATGCTGACTTGAAGGCCATGTTCTACACACCTGGGAGGTCACATTGGCAGATGGGGGAAAAACATTCTTGCAGCAGTAAACCTGGAGGCAGTGACAGAAAGAGGAGACTTTTGTCCTAGCCTGAAAAAACAGGAATCATCTGGGGGAAGAGTCACCTTGTAATACTTTATAAATGAACATCTTAGTTTCACAGGAAAAAAAAACCCACATGAAACTGCATTTGAAAATTCTATTTTGGTGTATTTAAATTCTGTTAAAATGCTAAAAAGAAAGCAAAGTACAGCTTTGAAAAAAGAGTATGAAGTCAGAAATTCATCATGAATGCAACATGCTCTTATTGCAAAGCTGTCTGTGTCTAGTACTTCTCCAAGCACTTTGAAATAACCTTTAGTCCAATTTTTGGTTTTATCTTCAGCCGCTGAACTCAAAGGGTAGAGGTGGGAGTGACATATACAACATCAAATATAAACCTTTCACAATTGTATATGCCCTGTCAGGCTGGATTTCCTCAAATTACCATGGAGGGGGATTGCTGGTTTAGGAAATCTCAGCTTTTTTGTTTTAATCATTGTGCTTTTTGTAACCTTCTGACTTGTGTGTGAATTATCTCAGATCTTGTTCAGAAATAGAAAAAATGCAGTTTTGAATCAATCAGTAAAGATAATCTTTAAGAAAAATTGGAGCACCAAAATCATAGTTACAGTGTTTTGAAAAGATTTACTTGATTTAATTGAAAGGCAGTTACAGAGAAGAGACAGTATCTTCCATCAACTAATTCACTCCCCAGTTAAGTGCAATGGTTAGGGGTGAGCCCATCTAAAGCCAGGAGCTTCTTCGGGGTCTCTCATATGGGTCCAGGAGCCCAAGGACTTGGGCCATCCTCTGCTGCTATCCCAGGTCATAAGCTGGTAGCTGAATCAGAAATGGAGCAGTCAGCACACAAACTGATGTCCATATGGGATGCCAGCAAGGCAATCAGAGGCTTAGTCTACTATGCCACAGTATCAGCCCCAGTTGCAGTAAGATTACCATAATAGAAAACCCACCTCTTTAGACCGCAGTTATGGAGTAACAGAGTAAGCCATAGCTTGCAGTGCTGGCTAGTTCAGAGCTGGACTTCTCCACTTCTGATCCAGCTCCCTGTTAATGTACCTGGGAAAGCACTGGAAGACGATCGAAGTGCCTGAGCTCTTGCCACCCACACGGGAAACCCAGATGGAGTTCAGGACTCCCAGCGTTAGCCTGGTCCAGCCCAAGCTGTCCCCATTTGGGAAGTTAACCAACAAATGGAAGGTTTTTCTCTCTGTCCCTCTGTGTGTTGCCCTGAATTTCAGATGAATAAGTCTTCAAGCAAGCAGCACACACACACACAGACAGCTGTCAACCTTTCGGGGAAAGGTTCAGAGTGAATTAACTGGAGTGTTTGTTTTTGTTTGTGCTCATGTTTGTTTACCTGTTTTGGAGAGAACTAGATAGTATCTTGATTTTCTTACGATTCTGGTCTCCTGACCACACCCTCCCCTTCTTAACCATAGCTGAGAACAAAGTCGTGGAAAAGAGGATGGCTGGGAAGAACGGGGCTTTCTGCAGCTAGAGATGATATAGAGAATGCAGCTCTGCTGGGAGGGTGGTCAGCCTCGAGGAGAAGGAGGCTACATGGTTAAAATCAACAACCTTCAGAGGCAAATGAGCCCAGGGAGCAGGTGGAAGAACTAAGCTATCATTCAGTAGCTCCGAAGCAAAATTAGGGAAGTGTTAGCCTGAGCATTTCCAATTCTAAAAATCAAGTCAGATTTTTGTTTGGACCTTTCAGAAAATTATTTCTCACAATAATTTGGTCACAATGTGTTAACTTCCACATCAAGCAATTCCGCAGTTCTCTTGAAAGGAATCTTAACAATTCCACCTAATTCTGACACTACCCATAGTTAGAATCCACAAGTTAAGGATCCAGGCCCCCCACTGCAGGTATTAGATGCTGGTTCATCAGCTCACCCACAGTTTAGTCCCACTAATTCCATAACGCCTCCTCAGGTTGGAATACTGTTTAAATGCCCACAGGGGTCATTAGGGACATTAAGAAGGGTAAGTGAGCAGTCAGATAAACAAGAGCATTGGTCCAAGTCCAGCGTTTTGAATGCACAAACTTTGATCCCCATGAAGCATGGGCTGTGGCACAGTCCTGCCTGTGGATGTGTTCACGAAGCCAGAAGCTCTCCCACCCCTTGGCTTAGTGGATTTTTTTTAAAGAAAATGGATTAGCTTGTAATACTTGCACATTTTTGTGTGTTGCAGTAAATGCATGCATATTGCATAAACTAACCTTTCCAGGCATGCAGCCTTTTCACTTCCTTACTTTTCCTCTGGAGATCCCATTATGTAGGCAGTTTTGATCAAATCAATGGCCATCGATGGCTTATTCAATCTCTAGTCACTGTTTCCTTCCTAGGTGGGGCTGTAAGTTAAAATCCTCTTTAACTTTTATTTTTGAAATGTATCATACAATTTTATATAGTCTGGGATTCCCTTCCTCCCATTTTCCACTCCCCGATTGATTTTTTTTCCCATAATGTCACGTGTAAGTTACAACCTTTTCATCAAACAGTTCCTTTTTCTGGCAACTGCTTCTCTTCCTCCAAGATTTACCATATTGGCATAAACTCAGGTGTGATATGAAGTCATTTATTAGGAATAGTAAAAGATGTTGCTCTTACCTCAATAGTTTGGGAATTCTTTTTCTAAGTTGGAAAGTCAGAAGAGATGGAGGAAGATTTTTCCATCCGTCGATTCACTCCCCAAGCACTTGCAATGGCTAGAATTGAGCTAATCTGAAGCCAGCAGGTCTCCCATGTGGGAGCAGGGTCTCAAGGCTTTGGACCGTCCTCAACTGCTTTCCCAGGCCAAAAGCAGGAAGCTAGATGGGAAGCGGGGCTGTCGGAATTAGAACCAGCACCCATATGGGATCCCTGCACATGCAAGGCAAGGACTTTAGCTGTTAAGCTACCACCCCAGGAATCTTTCATGTATTTTTCTATACAAATGTATTCTATACATGTGTAATACGTTTTCTATGCATGTGTAATACAAAATGTAATACATTTTCCTATACATGCATAGCTATGACAAAGTTCAACAGATAATCTTATTGTGCCTGACTTAATAGTTACTGCTAATCATGTATTGGACAAAACTGATATGAATGTGGTCTTTGTCTTGTATTGTGTCCATGCTTTTTCACGCAAAGGAGGCACTTCCAGCATGTTCCTTAGGGGCCTAATGAAATAAGCATTACAATGCTGTGACAGTCCATTTGATACCTGTGTCAGCTACTACCAGACTGAAGAGTGGGTTGCATATTCAGTGGGGTGGCTCACATCCCCGGACACTGATAGCTCAGGATGCTACTTGGAATGATGTATCTTTTAAAACTTAAGAATTCCTTATTTGCTGAATTTTCATTTAATATTTTAGGCCATTGTTGACCAAGTGTAACTGGATTTCAGAACCTGTAAATGCAGATAAGGGAAGATTCCTGTATTTCATCCTAATCCAGGACTGTATTATATCCCATAGTGTCACTGACAGTAGTTGTGGATATAGTGAACCTCCCAGGCAAGAAACTGAGGCTTGGAAACCTGAGTGACAGGAAACATCAAATCATGGCAGGATGTGTTTGCAGCCACGTTAGATACAGAATGGGCTGCATTAAAATTGCTTACTCCTGTATCAACCATTGGGAGGTAAATTCTTTGAGTAAGGTGTCTATTCAATTGATTTAATGTTACTTGTCTAGAACTGAGCAGTATGAGACATGGTTGGTATTCAAGAAAAATTAATGAGTAGCAGGGGAGAGTGGTAATGTGGGAAAAATGACAAAAGGAAAGCAGGAAAGGGAGAAAATGGAATTGTTTGTTTCTCAAGTTTGCCTCAGATCTTTCTTGGCTTTTCAACAGACAAATGGTTGATCCCAGCTAGAAGGACTTATTAACTATCAGAGGGAATTTCAATTTTCAAGCCACAGATTGATCTTTTCATCAAAGGGTGTTTTCTAACAAAGCTAGAAACTTGATTGGTAGCTTCTTTCTAGTTTCAGAACTAAGACTTCAGGGGAAAGATGTGGCATTTCAGAGCCAAACATACTTTCACTGTCCAAAAGCCATCAAATGAAATTGGACTGTTGTCTCTAGGGCATCATGGGCATGCTGTCCGTTCTATAGAGTGGATCAAGTAACACCTGTGTGAAAGTGCCTATTTAATTCATTTGAATTGACTGGGAACAGCAAACAGGAGAGGTATAACCAGAGATAAAGTAAATGAATTGCAAAGACAAGAAGGAATCCAGGTTCAAAAAAACACACAAGGGAAGGCCTTGTACGAGTATAAAAGGCAGGGGCAGGCCTTGCGAAGGATCAGGGAGTAGTCCTTTGAAGACAGGATAGCACGGAGAAAGGGCGTTAGGAACTTAATGCCATGTTCTAATGCAGCCCATTCTCACTCAAGAATGCAAAAGACCATTTTCAGCTGCAGTGGTTTTTGCCATTGCCTGGTGCCAAGGAGCCGAAGCCTTGGCAGCTGGATGCATAGTTCCTTCCCTGCAAGAGTGCCAGTAAGGAGAAACTTCCAGAACATGCTTGCACAGGCAAGGAGAGAGCTCAAGTTCCCTCAGTGCTAAATAAGGAGATTCATTCTGACCAGTGATCCTCCTTGGTTGCCCCTGGATGGTTCCAGAAGTGGCAGTTCTGTTGGTTTTGTCATGTTACTTGAGAGAATGTGCAGGATGCCACAAGAAAATGCTAAGAAGCTGCCCTGTTGCTTACGTTTACCAGCCCGGCTTTCCAGCCGCTCTTGTAATTCCAGCAAGTCTAGTCCCCTAAAACTTATTTTAGGTACTTCTTAAAAAAAAAACGAGTATGAAAATTAAATAGTTTGGCCATTGCTTTGCAGCCAAGGTACAGCATTTTTAGACAGTAAATAAACAGAAGGCTGCTGTAAGGTGTAGTAAGCCTAAATAAGGAGAATCATTGGGAGAAAAATGTAAGAGCAGGAAAGATCGAAGGAAGAGGAAGAGATGTGGGCTAGCCTGCAGCCCTGGGCCACAGACCAGAGATGCTGGGTGCATGTGGCAGAACAGGCCCCTTCTTTCCTCCCTGGGTGACTTGGAATCCAGCCATGGAAAGGATTCCCAGGGTTCTAGCTGGCTCCCAGGGTTCTGAGCGTCAGCTTCAGAGTAGGTCTGCAACTCTCCCCTACTTCCTCCAGGGCTCCCAAACATTTGTACACAGGAGCAACACCTGACAAAACTGTTCACCAGGCAAGTTCAGGCCCACATCAAAGAGCCTGTCACTCTGGAGCCTTCTGTGGCACTTGAAAATCAGTACTTCTAACAAATTTCCTGGTGCTTCTGACACATTTGGTCAAAAAACCCCTTTCACCAGTCCCAAGGAAGATCGGCTGAGGGAAGGAAATGGTTGCTAAATAAAATCCCTTCAAGCGACAGGTTGCGAAAGCTCTCCTGCCGTGGCTGAGGTGTGCTGACTGGTTGGAGGACCCCCCCGACACAGGCATCCTTCTCTGGGCCCGGGCTATCAGTACACTGAGCCCTCCGCTCTTTCCAAAGCTCCCCGTGTGCTCTGGTCTGCTGCTCTGTCGGCTCCGGTTTTGCAGTTTGTTTCCAGTTGAAGGCATGTACAGTACTAGTCCTCTGACTGGGGGCAAGTGAGTCACAATCTCTGGCAAGTTCCTTATGTGTGAAATAGGTACTGTAGTTTCTGTCTTCTGGGGGTGATTGCAATAATTATAAGAAACAGCCTGTGTGCAATGTACAAGTATAGCGTAATAGACAGCTTTTAGCAGCTATTTAGCATTTGATTGCAACTGTTGTCATTTTTGTTACCTGGAGAACTCCCCCTTTTACCCCAAGACGTGAATCTCTCTTCATTCTCCTTAAACTGCTTATTTGAAAGGCAGAGTTACAGAGAGCATGAAGAGAGAAACATGTCTTCCCTCTGCAGGTTTATCCTCAGAAACTGCAAGAGTTGGAGTTGGTTCAGGATTTACCAGGGTGTCACGTGAGGATTGCAGTGGGACATCTTCTGTTTTCTCAGGCACAATAGCAGGGAGCTGCCTCAGCAGATCCGGGATTCCAACTGGCACTGTTGTGGGATGCCAGCATCTCAGATGACAGCTGAACTTGCTACGCCACCACACTGCCGAGCCCTAGACTTACTCTTTGTAGGATTTCTTGCCAAGCCCACCTTTCTGCTACCACAAATTACTTGCCCCTCTGTGCTCTCATAGTACTTAAACATTTCCCCGTGTGCTCCTTTGGTGTTATGAATAGTGTGTTCTCCATCTGTCTGCTCATCTCTGAAGCTCATTCCCTCTTATGGTGCTGGCACCTCAAAGTCAAGGTAGGCTGATGGGCTAGGAACTGTCCCAAGTCCTTCTGACATGTAATGGTTGATTCCTCACAGTGACCCTGTGATCTAGGCACTGTTATCTCCATCCTATAGACAGGCAAGCTGGAGCACAGGGAGCTTAAGTAACTTGTGACAATCACATGGCCAAATAGACTTGTCATGTGAACCCGGAGGTCTGATTCCCAAGTTCAGGGCTCAAATGTGCCATGAACACTTGCTTGCGTGGCACTATATTGTGAGAACATCAGCTTTCACTGAGCTCTGCTCTCATCGAAAAGTGTTTAGAAAGCATCCGAGGGACCAGCGACACCATTGTTGAGCTTTCTGATATGTCTCATTACCATGAAACAAAAACAAAAACAAATCTTAGCTATAAAATATATACTGGCTTCCTTCTGAAAGGACTCTCAAATGCAAAGGATGAGGGAAATGCCAAGATTACTAAAAAACAACAAAATTTTGTAGAACAGGAATATATTAAGACTTCCTGACACGAAGATTTCTTTTTGTTTTGCTTTATTAAAACAAGACTTACATTTAATATGTGGCACTCATCTAAACACACAGTTTGATAGCTTTTGGCAAATGTACATGCAGAGGCACCACCAAAGTCAAGATGGTTTTAAATTCTATTACCCACAAAGTACCCGGTGCCCTTTGCAGCAAGACAACCCCTGGTTTTGAGCAGTCACTGACCTCCTATCATTATAATTCTGCCTCCCCCAGAAGGTTACTTAAATGAAACCATTCAATATAGAAATCTTTTGAACCTGAGAGTTCTTACTTAAAAGATTTTAATGTTTATCTGTATTGTTTATTCACTAGATTTGTCCTTATTAGTATGTAGTACCTCATAGGATCTACCTTGTATTGTCTGTTTAGCAGTTGATAGGTTTCTGGGTTGTTTGCCAGTGTTGAGAGATTACGAATTTGCATGGACAATTTGGGTGGAAATGTGCTTTCATTTTGTTTAACTAAATGCCTAGAAGTGCATTTTGCTGATCAAGATGGTAAAACTGTTACTTTCTAGAGACTGCCATACTGTTCTCCAAAGGGGCTGTATTGTGTAGCTTTTCCCCAAGATTGGGTGTTTCAATCCTTCTCAGCACTGTGTGTTGATCTTTTTAATGTTAGCTATTCTAGTAGACGGTTAGTGGTGACTCTGATTGTGGTTATTTGTATTTCTTGATGAGCAATGGTGTTAATCTTTCCTGGGCTATTGGCTATTTGCATACCTTCTATGATTGTACATTTTTTTCTGCTTATTAAAAAACTTAGATTATTTCTTAATGAATTTACGTTTATATTCTAGACAGAAGTTCTGTGTCAAGTATGTATTTTGTAAATATTCTCATAATCTGTGGTTTACATTTTTATATTAAAGTTGGGTATGTTGGAGAGCAAAAGCGTTATAGTTTGATGAACTTGATTGGATATTTTTTGTTGCTGTATTTTACCTAACACAATGTTAGGTAAGAAATTTTAAGTAAAAGATCTTTTCTAGAAGTTTAATAGTTTTTTTAAAGATTTATTTATTTTTATTACAAAGTCAGATATACAGAGAGGAAGATCTTCCGTCCGATGATTCACTCCCCAAGTGAACGCAGCGGCCAGTTCTGTGCCAATCTGAAGCTGGGAGCCAGGAACCTCCTCCAGGTCTCCCACATGGGTGCAGGGTCCCAAAGCATTGGGCCGTCCTCGACTGCTTTCCCAGGCCACAAGCAGGGAGCTGGATGGGAAGTGGCGCCCATATGGGATCCCGGGGCGCCTTCAAGGCGAGGACTTTAGCCGCTAGGCCACGCCGCCGGGCCCAGTTTAATAGTTTTTTAATGTTTATGACTACCCTACATTGCAAGCCAATTTTGAGTGCGATGCAGATATTTGAATTCTGTTTTCCAGAGTCCTCTCTTCTTGCTGTTTTGACACAGAGTACATTAAGTGACCTTGTCTGCTTAAACCTGGCCAAGCAGAAACTCATACAAGAGGGCATGTGGGTGTGAGATTCAGATCTTTTCAAGCTGGTTCAGTTCTCAAGTTCCACAATAAATGGCATTGTTTAAAGTGGCTTGAGATTTTTTTCCCATGTGGAGTGTGCAGAAAGCATGTTTGGGAAATGACTTCTGGTAGATATGGAGGTCAAGTAAACTTTTTTTTCAAAATCATTAAGTAGAAATGTTTGCTTAAATAAGTTAACTGGATAGAAAAGGAATGGCTGTAGTACCTACTTATGCCTCCAAGTTTTATTGAATCTTAACTATTCAACAAGTGATACTGCTTAACTTGGTTTTTGTTTGACCATTTCCAGGAAGCACGATGGCAAACTTTTTTTTTTTTGCTACTGCAGACCTGTTTGAAACACAGAAGGACCGATCTAGGCAAACATGTTCAGCTTGAGGTCTTTTTTTCCTAGCCTGCCTTTTACCCATGACCATTCCCACATGCTCTGTTCCTAAGCTAGTCTAAAGTTGCAAAAGACCAACAAAAAATTCTCTGTGTGTAGGCTGTTTTGGGGATTGTTAATTATTAGTGGCAATGGGTGAGTGTTCAGCACCTTGGAACTTGTGCAAAAGAAACTTACTAAGGATACGTTTGCTGTAGTTGGAAAGGTATTTGATGAACAGCTGACCTTTCAAATGTTTACCAGAGTTGAATCTCTCAACTGCTCAGGCTGGAGAAGTCCAAGTTCTGATTCAGACTCAGACACTGACTCCCTTTGTCAAGAATGACTCCAAATACCTGCAGCTTCACTCCTCTCATGTTGTTCAAGCAGTCCAGCTTCACCTACCCACTGGTGAATGCTCAGGAATGTTCTCAGATGAAAAGCCACAATTTTCAGGGCAGAGCCCTATTGTTCCCTGTCATGACTGTGGTTTTCCATTTACCTGAAGTAAGTGGGTTTGCATTCTGGAGCGGAAATGATTCTCTGGGTCCTTCGCCATGGAATAGAAAAGTAAGATTCCTTCACATGCAGTTTGTGAATGAAGCTTTCTCTGTTGCAAGGGGCAAAATGCAAAAGGAAACCTGGTTGTCTGGATTAGGTCACTTCTAAATGCCTTTAAAAACATTTACATAAATCTCTGCTCACTCACCACTTCTGAGTACATTCTGTAAGAAACTTTTCATAGTTGCTTCTGGAAATTTGAACTTCTTGGGTAAGGAGACTGCTGGGAGGGCTCACTGTCTTCAGCAAGGCTGGATCTTCACGGTGGTTGGTTAACTTCAGGAAGGCATCTCAAACAAGTTGAAAGGTAGATTGGAGAAGGTTGGGGTTGAGGATTCCAAAGGGGCCAAGATCCTCTCCAGCTGTGGCTTTCTTCCCATCACCTGCTTCAGCAGGGGCTCCTTTTTTAGAGTTAGTTTCCTGCTGTGGTGCCACACTGCATTCCCTGTGTCCCTCCTCAGCTGCTCTAGTTGGCATGATGGTTCTCATCCTTTCTGTTCTCACTTTCACAGCACTCCCTTTGGGGTATGTGAATATTCTACTGGGAGCAGTAAGGCAGGGCACCTGTGTCTCCATCAGAACCTGTCACTCTGAAATTCCTGAAAGCATTTGTCCTCCTGAAAGCTTGCCATTGGAGTGCCAAGTGTCTTTGCCATAAACTTCATTTGGCATTCCCAGCAGCAGAAAGCATCATGCTGTTGCTGTTATGAGTAACAGCTTAAAGAATTGGGCCTGGCGGCGTGGCCTAGTGGCTAAAGTCCTCGCCTTGAAAGCCCCGGGATCCCATATGGGCGCCGGTTCTAATCCCGGCAGCTCCACTTCCCATCCAGCTCCCTGCTTGTGGCCTGGGAAAGCAGTCAAGGACGGCCCAAAGCTTTGGGACCCTGCACCCGCGTGGGAGACCCGGAAGAGGTTCCTGGTTCCCGGCATTAGATCGGCGCGCACCCGCCCGTTGTGGCTCACTTGGGGAGTGAAACATCGGATGGAAGATCTTCCTCTCTCTCTCCTCCTCTCTGTATATCCGGCTTTCCAATGATAATAAAATCTTTAAAAAAAAAAAGAATCAAGGGATCTGGTCAAATCTGGTGAGACGTGTTCACATTTAGAAGGTATTTTGAATTGAGAACAGAGTTCATGTAATTAGCGGTTTCATTTGACCTACATAATGTTCCACAATTAAAACGGAGGTAGAAAGCCATCCCAAACCTTATCACAATCCAAAGATTACACATGCAATTCTTTTGAAAAGTTAGAAGCTCTGGCATCTCTGGGGCTGTATCCTGAAGGGCTCAAACTGCCCCTTGGAAAGTCTCATGGCTCCTATCACCATCCTGTCCCCTGGACAGAGGCTACGTCAGGTTTTCCTGCTCATTCTCTGTTGCTGAAAGAATGAGTTCACTGCTATGGTTTCCTACATGTATTGTCAAGGAAAGGAACTTCTAGAGTGAAAACAATGATTCAAGACTGGATTTCAAAAGACCTTTATTCAGCCATTAGTAAGTCAGAAATTCATAAGACTATCTGTATATGAATGGATTCTAATATACATTCTTCTTTTGAAGGGAAACACTTGGATGTGTGTGATGCCACGTTATGTATTGTATAGACCTAAAAAACTTAGCAAAATATGCTTTCAAAATTATACTTCCAGACCTTTAGTATCCTTTAGCAAAAATGTGGTAAATACGATCTGGGTGGTAAAAATAGTCACTTGTGTGACAGTCTGAATGTATCAGAACTATGGTCATACCTAGAGAGGGAAAATGACAACTGGATGCCATGAACTTCTCTGTAGTGAAAGGTGTGGGATAATTTATGACAGCTTTTCTTTGGGATTTTTCATTTGTAACTCCACCTTTATCCATTGGGTAGGAAATACTTAATGATGGAAATAGATTGCTTCCCAGATTAGGCTCCCTGACACTCAGCCTTTGTTCTTGCTAACTTCTTGCTTTCCTTTTGCAGTGTTACTCTTTTTTCCCTCCCACACTGAAGGCTGGCTTCTTCAAGAAGCCTACAAAGAGCTCTAACATTACCGTGCTAGGTCCTCCTTTATTCTACCCTTGGCGCATCCGATCAAAGCAGATAATCATGGATTTCTGCCAGAACATCTGAGCCAAATCGAGTCTCTTTGCTCAAAATCTCAGATGGACCTATGGACACTCTGCATATAGATATGACATCTATGCAATGCCGTGAAAGGTCTCCAGTGGTTGTTTATCTCCCTCTTCATTCTTTCCTGGTCACTTGTCTTTTTGGTTGTCTGCTAATAGGCAGGCATACCCTTGTCCCAAGTGTTTTTCACTGGTACTTTCCCTGCCCGAACGTTCCTCTTTCTCATAGCTGCTTTGATTCACTGTGTCACCTTCATCTTCATATCACAGCTGATTTTCTCATTTGTTTAAATATCACCTGTTTGAGACTTTATCTGATAATATTATTTAAAATGTCAAGACCCTTCCACCACAGGCCTATTCTGAGATTTTCAATTTGATTTTCTAAAATTTGATAACCATCTAGAATACCATGCTAATTTCTTTGATTAAAAAAGTTACCTATCTATGCCCCCTGGAACATGCACTTCAAAAAGGCATACAGATTTTACTGCTATAACCTTAGCAAAAAAGGAGAGCTTGACATATTAATTAATTGAACAAAGGATGTGATCATGGATAATACTCATTTTGACTTCTGTTTTTAAGATGGACAGCAGGAGTATGTAATGAATTTCGGTTTTGTTATTTCCCTGCATGACAATGAGTATGAAAGAGGGGCAGATTGATCAGGATCCAGTCTTTTTAAGATTTCACTCTGGTTGACAGGTAACTTGTAATAATCGTAGCAACGAATTCCATTCTGTATTTGAGCCTGTATTCATTGTGATGGGGGAGAAAAAGACAGCCAGGTCAGGACAGAACTTGCTTAAAGAAGGGCTCCGATGGGTTTCAGCAAGTTTACACAGTCAGCATTTTGGAAGGGAGGCTCTGAGGTTACATCAAGCCAAGAAATACAATTGATCATCCTCGTCTGCAAATTTCATTTGCAAGTTCAATTGAAGTGTAAGTGGAATGGGATTATGTTATTAGTTCCCTTAGAAGCAAAGATTTCCAGGATAGAAATGTGTGTGTGTGCTCTTGCTGGGTCAGGGAGAAATGGCTGTCAACACAGTATTCTCAGGCACACTCCTGGGAGAGGAGGACCCAGAAGGGACTATTACCAACCAAGATGTTCTGATCCCTTTTGTCCTTTTCTCCATTGCTACCTCCCCCCAACAATTGAACCAAATGGTTATGACAAGATGAAGAAAAAATGCAACATTACTCCAAATTTAGCCCATTCTTTCCATCAGAATATTTCTTTTTCTTCCTTCTGCAATTAAGCCCTCTAATTTTCTTTTACCACTCCAAAATTATGTCTTTTGGGTTGGCGGGGCTTCAAATGGCATTCATCATAATTTCTAATTATTGAAGCTATTTTAGTGATTAATGAGAACATCTCCTATGATTATAGGATGCTGTTGAACAATGGGGTTCTTTCAGAATTTCATTGGTCAGTTACAATTTAGTTAGGAAAAACTACCCAGGCAAAAACACAAGTTGCAAGAAACAATGCTTTTTAGCTTCGAATACGAACTCGTGCTCCTATCAGAAGTAGAAGAAAACTTTTGCTGTGTACTTGAGAGAATGCTGCTTGAATTAAAGTTCTTTAACAAGAAGAGGTCATTTTTGGGGGGCTTTGGCAATTTTGAATGTTGATGTGCATTCCTGTTTTCCTTTGTAACTGAATTTTGGAACCAAGAGATGCTTACTGGGGTTGTAAAAGTTCAAACCTGGAGAGCAATGTCTGAATTAGTTTGCTTCTCACATAAATAAACTTTAAATGTATTTAGACACATGCAGAGAAAGAGACAGCAATTAAGAAAGACACACACACCCCCCTTCCATCTACTGGTTTACTCAGCAAATGCTTGCAAGCACTAGGACTGGACTGGGCCAAAACCAGGGGCTAGAAACTCAACCTAGGTGTTCCATGTGGATGACACAGATCCAATTATTTGAGCCATCACTGCTGAATTTGCGTTAGTAGGAAGCTCTAGCCAGGAGCAGAGCTGGGGACTGAACTCATGTACTCCAGTATGGGATCAAGCCATCTTAATCACTGTCCTAACCCATAAGCCAAGTGCCTTCCCCTGAATCTTTACTTCTTAAAGCTATTTGGTAATGGCAATATTTGAGTTAGATAAGTGCCAATAAGTGCAACTGTCAAAATCAATCCAGGTAGGCCCTTCTAGTTGCATCCATGTACCCAAGGGATAAGTTAACAGCCCCCTTAACAAACTTCATGTGCCTATGTTGTTGAAGACTTAAAAAACTTATGCAAGAAACTCATGGAAGTTTGCTGTTGTGCTTGTGTGTGTGTTTTTTCTTAAAGATTTACTTATTTTTGTTGGAAAGGCAGATATACAGAGAGGAAGAGACATAGAAGATCTTCTGCCCAATGTTTAACTCCCCAAGTGGCTGCAACGGCTGGAGCTGAGCCAATCCGAAGCCAGGAGCCTCTTCTGGGTCTCCCATGTGGGTGCAGGGTCCCAAGGCTTTGGGCTGTTCTCAACTGCTTTCCCAGGCTACAAGCAGGGAGCTGGATGGTAAGCGGGCCACAGGGATAGAACCGGCACCCATATGGGATCCTGGTGCGTGCAAGCAAGGACTTCAGCCGTTTCGCTGTCATGCCAGGCCCCTTGCTTGTGTTTTTCATGTGTTCTTCGTCTTAGTCAAGTTTATATATTTCTGGAAGTAGATTTGTCATGTGGGTTTTTATTGATTTGAAGTATGGCATTGCTTTCGAATTTTGTTTTTATGTTTATTTTGAAAAATATTGTTTTGCAGATGAGGTCAAATGGAGTAGCTCTAACGATGTGATTACTGTATTTTTTTCTGTGATAAACTGTTACTGTTGGTAAAACAATTGTAGTGCCAGACAGCAGGAACTGTTCCTAATTTTTCTGTCATCAGAGCCTAGCACAATACTCAGATGACGTAGGATGCTCTGCATGTGCTCCTGTGAATCAATGAGTAAAATGAGTTTTTACTGTGATCGTTTTTTGAGCCATGGAAGTAGCATCAATTATGTCTTTGATACTTAATGTTCTGTTAGGCCATTTAGAGGTTGTTAGAATATGCATATGAGACTTAGAATAGTAGTTCCTTGAATTTGAATAACTTGAGGAGAAACATTCATGGCCATTATTTGCACCTGCCCTTACCTATTCCTATGAAGCTGGGAGGCATAACAAACCGGAGGCTAAGTGATTGTTCTCTAATCATTTGTTCTGACACCTAGGCCAGCCCTTGATAATGCTTTAAGCTAGTCATGTGGTAGGCATAATGAACACCTTACTAAATTTTAATAAAAATTTCCTTCATAAAAGCTGTTGGTGAATAGGATTAAAATAATGATGTGGAACTCAGAAGTGAAGCTTCTGACACATTTATGTTGTTGACATGCATTTTGAAGTTATATTAAGTAGTTGCTTTCCAAGTTGAAGTATGTCTTAGAAAAGTCAACTCTGAGCTCACTGACTTGAAGATTGTTGACAGTTGGATTAGCAAGATAGTTGTTGGTTTATTCCAATTTGGCTTCTCATGGGGGATATCTGAAGGTATGTACCCGTGGATTGCCAAATAGTATTAGTAGCAAATTCAACATGATGAAAATATCTTCAAAGTCTTTTAACTAATATACCTTTTAGATAGTTAAATTTTCTTTTTTTTAAGGTCATGTATGTTATGTTTTTTTACATTTTATTATTGTTTTTATGATGCAGTTCCATAGGCTCCTGGCATTTCCCTTACCCCCTCCCCAATTGCCTGCCCCACCTGGTTCCTCTATATCATTACTAAAATACAGTTCTTCATACAGTCACAGGTCCATCATTGCGGGCATGGACAATGGCAGAGAGTCCAGCATCCTATTGTCAAGATAGAGTGAACAGTTTCATTGTAAGTCCATCTTTCTCTGGAAGTAGAAATGCATACTACATTGTATCCTCACAGCTGATGTTAGTCTCCATTTCACAGCTACTCTGCATCCCCTTAAATGAAAAGTCATGATACAAAATCAACAATAGAAAGAAAAATAGAAATTTACAGTGCCATGAAGTTAAATGACATGTTACTAGATATATAGTAGCTGTAATGGAGACTGTCATATCCCCTTAAATGAAAAACCACAAAACAAAATCAACATCAGGAAGAAAAAAGAAATTAACAACACCAAGAAGTTAAATAACATGCTACTAAATGACATAGTTCAATTTTCAATGAGACAAATGTCAGTGCAGTTGAAATGAAAACTAGCATGTTTAAAAAAGTATTTAATATCTGTAAAACATCAGAAAATATCCTTTTATTTTTTAAATATTTATTTTTAATTATTCATTTATGTAGGGAGCAGACAGAAGGAGAAAAAGGATGAGAAAGCAGGAGATGCCAGGCATTTGCTAGCTAGGCAGAAGCCAGGATCTAGGACTCGCCTGTTTCTGCCCTGATGGCAGTGACCTAACTCCAGGTCTGCAGTAGCAGGAAGCTGCAGCCAGGAGTTGGGGCTCCATACAAATCCCAAGCACTATTCCACTGTGAGGAATAGGAACCTTAACTACTATTTACTTAAAATTGCCTACTTCAGGGCCCAGTGGGGTAGCCTAGTGGCTAAAGTCCTTGCATTGCATCTGCTGGGATCTCCTATGGGCACCGGTTCATACCCTGGCTGTTCCACTTTCCTCCTACTTCCCTGCTTGTGGCCTGGGAAAGTAGTCAAGGATGCCCAAAGCCTTTGGATCCTGCACCTGTGTGGGAGATCCAGAAGAAGCTCCTGGGTCTTGGCTTCAGATGGACTTAGCTCCCGCTGTTGTGATCACTTGGAGTGAGCCAGCTGGTGGAAGATCTTTCTGTCACTCCTCTCTGTAAATCTGACTTTCCAATAAAAATAATTTTTAAAATGCCTACTTCAAAACATTTGTCTGCTTTGCCAACATTATTTGTTTTTAATTCTCTCTTCCTCAGTGTGCCAAGGCCTTGCTTCCTATTCAGTTGCCACCTTTTTCCATAAAAATGTTTTCTCTAGTTGGTTCCACCAATATTTAGTTGACCTGCTAATTTTTTTTACATCCAGAATTTTAGTTCAGGAAAGGTATTGTTTTCTCATTAAAACCTGATCATACTGATTGCCAAAGTTGTCCTCATGTCTTTAAGTCAAGTCTTCCCCATTTCCTGTATTTTTTCACAAAAATAGAGCCTGTTAATATCCCTAAAAACTTTTAGGAAGGCAATTAAATTGCACCTTAGTCTTTTGCTTTCCTCTAAATGATCTAATTCCAAATGTATAAGCACTTTTTATCCTCTTTCCTTTTTAATGTTTTCCAACATCTTAAAACACACATTGTTATAGAATTGGTGCAGACTCAAGTAGAACTCATAAGAATGTTCATCATTTTTTCATCTAAATCTTTCAACCCAAAGGCAGGGACCTTACTTGGTTCCATATTCCTCTTCATAATCTTCCCTTACAGAAAGTATGTATGTAGGCTGCTTAAGAAGCAAGTTGACAATGGTCTTTGCCTGTTTCTCAGTAGTAGCAACACTTTAAGCACTAGTTTCATAGGTGTTACATGAAATAGAGTGGAGACAACACACAACCATTGTCTTCACTTCTGAGCATTCAAGCAGCTCTTAGTGTGGAATAACATGTGCTCAAGATGGCAGTCAAGTTTTCTGAGAACTGTTTCCTGTCCTATGACCCTGGTGTTTTTCTTTTCATGTTTGAACAGGACATCAGTTGCCTTCAATGATTAGAGTAATATGGATATTTTCTTTTGCCGCTGATTTAAAAATGCTAGGTTTATTTCCAACTTTAGAACAAATGTTCCCAGTTGATGGGAGTAAAGGTAGCTTACCCCAAGGAGACAGTTTACATGGGTCTAGATTTTACACAACTCAGTCTCTGCTTATGTGTAACTTACTGCCTGTCTACTATTGAACTGGGTGGATTCTGCAGTATTGAAGAGCAAAGACATTGTCAGATACATTTGCCAAAGTTCTTGATAGATTTTTCCTGAAGAGTTTAAGTAGTCTCTAAAATGCCCTTGGATTGAAACAGTGAATATTTATTGCTAGCCCAGTGATTCAGAACTCCATCAAGGTTCTACTTTATGGATAGATAGGAATAATTGGCGCTTCTTGTCATAGTAAACCCAGTGATTTTTCTCAGCAATGGCACAGACGTACAAAGGTTAGTCTTTAAATTTCAAAACATGGCAGATTTTTGTGTAGGTTACAGAACCACTCAAGGCTTGCATTGTGGCATAGCATGCTAAGCTGCTGAGACACTGGTGTCCACACTCTGGCATGCCAGTTTTTGTCCTGTGGCTGCTCCATTTCCAGTCCAGCTCCCTGCTAATGTTCCTGGGAGGGCAGCAGAAGATGGCTACCCAGGTGGGAAATCCTAAGCAAGCTCCCAGCTCCTGGCTTCAGCCTGTTACAGCCATTTGAAGAATGAGATTTAAAGCTACCGTGAGGAAACACTGGTTCCAGCATAGAAGCCAGGCTCTTTGGGAGGGTTGTGAGGGCAGACTGCCTGCCTTTGATCCTGGCTCTGCTGTTTGCAAACTCATGGAAATGCCAGCAGAACATTTTTCGGTCATCTCATTATTTACAAAAGGGAAACAATGATAGGACTTTGTTAAGGTCATTGTGAACTTGAAATGGTATCCTCGAGTTAAAGTTTTCTCTTAGCACTCTTGACATGCTTTTGAGTTGTATGTTCACCTTAACCAATTTGACACTAATGGCTATCTCCAAGGCAATCCCCCAAGAACCTCCCTTTTCTTCCTCCTTTCCAAAGTGGTGGGAATGGGTATTACAATCCTATAACTGTGGTCCTATTCCTTTCAGAGTGTTGACGTTACTTAAGAAGAAAGAGTTCAATGTCATTGGCAATGACTCAAGCTGAGGTTCTCAGGAGCTGTGCTGCTACCCTTGCAGGATGGTCTCTGTTCACCCAGAAGCAAGTGTACATGCCCTTACTCCATGACCATCCACTTCCAGAAGAGTTGGAACGTAGGGCATTACACATGTTTGGGTAGGGTACTGATTACAGATCTGCTTCAGGCAGGAAAGACCCTTTTTGCAGTAGTCCTTTGGAAACAGCCCAGCATCTATTACTAATTTCTCCAATTCAGAAAGTGATTTTTTTTTGTAACATAGGATTTCTGATATTATTTACTTTATCTTTAGGTGTTTATTTGTTTGAAAGGCAGAGAGACAAAGTGAGAAAGACCTTTCATTTGCTAATTGACTTCCCTAATGCACACAACAGCTGATGCTGGGTCATATCAAAGCTGCAAGCCTAGAACTAAAGTCTTCCTTGCTGGTGGCAGAAACCCAAGTTCTTGAGCAATCACATGCCAGGAAGCTAGAAGTGGAACGTACAACAGGGGCTGAAATGCAGGCACTTCAGTATGGGCTATAGGTATCCTAAATAGCCACTCGAATACCAGGCCAAATATCTGCCCCAAATGGCTGATTTTATTAGAACTAAGTGTCACTGCCATTTGTGGAGAACTATGTTGAGAATATTTTGTGGCATTTATTCCTCACAAGGGTATCGCTGAAGAAGTTTCTTTCCATTTGTTCTGCTTTGGAGAACTGGCCAAGCATGCATGTCCTGTTCTAGATTCAGGTGGTTATGGAGTTGTTTTCCTAAGTTGTTCTATCACAGGACTCAGTGTTTATAACTGAAGTGCGTCTTCTCTGACAGTTTGCCATTTAAAAAACCTCATCTGGTTTTTCCCCTTTCATCTTGCATTTACATCTTGATTTGGTGATTTTGAAATTTAAATGTCATTGTGAGCTACCTTAAATCTTTCCTGTAACTCAGTCTGTAAAAGCTGTCAGGTTTGTGAATATTCAGACTATGGCATCCTAAAATCCTTCATTTCCTCACAGTAATTCCAGCTTTGTCATTTGTTCATCTCCATTTATAGTGAACTCTGACAAAGCACTTTCTGTTTTAATCACATAGTAGGGCTGTGTAGAGAACACTGTTTTACTCTTAGCTGAGGACACTAATCAGGAGGTGAAAGCCATAAAATGAATAGGTTGAAGTCAGGTTTCAAACTCAGCTGAACCCAAGGTTGGACTGGAAATTCTGGTTCGTTGAAAAGTGAAGTTAGCTAGTCTTCCAGTTGAAAGGCTTACTGACTTACATCTTGTATGTTATGGGCGTAGATATGTTTGCTATCCAAATGTACTGTGATGATGGTATTTGAATACTTCAATGTTCTAGATATTTAATATATGTTGAGATACAGCTTCATTACAAGTTTACAAGTGTTACAGTATAGATCCAAAAAAGCATGATAGACATTTTTACTTAACACTCACCAAGATATTTCCACCTGGGTTAATTTAAAATTTATAGAGTTGCCAGAGGAGGTTATGATTACAACTTATGGATTTGGCGACCGTTGCGGTGACACAATAGGGTAAGCTTCTAACATATGGTGCCAGCATCCCATATGGGTACTGGTTCGAGTTCTGGCTGTTCCATTTCTGATCCTGTTTTCTGCTATGTCCTGGGAAAGCAGCAGAGGATGGTCCAAATCCTTGGGCCCCTGCACATACATGAGAGATCCAGAAGAAGCTCCTGGCTTCTGGCCTTGAATTGGTGTAGCTCTAGCTGTTGTGGCCATTTGGAGAGTGAAGCAGTAGATGGAAGATTCTTTTTGTCTCTTCTCTCTATAACTGCTTTACAAAGTAAAGTACAGATTATGTAAAATTGTGAAATTCAAACATTACTGGTTTGAAGACCTGTTCCTAGGGATCACCCCTCTTTATTTTCGTTCATTTTAGAAGGAAATAATTTTTTCTGAAAGTGGTCTAATGCCTTGGCTGTTGTTCCCTCCTATGCCAGAAAAGTGGAGTGATTTATCCCGCCCTCACTCTGTGCAGTTGAACAGGAAGTGCAGATTTCTGTATGTACTTCAGATGCCCTTATCTTCCTACAGAAGAAAATGACAAGAACAAAAGTGGACTTATCTCTCCTGAAGCTCTCTGTGTGTCTCCAGCCACCCTCCTCTGTTGCAACTCCCTTGAAAAATTGTTTTGCTAACACTTTTGGAAAGCGTGCTCCTTCCAGGCATTTAAAAGCTTTTTTGGCTACTCGCACTGCCAGTGTTAACACTGGCAAATAGTGCAACTTACAATAGTGCGTTAGGTAGGAATCTTTTTACATCACTTGCTTAAAGTCTATTTGTGGTACACCTGATGGATAATGGTAAATATGCATCATGGACTAGTGCGTGTGTCCTCCATGTAGTTGGATTCTAAGGAAGTAAGCAGTTGTTGATCATGTACAAAACATTAATGAGCCTTCACACGTTAATTTTTGTTGTGTCTTTGTTAGATCTGAATGTGACCATGGCGAGTTTCTCTGACCTTGTGTTAGGTCATTTCCTGTCTGGGAAAAAAATACTGAGAAACTAAAATGATCTGAGGCAGTTTTTGGAATTTCAAATGAATTACATCCATGAAACTTTCTCATCTGAGTGACTTTTCAAGTCTTTGCAGCTTTCATGGGCATCCACATCCGCTTTGAAAGTTTAGGATGTTGTTGAGTATGTGAACACTTAATAGTTCATTTCCAATGTTTTGCAGCTCAGGAGTACAGAGTTAAACATCTTCAGTTTTCTGGTCTCCTCATGTGGATGTGGGCATTTGTCCTCATCATAGCTGTACTGTCTGAAATTTTAGTGTTGGCTTGTGTGTTCTTGGCTCTGGCCTCTGTAGAATTGGGTTTTGCTTAGAGATCCATGTTTAGTGAATCTAATATTTTTCTTTGCTTCATTGGTTCTGTGGAGACATTTTGGCTTTTGGTCTGTTTTTAAATATTTTTAGTCTGTGCCTTTAGCAAATTAGATTTTGTTCCCAATTTAACTTTGCTTTTTTTCCCCTAAGATTTAAGAGTTCCAGAGGGGAGGTGCGCACATGTGTGCCACTGAGATACCTTACATGTGCTGGTTTACTTCCCAAATGGCCACAATGTCCAGGATTAGACAAACTGAAGCCAGGAGCCAAGGTTGTAAGTGGAACAGCACGACTTGAACCAGTGCCCAGGTGAGATGCTAGTGCCACAGGCAATAGCTTTGCCTGCTAGGCTTCAATGCTGGTCCATAACTTTGATTTTTAATGATGTAAGACAACACTACGCCCCCCAGACTTCCTCAACTTCTGCTGAGGTTTACACGAGAGAAATAGGTGCTACTGAAAATAACCTCAGTGGTTGTTTTCATGTAGCCCATGAGTAGTTGATGGGTTGTACCCTTTTGCCTGGATGCATAAGAGAAAAATTTTTTTAATCCATTGGTGCCTTGAGCATCAGTGCTTGCTTCTTATGCAGGACTTGAGTTTAAGAGGGTAGTAATGCTTACACCGAAGGGAGGGGTAGCATAGCTAATGGTCCTTCAGTGCCTACCTTGCAATAGATAATAGAGTACCTATAGATGGCTTATACCACTATCTATGATACTCCAGAATTATATTTATTTCTTTAGAATTTTTGAAAGACTGAATCAGTTTCTCTCTCTCTCTCTCTCTTACACACACACATATTTTCCATCCAGGTTGTTTCCCGGAATTGCTACAGTAGCTGGAACTTCAGGAGCTGCTTCTGGGTCTCCCATGTGTGTTCAAAGGCCCAGATACTTCAGTCATCTTTTGCTGCTTTTCCAGGCACATTCACAGGGAGCTGGATTGGAAGAGCAGCAATCAGACATTGAACCAATGCTCACATGGAATAGTGGCCTGTCTGGTGATGGTTTAACCAACTGAGCCCCCAGAATTTTATTTTAAAGCAGCATATAAAATAGACTCTCCTTGGTTTGAAGTCTTCAATGGGTTCCCCTAACGCTGAGGAAGGAGGCAACTTTGTCCCTTGTGCTGTTGCATCTACTCTGAGTAGGCTCCAACTACACTGTCCAACCTCTGTTTTCTGTAGGTGGCAGGATTTCCCCTCCCTTCTAGACTGTTCTTACTGTTTCCAGACCATGTTTGTCTCCTTCTCCCCGCAGCCCCGTTTCCTCCCATGTTGGCTTGAATGCCCCTCCTTGCCAAGACTATCTTTTTCTGTCCTAACCAAAGTTCCCCTTTGACGACATTACCTTGTTAATTTCCTGCACTGCACTCATTATGGTCTGTATGTTATCTGTGTACTGTTTCTACCAGAAGTAGATATGAGGCTTTTTCACTGCTGCATTCTTAATTGTCTTGAATTATGTGTGGAATGTATAGCAAGTCTTGTATCAGAGTCAGTTGGGTGAAATAATTGGTAATTTCGATTCTCTCTTGTGGTGTTGAGAAAACTAGCACACTTTTTACCCTCTCCTTTCCTTCGCTCTCACCTTTCCCCAGCCCTTCTTCATGGCTTAGAGAAATTCACAGGCCTTGCTACACCGCATTTCCACTTCTCTATAGCTCTTTCCTACTTCCCACAACAAGAAAACCTCTTACAAAAGGTCAGAGGGAACGTGTGGAGGCTTCTCTGGCTGATATGGGCCAATGAATGGTTGAGACTGGTGTGTATGTGGTTTTTTTTTTTTTTAGATTTTCACTAGTTCACTCCCAAAAGCTGCAGCAGCCAGAATTGAGCCAATCTAAAGCCAAGAGCCTCCTCTAGGTCTCCCATGCCGATGTTAGATCCCAAGGCCATCCTCCACTGTTTTCTGAGGCCACAGACAGAGAGCTGGAAGGGAAGTGGAGCAGCCACTACATGAACTGGTGCCCATATGGGATGTTCGTGCTTGTGAAATGAGGATCAGCTAACTGAGCCCCTTACCAGGCCTATGGCTCAGTCTTAATAGAGGTTATTCATGTTTCCTTATAAAGCAGAATGAGTGTTCCAAGGTGTGATACTTATCACAAAGACTTCTGAGAAGAAACATTGAGATTTCCTGAAATCAGGTTTAATCAAAAAGAAGGTAGAGAAAGTTTATGGGGTGAAAGACATTTTCTTGTATGTCTACCATTCTTGCTGGAACTGGGCTGGACTGGACTGGAATGAAGCTGGGAGTCAGGAGTTCAACCCAGGTGTCCCTTGTCGAACAGGAATACAAGTGAGCCATCTATACTGCCTCCTGAAGTCTACTTCAGTCGGGTGTCAGAAGCTGGAATCAAAGCCAGGGCCTCTGAAATGGGACATGGGTATCTTAAGCATGAAACTAAGTAACTCTCCTAGCTGGGGCTGTTTGAGGTGTTTACCGTCTTCTTTTCAATACATGGCATTTGTGTTTTACAGCTTGCAGTCTAACGAGTATAACTTTTTCAAAATAAGTTCTAGTTTTCAAACAGTTTAGATTGCAGAATTGTTGGGCAGATAGTACATAAAGTCCTTATGTTATTCTGTACTCCTTACAGTTTCTTTCTACCACTCATCTATTTTCTGTTAGTATAGTGTGTATATATATATATGTATTTATATGAAATTATCGAGCCAATATTTGCCTTATCACTAGTTAACACTCTTATGTATTCAAATTCCCTTAGTTGTCCCTTATGACATTCATTCTCTGCTCTAAAATGCTACTCAGGAGATCATGTTTCATTTAATAGATTGCCATTAGGTATCTGAGATTTTCCTCACTTCTGACAACCTTGATGGTTCTGAGGAGTGTGCATCAGGTGTTGGGTAGAATACCACACTTGGTCTAGGAACCTGCATGTTGGGCAGGAGGATCATGGAGGTAGTGTTCCATTGTGCTTGCACTTTGTTTCAAAAGTACATTGTATCAACATGCCCTGTCATTGTTGGTGATGAGCTTGGGCACTTGGCTAAGACAGCATTTGTTTTTGTTCTCTACTCTACTGGATTCTTTGGGAGGAAATTACTGTGTATTGTCCAGACATCTAATAGGCAGAGAGTCATGCCTAACTTCTTAGGAAGATTTGGTGTCTGTAAAAGCTTGTAGTTCTTCCACCAGAGAGATTGGTCTCGTTTTCCATTTTTGTTCTCACTCCAGTTCTTAAATCATTAAGGACTGATGGATGCCAATTTTTTTGGATTATAACTTACTATTTACTTTGTTGCCTAAATGCTCGTACCCATTTGTCCGATACTTGGCTCTATGTCCCACAACTGTGCTCTTAAGCACACATTTTTTTTTCCAGCACTTCTTGTGCTGAAGGACTGTCAGACTCCAGGTTCATATTTTCCTAGTATGTTTCCTGTATTTATACAATTCCCAAGAAGCTCTGCTTCTTTGGATTGGATAATACGTTAGAAAAAAACTAAGTGAACTTGAGCTGTGCTGGGTGCTGTGGGCGTAGCATCGCTTTGAGGCCCTCTGGCTGACAGAGCATGGAAATTTACGTGCATTTGTATTTAGGAATTCACTTTTCTATATGTAGTCATTCGTGTTTGTATTTGTTAAATATAAATAATTATTGCTATCCGCCTGGACCATCCTAGTCTCCTCCCAAATCCACCAATGAGATGCCTGGCTCCCATCAGTGTCATTCATTGGCCAAATTGTTCCATTATACTGCACCAACAGTATTAGGAGACAGGTTTACCCGTGAGAGTTTAGTACTTGTGATGGGGTTGGTATTTCATTTGTTTTACATTTGGTCCTTCAGATTTCACTTATTCAGATTGGAGGTCAGCCCTTACATCTATAAAGTTATCAGTGCGTTTTCAATACAGCTAGGTTATTCAGTCACATTCTACAGTCCATCTCAAGACTGTAGCTTCAGGTTCCCTTTCTGTGCTGTGAATGGTTTTAGTTTCTACAAATGTGTGATGCCCTGTATCATTCAGTGACATACAGTTGCGATACCTGGAAGTACCCCAGGTGCCTCACTTACTCAGCCCTTCCTTCTTCCCTCAGCCATTCTTCACTTACAGCCTCACTGGTTTCTCTTACGGAATGACATCATTGGAAGCAGTCTTTTCCTTAGCAATGCATGCGTACGATTTGCACATGCTCTTATGAATTTAAAACCCATGTTTTAAATTTTAAGTTTCTTTATAGGGGGTGCGATACTTTGCTCTTACTTTTTTGATGAATGTCTTTTTAAGTATTTATTTTTATTGGAAAGGCAAATTTAAACAGAGGAGAGACAGAAAGATCTTCCATCTGCTTGTTCAATCTCTAAATGGTCAACATGGCTGGAGCTGTGTCAATCCAAAGCCAGGAGTCAGGAGCTTCTTGTGAGTCTGCCACATGGGTGCAGGGTCCCAAGGCTTTGGGCTGTCCTCTACTGCTTTCCCAGGCCATAAGCAGAGAGCTGGATGAAAGTTGAGCAGCCAGGACACGAACTGGTGGCCTAATGGGATCCTGGCATTCGAGAGAGAATTAACTAATTGAGCCATTGTGCCAGACACTGATGAATTTCTTGTAAAGGCTTCAAGTTCTTGGTATTTTTAAGATACAGTTGTGGGGCCTGGTGTGGTGGCCTACAGGCTGAAGTCCTCACCTTGAATGCGCCAGGAGCCCATATGGGCACCAGTTATAATCCCAGCAGCCCTGCTTCCCATTCAGCTCCCTGCTTTGAAAAACTAGAAGTCCACATGCAAAAAATACCTTAAAACTTACACCTTTTATAAAAATTAACCCAAATGGATTATAAACTTAAATGTAAAATGCAAGAGTATAAAACTTCGAGAAGAAAACATAGGAAAATATCTGTGTCTTTGAGTTTCATTATAAATTTTATTTACAACACCCAAAGCACACAACACATAAGGAAAACTTTGTACATGGGATTTAATTAGAATTGAAAGTATGCTCTGTGAAGGCCATTATCATAGAAATACAATTTACATACTGGTAGAAACATTGTTAAACTTGTTGTGATTTTAAAATATCATATCCACAACATTCATAGATTCCTTAAAAAAAAACTGGGATAACAGACCAATTCAAAAATGGGCAAAAATTAAAGTCTTTCTATTCTATTGAATTGCTTTTGTTCCTCTTTGAAGCATCAGATAATTTGTGTGGACTTACTTCTTCACTGTTCCAATGACTTATCAAATATATAATAGTTGTCCTATAAAATTGTCACCTAGTGACAATGTAGCCATCTTAGTTGGCGTAAGTACATTCTATATCTGTAAGGGTGAAATAGACTAATGATGCATTTTTTCAGAACACATCTCTGTCATTAAGTGAAGGTGCTATTGCAAGTAGTGGTGAAATTGAAATTTCAAAATGTCATGGTAATTGACTTTTGTATATTAACCAGGTATCCTGTGATCTTACTATACTTCCTGAATAGTTCAGGAGTCTTGTTATTTCTCTGGGATTTTTCTATATAACAATACCCTCTGCAAATAAAGACAGTTGGAAGTCCATATTTCCTACTATTTTCTTTTGTCTCTTCCTGTATGGTTGAGCTAAGTGGGACTCTGGCAATTGATGAATAGAAGTAGTGAGAGGGGGACATTTTTGACATCTTCCTGGTAAAAGGGAGAAAGGATTTGGGTCTTGCCTTTATGTGTGATATTGACTGTAGGTCTTTGCAAGCTGTTATCAATCTGAGTGAGTTCTTTCCTATGAATAGTTTCTGCTTGCCATGTACTATGAAAATGCTACTCGCGTTCTATAATTTAAACTTTATTTTGTGCCCTAGATTTTTGAAAATTTACTTTGTGTGACATAAAAAAGGAGGGAGAGACAGAAAGAAATAACTGAGTTACTGCTGCACTCCCCAGGTGCCATCCACACAGAGCTGTACAGGCCGGAAGCCTGGCTGTGTGGCATATCTGTGAAACAAAAGTGAACAGCATGCAGCTCCACTTCTGGGACTGTTTCGACTGTTTTCCTCTGTGAACAGAAAGCTCTTTTTGTTTGTTATGCTCTAGATGGACTCTTGTCACTGTTACAAACAAATCATCTGCTCATTGTTAGCCTTGACTGCAGCAGCAAGCATGGTATAAATTTTTGTTGCAGGGAAGGTTGGTGGAGGGAGTGGGCAAACATACATCAGACAGGAATAACAACTGACCATTACCCAGAAAGCTTATTGCTCAGATGCTTTCCAGCAACCATGGGGCAATTCAGGGATTGGTATTAAACGGCTAAGACCCAGATGGAGGTTCTGAATGTACTGTTATTTTATTGATATTCAAGTAGGGTCAGCTCACACAGATGGCCAAGTGAAAGAAGTTCATAATTTCCACACTTGTTTGTCACAGGAGACTTTTATTTCTCAGATTGGCATTACAAATTAGGAAAAACTTGGCTAGAAGCAAGTGGAATTCCTCTGGGAAGAGGATTTAATTGGGAATGTGCTCTTGGAATTTCTGAATTTGAAGAAGTCCAATTGTTGACACCACAGCAAGTATTTGGAACGTAGTATTTGCCAACCATGTGAAAGCAGCGTCATTTCCAGGCTAGATACTGGGCTAGTTGGGTGCTAGGAGTCTGTTGTCTCTCTTGCTCCGAATTGTTTAACCTGTTCTGTTTTTCCAGATACGAAACAGTAATCAGACTTTCCATTATTTGCCTCACAGAATGGTGTGATGACAGAATAGAATATCGTGGGTCTGAGATTCTTCGCTTGTTTTCCATTACTTGTAGGCTGAAATCCAAATTCCTTAGCCATCTCATAGTGGCTGAAAGGCTAGGTTTTGGAGTCCAGTGGATGCTGTGAGCTCAGATTCTGACTGCCACACTCAGCCATGACCTTGGATAGTTTGCTTCATCTTTCTAACCTTCAGTCTTCTCTTCCGTAAAATGGCTGTTGGGGTAGTGCCTTCTTTGTGAGAGTCAGTGTGTGAATTAGACGGGATAAGACATGTCCAAGGCAAGCACCACAAACTGGTGTACTTTATTTGCTCAAAAGTTGGTAGCTGCTGTTCATATCACCAGGGCATACAAATGCTTGCCGCTTAGGCTTTACATCCCCGTCTATCATCATTGCTCTCCCCAATTCAACCTACTTTATCCTGAGGAGTCCCCTCTATGGTAGCACATCCCACTTCTCTCTTCATTTGTACCCACTGTATGGCTGTCACTCTGATGGCAGAAATGTTAGCTTATACATACCAGGATCCCCTTTAGTTAATACACAGAGGACTATAGCCAGTTGAATCCAGAAAATAATATAGAGGGACTGGTGTGATGGCTCAACTGGCTAATCTTTTGTCTGCAAGTGCCAGCATCCCATGTGGGTGTCAGTTCGTGTCCTGGCTGCTATACTTCCCATCCAGCTCCCTGCTTATGGCCTGGAAAAGCAGCTTAGGATGGCCCAAAATTTTGGGACCATGCACCTGTGTGGGAAACCTGGAGGAGGCTTCTGGCTCCTGGCTTCAGATGGACTCAGCTTGTCCAGTGCAGCCATCTGAGGGAGTAAACCAGCAGGTGGAAGATCTTTCTGCCCTTGCTGTAAATGTCTTTCCCATTAAACATAGATAAATCTTTTAAAAATAAAGATTGTATAGAATCAAACTAACATAGGCAAAATATAAACATAAAAATTGGCCATCAAATATATATTCAGTGAGTCAAGATTTCAGGAAATGAAAACTCTTGAGTATGTGAGACATCTGAAATGTGTAGTTTATGTACTAAATCAGATATCTACACCTGTTAGGCCTCTTGAAATTAAAAGGAATCATAAATTTATAACACATGTCTGACTTTCTGGTTTCTTTTGATCAGGTTGACGACCTAAGCAACACTAAATTTCCATTACTGCATGAAAGTGGCTGGTGTTCACCAATTATACCCATTCAGCACTCAAATGCTAAGTGACACAGACACTCAACCTACACTCACAGATCTTTGTGTGGAAACCAGCAAAAAGTTTATTCTCAAGAAGATGATTTGATAGACAGGGCCTTCCCTCTTCCTATTCCTGATTTTACTCTTTCCCAGTGGGTGGTGTGTAACTGATCTACCTAGGAATTACAAGCAAGCAGCTTCACCACCTATCAGTTTGTCCAGCCACATGAGCTCCATCCTGTTTGTTCTCAGAGGTGACATCTCTACTGCCTGGTAATAGTCTTGCTGCTGTTGGAAGCTGCATTCAAGGCTACCACTGCTAAGTTCAATCTGTGCTCCTGCTGAGAGTCCCCGAGGTCAGTGAACATGAATTTGAGTGATGTATGAAGAGGGTTGTTTGGGTGGGACAAACCTGGGTATCTTAGAACCCTAAGAACCACAGGAATGTGGCAGAAAGGAGAAGAGGACTGCACTGTGCCAGGAGGGTGTGTGGGAAAGTATGAAACATGGGCATCAGACCAGTTCACAAGGCTTTTTGAAAAAGATATTCAAATTTCAATCATCTGTATAATTTGATGAAAGCGTTGTCCTCTCCTATGCCTACAAGTACATCTTGTACATTCTCATGCTTTGGAGAGTGCCCACGAGGAACAAAGGGGAATGATTTAGCAATAATCTGGGCAATTTTTTCAATATAGACACCCTGATTGACTATATCAAGTTATGTTTGGGAACTTAAATGATATACTTTTTGTTTCCAGTGAGTGAATTGAGCATAAAAATTGCTGTATCACTTTACTCTGCTTAGTCTTCCATTTATGCTGTGTCCATAAAACAAAGAGATAATACTTTTTTTCTTGGAGCAGACTGTGGGAATTTGAGATTCTTATCATAGTTGGAAACCAAATGTTAAACTATACCAGATTGGCATGTCTTGTTTTCACTTGTCATCAGCTGTATTTTCTTGAGGCCCCTGAGGAACGTTCAACAGTGTATTCTTCATGCACACACATGGGAGTACAGCAGGAAAATAATCAAAATACCTGAGGAAATTCTCTATCATTCAACTCATACAGGCTTTAACATGATTTATGTGAGACTCGGCAACCTCTCGTCTCTCTTTGAAAATAAAGCACATTCAAGACACCTTCACAGGACATGCACTGATCGGCTCTTGCCATTTCCTAGTTGTTGTGCTATTGCTTAATCTTACCCACTTAAACATCCAAAAGGAGGCTGATTCCCAAGAGGCAGAGTGCCTGATGTTGCTGACCTACCTCCATGAGTCTTGGGAATGCCAGCAGCCAACATTACAATGTCTGAGTTTCAGTAAGTGATAATAGTTTTCTGTATCTAATAAATGGTTATAAAGAAAACAGTGCAACTCAATAAACACGATAAGTAATTGAATGTAAATAGACAGTATTAATAAGAGGATGACATAACAGTGATGCTAGTTGCATCCCCACATGACTCAACCATAAGTATTCTCATCCAGTCTGTACTTCTCTGTAAAATGGGCTTGCTGAGTTAATGTATACACTCCACTGAGTTAATGGTAGTGTCCCACATACAAGTACTTTAAAAAATTTATTCACTTAAAAGTCAAAGTTGCAGAGAGGAAGAAGTAAGGAGATCTTTCATCTGCTGGTTCATTTCCCCAGTGGTCCCAAAAGCCTGCGCTGGGCAAGGCCAGAGCCAGGATCCAGGAGCTTCTTCCAAGATTATCACATGGGTACTAAGGGCCCAAGCACTTGAGAAAATCAGCAGAAGCCTGGCTCAAGTCATTAACAAAGAGCTGAATTGGAAGTAGAGCAGCTAGGACATGAGCTGATGCCCATTTGGGGTGTCGGCACTACAGGCAGGAGCTCTACCCACTATGACACAGCATCGGCACTTTCTCTATAGCTAATATCTCTTTTTAGGTAAAATGGTTTTCAGTGTCTTTCTCACTCTAATTTCCTGACCCAGCTGAATTTGGTCTCTTATAGAAGGTAATCATTCACCTTGCCTCACAGAAGCTGTGACCCAGAATTGCATTCGCTTTTTTCCCCTAGGGGATGGGGAGACTATCCCTAAATGGAGTGCCTTCAGGGCAGCACCCAGCTTCTTCATCCTTTTACCCTCCCAAATAGGTAGAGTAGGACAACACTTCAGAAAGTTCATGGAAGCTGGAATTAAAAAGTTAGTTGATTTGGGTGAAATCTATGTATATGAAAGGTCTTCACTATATGTCCCAGCTATCCCACTCCTGGAAATATATCCAAAGGAAGTGAAACCTGCATATAAGAAAGTGACCTGGAACTTCATATTTATAGCCTGTCAAAAGAGGAATGGATAAACTGTGGAACATCTATTCCATGGAATATTACTCATTAACAAGAATGAAATTACACCATGTGCAACAAAATGGTCCCAACTAAAAACCATTAAGCTCAGTGGAATAAGCCAGTCCCAAAAGAGACATGTCAAATATTCTCTCTGATGTAAGGCAAACTTCATGCAAAATACAAGATCAATAGATAAGTACAGACATGTTTACCTATATATATATATATATTCTGATAGATGGACTATATAATGGAGGTTAGCATACCTGGAAGTAAAGATAGCTTGCAGTATACATTTCTACTCCAAAATAAAGGGAGCATTCACAGTGAAACAGTTAATATACCTCAGTAATATGATGATAGTTTTGCTGCCTTTGTGTATACCTACAATGATGCATGTGGATAGCAGAATGTTGAACTTGTAACTGTTGCTGGAGGACTACAGTGCTGGTGTAAGGAACTGGTGCAGATAGAAGGGAAAGGTGGGGAGGGAGAGGGGATGGGATGGGGGAAATCCCTATAGCTACAAAACTGTATCATGGAAAACAAAGCAATGAAACAAATCACTGGTAAAAACTACATGGATTTTTTTGGCCTGAAAATGAACTTGTTTCAATTTTAATTTACATTAATTCTTTAAGCTTATTTAATTGTAATTTCTACATTTTAAAAAAACCTTGTAATTCCATATGT
The DNA here is from genome assembly GCF_030435755.1 of Ochotona princeps. Taxonomy (NCBI): domain Eukaryota; kingdom Metazoa; phylum Chordata; class Mammalia; order Lagomorpha; family Ochotonidae; genus Ochotona; species Ochotona princeps. Next base: position 11,725,517 of record NC_080859.1, read on the forward strand.
TTATGAACATTTTGAAGTATCCTTGTTTCTTATCCCCAGCCTCTTAATCATAGGTTAAGATGGCTGAATCCAGTGCAGTAGAGGTGCCTAATGAGGCTAGTTACATCAGCTCCGTAAGACTTCAGTTACTACTGTGGATGAGGATGAGGATTTGGATGAGTTACAAGATTTGTCTTCCAGTTTAAAATTGACTCTGTGATTTTATGTCTTATAAAACATGGCCAATATGTACAACCTAATGTGTAGGGAGCCTTATTTTGGATGATGTGGAAAAACAGAAGCAGCAATTCTGAGTTTGACTTAACTAAAATATTTAAATTTTATTGATGTATTTATATTCACTCATTCTATACTTCAGAAAGCATTGTCAAATGAAAAAATAGTCGCCTATTTGGGGATGAGCTATTTCTCTATTTACTTGGTAGGATGAACTCTGAAGATTGTAGCAAGAAGATGAACAGTGATTTAGATAATATACTATCATGAGATCAAATAATTTGAAAAGAATTGAAACAATGAAATCCATTAAGGCACCATCTTAATGACTAGCCAATGTCTACCAAAGCTGTTACGCATTTTCATACAGGACAGCAGATCTTTTCGAAGAAATTTTAATTCTGCATGCGTGGAATTTGTTTCCTCTGAATAATGGATCTCTCCCACTCTGATGTAGCTAGACTCCTTTCTTTTAATACTGCAAATGCTGGCTAGGTCAAGTGTAAGATCGTCCCTTTCTGGAGGCCTTTGATGGTGCGGAAAGCCCCGCTTCTCCTCTTCCCTGACCAGACCTGCCTTGGGAAGCTCAGAGCTGTAGGGCCTGTTTTGCTGCTATGATTGATGTGTGCTGACCAAGGTTTAGATGTTAATGGCTCATGTCTCAGAGCCATGTGGTTGAGAGAGCACCCTAAAAGTCATCCAGTAATGCCTGTTCCAAGATGGATTTGTATGGAAATGCCCCTAACATTCCACATCCACTTTGACCTCTTTTGCTGTTCCATGTGCCCTGATTTGCTTGTGGGTTCATTCATAAGCACATACTAGACACTTGGTGAATCCCCTACGCTATGTTGGGTTGTACAGGGAAAGATATGTCTCTTATTCCCTGAATTGATTTCCCAGCATCATTTTTAAAAATTTATTTTTATTTTAAAGTCATAGTTTCAGAAAGAACAGACAGATTGAAAGATCTTTCTGCTGTTTCACTTTCCAAATGACTACAGTGTTCAGAGCTGAGCTAATCTGTATCCAGGAGCCAGGAGCTTTTTCTTGCCTCCCACGTGGGTGCAGGGACCCAAGGACTGGGACCATCCTTCACTGTTTTCCCAGGCTATAAGCAGAGAGCTGGATGGGAAGTAAAGCGGCTGGGACATGAACTGGTACTTCTATGGGATGCCAATGCCTGAAGGTGGAGGATTAACCTATTGAGCCTTCATGTGGACTGTCTTTAAATTACTCAGTGTGAGAGGCTTGCAAGGCTACTCCTTTGCTGGTCTTAGCATCTAGACAAGAAGCTACATTCTAGAGGTTCAGTTTTTGACTTTTACTTTGAAATAATTAGTTGCTAAATTTTGTTAAATGTTAGTATTTACCTTCCTCAACTATCTCTTGTGCTCAGTTAATAGTTCCACCTGTTAGCTTCTCTTAGTTTCTTAATGGCTCAGAAAAAATTCAAAACAAGGATAATGCCTTTGCAGTTTTAAGCTTTCTGGCAATCATTTTCCTATCATTAATTACTATATCTGCAGGTGAATTTGGGAAGAAAAATTTTTATATCTCTGCGGCTGATAGCAAATAGCAGGACGTGGCAGCTCTTAAAGAATGGGGATGGGCACAACTTTCCTCCTGCCATATTCTATTGATCAAAGCATTGCAGGCCCAACTGATGTTCGAAGGAGGTACAGAAATAGACTCCAGCTCTCACTAGCGCCATGATAAGGAATTTATAGTTGTTTTTAATCATTTGTGCTTCGTGCAGCTAATTAGCATGAAGGCTGGTGTTAGCAAGCAAGAGAGGCCTGAATAGACTTGGGGACATGGGCAAAGGATGTCTCTTGATTGCGGCTAATGTCACGGGAGTTGTTTCCTGCATAATGAACACAGTAAGGTTGGGTTCAGCAAAGATTTTTGAGACCTGGGGGTTCTCACTTTGGGTAAGGGGATTAGGGTTGGGGAAGGAAATGGGAGAGTACTTCTAAAATTTCTTGGAAAATGGAATCAAAAGATAAGCTTATTGTGGTACAAAACAAATCAATGCAAAATTTTGTAATACGTACTTTGGACCTTGAAGAACCCCTACATATATTGTTTCCTTCAACGGTATTTTTTATTTTCAAATTTATTTGAAAAAGAGAGCAAAGCAGAGAAAGAATGAATTCTTATCCCCTGGTTTACTGGGGACTGAGCTGGGTCAAATCTGAAAGCCTAGAATTCATTCCAAGTCTCTGACAGAAATGGAAGGAACTCAACTATTTGAGTCATCACCACTGGCTTGCAGGGTCTGCATTGGTAGGAAACTGGAGTCAGGAGCTGGGGCTATGATACTCCAGTGTGGGGAAGTGGGCATCCAAATTGCTGTCTTAACCACTACTTGAAACACTTATCCCTAGTGGAACTATATATAATATATATTTATTTAAAGGTGTGGGAGAGACAGATGGATCTTCATCTGCTGATTCCCTCCTCAAATGGCTGCAATGTCTGGGGTTTGTTCAGGCCAAAGTAAGGAGTCTCAAACTCAATATGGATCCCCTGCAAAGGTGACAGGGCTTGAAGTGCTGGGGCTGTTTTCCATTGCTGTCCCAGGCACATTTTCAGGAAAATGAATTGTAAGCTGAGCACCCAGGAATCCGAAATGATGCTCTGACATGGCACACCAGCATTGCAGGTGGAACCTTGGTCCTTGGCATCACAAATTAGCCTCTCTAGGGGCACTTTTGTTAAAGACCCAGACCACAACCAATGTATCAACATAGGGCTTGTTTGTCAGGACAGCCAATCCCTGTGTGGTAACATCAACCCCCTGAGACATGATCTTAACACAGCAATGGTTTCTTCTCATTTACATCCAGTTCCATGTACATTGGTGGCTTTCCTCTTTTGGCACTTTATGTTGTTGGGACTGAGGAAGATCAGAGATGAAAGCAGTAATTGGTTCTTAACTGCCTCAGTCTGTAAGTACACCTGACCGTATCTCTGAGTCCTTTGGAAGCAACGAGTCATATGACCTATATCTAAATGCAGAGGAAGTTGGGAGATGCAGGAGAGCACATGGGAAAGTTGTAAGCTTTATCTCTATCCAACTAATGTTAGTGCTCCATATTCTATAATTTGGCACAGCTGGAGGTTTTTACACAAACCTGCAGAACTAGGAGAAAATCTTCGAAACAAAAATTCACGGAAAATGCATCTTATAAAAAAAATCACACAGAAATCCAGGATTTGCATCAACTTAAACTTTAAAAAGTTTACTTATTTTTGTTGAAGGCAGATTTGCAAAGAGGAGAGACAGAAAGCTCTCCCGTCCACTGGTTCACTCTCCAAGTGGCTGCTTGCCAGAACTGAGCCAATCCAAGGCCAGGAGCCAGGAACTTCTTCCAGGTTTCCCACATGGATGCAGGATCCTAAGGCCCTAGAACATCCTCCACTGTTTTCCCAGTCCATCAGCAGGTAGCTGGATGGGAAGTGGATCAGCTGGGACCCATCTGGGATCTCAGCGCTTACAAGCAAGGATTTAACCACTGAGCCATCATATCAGGGCCTTACACTTTTTAATATCGTTTTCCGTGAACTACTGGAAATTAGCCTAATGTTAGCCATCACATTAGAAGTATTTCTTATATTAGGTAAGAAATTCAGTTTTGTTAATTTTTTGGATGATGTTTTTTACAAAGCCAGTACTTGCATCCTTCTATCCAATGAGAATCTGCAGTAAAAAATTCTTTTCTTTGCCCCCAGTGAATAATCTGGCCAGTCCTTGTTATCAGGTCATTTTGTTGTTCTGGTAAAGACTGATTACATAAGACACCATCTCCTTTCCTTTGCTGATTTTGCCAAACGCATATTTCTTCAGGTAATTGTTGCAGCGATTGCTTCAGCGGCTGAAGTCTAGACAGCTTGTGCTGATGGGCGACAGGGCATTATCAGGACTTTAAAACCATCTTGTGAGCATTTTTGAAAACAAACGAATGAAATTCACTTTTTCCCATCTAGCAAAATCCTGCTATTCTCCCAGGATGAGAAATTAAGGGGGATTTTCTCAGAAAAAAAATTAGTAGGGGTGTTGTTTTATTGCTGCTGTTGGCTACTTCTGCCTGGCTTATTATTATTATTATTATTATTATTATTATTATTATTATTTTCTTTTGTGGTGCTTTTCTAACATGGCAATTGGTGATGAGGACTTCTGGACCCAGAGACTCCTGGTTCCGGGAAAGTGGCTCCTAATTTTCTTCTGTTAATGAGAAGACATCACTGACAAAAGCCTAGGAATATGGGATCCACCCACTCTTAGCAGCTTTAAAGCAAGTTTCTATTTCAGTTTTGTCTCTTAAAATTTGCAGGCTTAATATTGACACTGCTGATTTGTTTAAAGAGCTTGACGAGATGTTTTCTGTAGCAACATGCATGCCAGTAGCAGTCACTGGACATTGTTGGGTAAACTAAGACTGCATGCCATGATTATTAGAAAGCTCTTGAGTTAGGTACTTTGATGCTGTGGTTGAGATGGCCTCAGTTTATACTTAGAAATTTTACAGGAGCTCTCCTCTCTTTCCCACAAGAATTTAGTAACTACCAGACAGGAAGTGTCTTTAAATGAAGTGACAGGTCAGCATTACTCTCCCCGCTGAACACGTGAAGAACAATTTCATGACCTGCCCAGTGCATCCCAATGAGTCAGGAGCAGAGTTGGGATTAAACAGCACTTCATACGCTGAGGCCAGAGACCCTTGTGTAACTCTGAAGTTAAATCTCCGGAGGCAGAGACACTCCATTTGTTTAATGTTTGCTGGAACAACAGGATGATGCAAATGACTATGTAAGACAAGTTGGCTGATCCATCTCAGAAGGGCAACCGACGATCTGGGTGAAGACATGCTCCAGGATACATCAGGTAGCTTTGTGCATGATATGGTGGAAAGAGCCAGAAGCTAGAATGAGAAGGAATCAACTCCAGTGAGAGCTCTGTGATGTTTGGTCATCTTCCTTGACCTCCGAAGAACCTCAGTATCTTCACTTGGAAAGTGTGCAGCATTGATCAGACCAGACATTCCGTAAGGTTCGAGTTGGCAGTGCAGAACCTCACAACTGTTCTTTCTCTGTTCAGGAGGATTCTCCCTTAGGCAAATTATAACCACAAATCCTGTTTTATAGAGCTGTTTCTAGTTGCCACTTGTTAGGCAAGATGGCCTCCTCCACTGTGACTGCTCTGGAGTGTTTTATGTCTCTAGCTCTGCTGAGGAACGCAGCAGGGAACTGGGCAGCCAGCTTGTCCGAGAGGAGGCTGGGTGCCCGCAGCAGGTACAGACCTGTCCAGCCAGCTCCCTTCATAGCCTGCTTCCGTCCTTCCCAGGGTTAGGGAATGGAATCTAACCTGCTTCCTCCTCCTGCCCACTGCCTCCTTGAAGGGCAGGAGTTCAGGCATGGGAGGGTGCTTGTTAGGCGATTTTGCTAGCAGCTCTGGTTTCCACTCCCACCCCCATGCCCTTGGGAGATCTGTCTTGGGACAAGTCTGGCAGACTTTGCTTTCTCAGTGTCTGTCTCTTGCACTCACGCCAAATGTGAAAAAGGTGGCACCAGTGTGATCGCCATGGTACCCCTCCTCCAACTCTCTCTGGGACAGGGAGCTTGTTGTGGCTCCAGGGTGAAGCATGGAGCTGGGAGTCCAAAAAGGATGTTCTCTGCAGAGGCCTCGGTTCTTTACTGAATATCCCCAGCCCAGAGGCCAGTTTCACATCCCACGAAAAGGCTCTAAGAGAACGTGTCAGCAGCAGTGACTCCTGCATGTCTAGACAAAGAATTGATGTGAGATTCACCAGCCAGCAGCCAATCTGGTCTCCCTGGGTAAGCATTTGTTGGCTGTGTCCTGGGCACTTGGAGTTTTAGATTAAAAACTTCAGCTCGAAAATTCAGACAGGGTTTTTGTTTTATTTGTTTTTTAGGAAGTTCTTTCAAAAGGTCCCTGATTTCAGTATCAGCTACTATATTGCTTTTCTTCAGCATGATGCTGTCTGAATTCTGCTGTGTATTTGTTACATCAAGAAACATGTACCAAATATCTGCTGTTAATGTATGCTAGGGTAGAGCGAGGCACCATGCTAGGCTCTGCCATAGCAAGGCCTCAGCCTTTCAGAGTTTATAGCTTCATGGAAAGCACTGACCACAAACAAGTGTAACAGGATCTTTCAGTCTCAGTTTCGGCTGAGGCACCAAACAACAGAGCTATAGGTGTCGAGTTCCTTGACTTTCTAAACTCAGGTGCTAGCCTCCCTCTGCAGACTTGGAGAAAGGGTACCTGGGAACTGGTTCTGCCAGTCTGAACCCTTCAGTCACCTCTAGGGCACCAAGGTTCAAGTGCAAGTAGGGAGGATTTCTGGGGAGCATTGTCTCTGGGACACCTTCAGGAGGGGGTGTGTCATCTCCCTCAAACCTACCAAAGAGGGGCCCCTTGGGGACCACTCACAGCACCATCCTATGTCCCCTGGAGTTTCCTAAACTTGGGGTCTCATGTCTGCAACATCACAGGCAAGGGTTGGGGCCATAAAGAGAAGAGGGACTGTATTGAGGGTGGATGTGAGTTCCAGCGAGGACTGGGCCTGCATAGACCCTGAGCAGTGGGCTGGCTCATCCCCAAGGCAACTAGAGGAGGAGGAAGGTGTTCAGAGGTAAGATGACTATGGGAAAGAGGCAGGTCCCTGGAATGGAATGACAGAGTGAGAAGACAGGGAAACTCTTAGAGTCTGACCTGAAAGAGCATTGCTGGGCAAGGTGGCTGTGGGTGAGGTATTCACAGGGATGGGAGGCTGGGCTGTGTGCCAAGTGTACAGGTGCCAACCCCAGATTACAGCCATGTCTGACCAGTCAGGCCCATCTCCTCTCTTCTCAGTCGGCTGCCTCAGCCCAGAAGCACCTGGAGTGAGGGAAAGCTGTTAAGGCCGCCTTTCCAGCTTCCAAGGTCAAGGAGTTAGGCTCTGGCAGGAGTAAGAAGTTGTAGGTTGACTTGGGTTTGGAGTTGGGATGAATGCCATCGAAGGAGGCGGAGCTACTTGCTTATGATCTGGAAGTGACTGGGATAGTGGTGGGACTGACTGCAACCCTTCTCCTGCAGAATGAGAAGGAAGGGTGAAGACAGCTGATCCAAGGGAACAGAAGCGTGATGGGATAAAGCATTCTCTGCGCCATATTCATTCTGGTTCTTTGACTAACATAGCTGGATTGCACTCATAAACAAAACTGTTCTAAACCCATGCTCTTCAAGGCTCATGACAAGAGCTGATCGTTCTAGGGAGCCTTGTAGATCGGGTGACCAGGATGATCTGCAAGAAGCCATCTTTAACACATGAACAGGAGCAGCTGTGCTTCAAGCTTGGCATAACTTCAAGGGCATGGGAGACTGTACATTCAAGGTTGAGGGAATAGCATATAAGTATACTTTAAAAGCCATGTAGAGGGTTTTTTAACTGCCTAGCAGCTAAGATGTTGCTTGGGACATTTACATTTCATTTAAGAGGGCTTGGCTTCAAGTCCCAGCTGTGTTCTTGATGCTAGTTTCCTTCTACTGTGCACACTGGGCAGCAGTAGATGGTGACTTAAGTTCTTGGGACCCTACCACTCAGTTGGGAGACCTGGGCTGAGCTCTGGACTCCTGATTCAGCCTGGCCCAGCCCCACCTGTTGTGGGCATTTGGAAGATACACCAGCAGATGGGACTTCGTTCTCTGTCTCTACCTTTCAAATACATTTGATAGTTATTTTTAAAAGTGAACGCATGGAAAATAGAATTAAAAGGCAAAGTTTATTTGGGAGCAAAATGATCTTGAAATCCATTCATAGTTTTCTGATACTATGCATTTTGTATGAACTTTTTGGAGACGCTTTGTGTGAATTTTATGCAAGGTATTTGAATCCAACAACCGTTTGGGTGCCTTCCACTAAGGATGTTTTCTTCTGTGCAGAGAACAGTGTTAAATGCTGTCTTACAAACAGAATAAATGCCTCTTTCACGGAATTGATTGATCAGCATTGCAAGATAAACCCCACTTTGAAGGAAGGTGACATCTAATGCCTGTAGAGAGTCAAGTTCCTCCTGTTCTCTGCCCCAAGCTCTGGTGGCCCCAGGAAGTCCCTTTTGCTAAATATTGCTGTGACTAGTACCCTGTCCTGCCTCAGTGACCTTTTACAGCACATTGAAGCACTGAGTAAAAACATCACAGAGCTTACTGCATGCAGGCATGGAGGTTAGGACAGCTTCTTTACTTCTTGTCCCCTGTTTATGTGTAAGGCTTAGCAAAGAGGGCCTATTGGAAGCCCATCACCCAAAAGAACTGAGCTCTATCAGTGGGGCGTATGGAGGTCTCAGGTTGGTGCCCAGATTGGAAAAAGGGGCTTTTCTTGCCTGGCATTCGTTTCCTCAGTCAGAAAATACGAAGAACAAAAGATGGCCTGGCGCCCTGGCATAGGCCTGAGTAGTCTCAGCGATAAGGTGAACTCGCCCATTGACAGCTCATCTCCTACGCCATCAGCGAGCTTGGCCTGTGCTGTGCAGGAGGCCCTTTTCAGGCCTTGCTTGATTTGCAGCTGGTTCTCAGCATCTACCAGGGTGCACAGTATTTTGGAATGGCAAGAAGCACACTGAGGTCTGGAGGTGAGGGTGGATGGGAACTGACTGGAAGCCTGTGATTTATAGGAACAAGTTGGGAAAGCTGAGAGGCGACATACGCATTCCTGGAAATATCAGGAAAAACAATACAACCTCAATTTCCAGAGATTTCCATGTGTTTACCTTGTTCTGTTTAAAATTCATGTATTTGAGAAGGGAAGAGAGAAGACACTACAGAACCCATGCAATGGTTTACTCCCTAAATGTCCACTGTGGCCATGGCTGGGTCAAGCTGACACTGAGAGTTGGCAGCTCATTCCAGATCTTCCATGTGAGTGGCAGAACTCCGCCTGCTTAAGCCATCACCGCCAGCAGCTGGAGCAAAGTGTGTCAAGTCTTTGCACTCTTGTGTGAAGTATCTTAGCTAGGTTCTAAGCCAGAGGCCAAATCCTGCTCACAGGTCTGTAGCTTTTGATTTCTACCTGTTCACTTTGTTTATAACCTGAGCTCAAAAGAAAAATTAGCAAATACAATGTGAAAACATAACTTTTTGGTTTGGGGAATATTTGGTAACTAGAGCAAGGGCTTCTGGATTTCACAGGTAAGGGTCTGTGCTTGTGGATCAATCCCTGCTTTTCCCATTGGTAGGGAGTAGGAATGTATATCACCTGAACCCCTTGAAAAGGAAACAATCTCCAAACAGGATGCCTGGAATATAGGAGGTTCCTGTCCAGTGTTTCTTTGAAAGTCAAATTATGAAATCTAGGAATCTTCAGTTAGAGTGCTTTGTGGTGGCTCACCTCACCAGTATCTCATAGGATAGGCTCTTGGATACTTCTTGGTCTACAAACACATCAAATTGTGTCAAAAAATCAGTCTTCGTTGGATTGTGATACTTCGGTGTATTTTTTCCTGTAAACTCATTATCTTTGTAAAAAGTGCATTCACACTGGGGTTGGGCAAGCCTGCATTTGAACATTGGTCTTAACAACCGTGAGACTTGACTGCAGTGGGACTGATGTGGGGCGGGAGGTGAAGGTAAGTGAACAGCAGCCTGGGGCCCTGCATCTGCACTGCTGCATGGGAACCCAAATGCCAGGATGGGATTGGAGCCTCTGAATTTGACTCCAGCTCACACTATTTGCAAGCAAACTACCTGAATTTCTATAGTTTATTTTCCTCTTCAGAAAATGTGTGTTACCTTACAGATTTTAAGGCTCAGACTATTATATAAATGCAATTTTACTGATCGAAGTAAATAGCAAATATTTATCACTGCTATAAATCTCTGCTAGGGTTTCAGGTGAAACCAAAAGTATCTGTTAAAGCCACCACATAACTGAAGTGGCTTCCTAGTTAGGCTGCTAGCACTGCAGTATTTCAGGTGTATAGTTCCCTTATCTGAGAACTTTGAGGTCAAATATTTTCAGAATTCAGACTTTTGGAATTTTAGAAATCTAAATATTTTTAAACACATGCATAAGCCTTATGTTGCATTAAATCTACTATTTGAGGCAGGGTCTCAATTTATTATTAGTTTGTCAAATACATTACTATTTCCATAGGACAACCTACTGGTGAATGTCTGTGTATGTGTGTGTGGTTAGACCATAAATAGCTTCTGGTCAATTCAGGTCAAATGGTCAAATTTTTTTTACATGATTTGAAAAGTTGAGGGTATTTTTAGACTCATGGAGAAACTGCAAAGATAATATGAAGAGTTGCCATATATCCATCCTGTACGCAGTTCTTGCTACTTTTAACATCTTACTTTAGTATGGTCCAGTTGTCCTAATCAGTGAACCAAGCTGGATATGTTAACTAAAGACCACCCTATACTCAAACATCTTCATTCTTTTTAAATCTGATTTTTCTGTTCCGGGGCTCCATCTGGACATCCCATCCCAGTCAGCACATCTCTGCTTACTCCTGTTGGTTGTGATGGTTTCTCAGATTTGTCTGTTTTGATGATTCTGACTCTTGGAGGAGTATTTTGTAGCATGGCCCTCATTTGGGCCCTCATTTACTGGGGTTGGAGGGTTTGTGGTTGCAAGACCATAGGGCTAACATGCCATTCTCACCATAAATGAATATGTTAAAAGCATGTCTTTGTGTTGTCAGTGATGATACTGACCCTCTGGCTGAGGTCATTTTAGCCAAGTTTCCCTGCTTTTGTGTCTCTCCCTTCTCTTTTTGTCATGCACTTTCTGGAATAATGTTGTTGTCTGGGTTCCTCCCCTCTTTAGCAGCTGGGCCCTTCCTGGAGGGTGCAGTGCCCATGCCAATCATTTCCCCTTGTGGGTCAGATTTGGCAGCCAAATGGGTCAAGAAAACTTTTCCTTCCTTCTGCAATTTTTCATGTTACAGATCAGGGATCATGGTCCAGAATGAACATTCTGGCTAAACTAAAAAAAGTCTTGGCAATTTGCTTCCACCCACTCTGCCACTCTCATTGATAGGAGAGCTTCTGGGACAGGTCCTTGGGAGGGACAGGGCACCAGGGCAGCCCCAAGATGGTCCCTGCCTACTCCTCAGGCTCTGCTAAATGTTCCTGAACAGGAATGTTTGGGTGCTCCAGCTCCTGCACAGCCAGCTCAGTACTGGGAAACATGGTGATGGACGGCCAAGAGTGTATGCTTAAAAATGAAAACACAGCATCCATTTCCTTTCATGCATTTGTATTTTTTTGTTTTTTTATATTAATGTGACAATATGAACAGACCTCACCTAGTTCATAGATAAAATTCTAAGAATCTAATGCTATTCTCTTTCATGCGTTTGTCAGGGTTTTGTTCAACATATATTTTCATAGAAACTCCTGGCTTGCTGTTATTCAGGACAGGAAGGAGTGTGCACAAATGCAGGTCTGGGAGGTTCTTGCCTGGGACATGCATGGTCTATTCCTACTTGACTCTGTTCCTCAGAGGGAGCTCTGTCTGCCCTTGGATCTCAGCACAGCTTTCTTCTCCTCACTTCTGCCCTCTTTCCCCTACTCTCTGCTGTGTGAGGATTTCCTCTGGCTGTTTTTTGTTTAATCCTACTTCCCTATTTTCCTATGACTATGGAAGCTTGTTTCTGCTCCATGGTAATTACCCAATCATCTGGCAGTCTATTCCCTAAGGTGAAGCTGGGTTAGCACCAGACACTTACTGGCCCAAGTGTCAGAAGGTCCAAGGGGAACATGTGAGGGCCCTGGGACCTGCTGAGGGCAGCAACTCTTCACTAACTGTAATAGAAATCTCTTGCTGGTTTACCATATGGGAAAGTAAATTATTGTAAAGAGTATTTGCATTTCCTGTTTGTTGCAGGTTTCCAGGATGAAGGCCAGGCCTTCACTATAGTTACTGTTGTACTGCTTGTCTAGCCCCAGGGTTGGCTTTGCAATATGTAAGTTGCCTACAGGAGTGCCAAGAAGGCATTCTTGTAAGGAGGGAAACAGCATGACTACATATTGATATGTTGCTGTTCGTATTTAATTTCCGTTCTGGCAGCCTGGGCCAGTGTGGGCTGAGGGCTAAGACCCAAGACAGTGTGTGCCTTGGAAAGCACCAGAATTACAGTGAAGACCTGACTTCCGGGACTATGTCCACACTGACAGTTTCGTGGTTTGGTCTTCGAAGACACCTCCGTGGATTTCATGGGAGCCCTCTCCAGCCTATGACATGCAGCCCACAGTCACGTACATGCGTCTCTGAAGCGTTAGATCGGGGGGTGATATCTGTTAGACCTCATTTAGAGGAATAATGTGGATGTTTCGAAAGTGAAGCAAACTTCTGGGGAAGAAAACGTTAATTGTAATTTAGGAGATGAGTAATCTTCAAACAACTCCCAGGGAGGAATAATTAAGCATGTTGGCACTGAAGAAATAAAACATTTCAGATCTCTCTCTGATCTTGGTTGTATCTCTCTTTCAAAGCCTAAGAATTAAATATAATGATGAATACTAAACTTATTTATTGAGTCCATCTTCTATAATGCTAATTGATGAACATGCAGAAGTTTCTCAGACCTTCCTTTCAAATTGCCTCCTAGGGTACAACATCTTTCTAGAATGCAACAGATGGTAAGGTGCCTGCAGCTAAGGTGTGTTTCTCTCTGCCTCTCCCTCTCCTCTCACTCTGTTCTCTCCCTGTCTCCCTCACTCTTGGGTAAAACTTCTCTATCTGTAAATATAATCATTTAAGTCTTAGGCTTTGTTTATTTACTATTAAAATAGTGCAGTGTAGTTGAAAAAACACTATGCCAAATGCTTGCCCTTGTTCTGTTTTTTAACTTAATTTGTTTTTATTTGAAAAGCAGAGTGAGAAAGTAGGGGAGGTTGGGAGATGAGAGATTTAATCTGCTAGTTCCCTGAACTCCCACTATATGTAGGCCAGGCTTAAGCCATGAGTCAGGCATTACAGCTAGGTCTCCCAATGGTAGCAGGAACCCAAGTACTTGAGCCATCAGCTACCTCCCAGAGTCATACACAGGAATTTGGTACTGAGACACAGTGGGGATCCTATCCTAGACTGAAGTTCTAGATTTAGGATTTGGGTACCCCAAGTGGTGGCTTAACCCGCAATGCCATGGTGCTTATCTCTTGAATTGTTTTTGATTGTAATATACATTTTCATGCGTTAATTTTTTTTCCTCTCAAGTTGAAAGGCCAAGAACTTTAAACATATTTATTCTGTTATCCCAGAGCCTTTTGCTCAGCTCATTGGATTGGACCAGAAAGACTTGAAAACTTTTCCAGGTTTGTCCTGCTTGTGTGTCTGCCAGGAGGACTCTAACTACCCTAAGCTTGGTTAGCTCATCTGGAAAGGAACAGGGTGGATTAACTGAATTTTAAAGTTCTTCTTGTTTTTAATACTGATAATAGGATTTGATTTGGTGAATCTCAAAAAACGTTTTCTTAGCCTGAAAAAGCTGTCTTAATTTGACCAAGATGTTGTTGCTTAGGCAAACACCTTTTAGAAAACTGCCCAAGATAAAAGCATCTTCACTGACTCTTGGGGCCATCCCTCCCTCCCAGGACTGGGAGGACTGTCACGCCCACAGCATCAGCCAGTTCCAGAAGAATCCCCAACTCCTCCCCATGGTATTATTCACCGAGAATCTCAGCTGAGAGCTGAGTTCAGAAAGTTTTATTCCAATTAGGCAACAATTAGCCTTCTCATTTTTCCCGGTTGCATTACATTAAAACCATTTAATTTTCTGGACTTCTGTGTGCACACCAATGGTGTACAGAGAAATGTGTAACCAAATACAAAGCAAAATATCACGTCCTGCAAACATGTCATAGACTGAGGGGGCTACATGTTTTCTTAGAACAGGTAGATAGGGATGTGACAGCTATAATACATTCATCTAAGTAGATTTTGATCAAGGAAGTTTCCCATTTGCTCCACATGTAGCCATGACTGACTGTTGACTTTCCCAGGGCAAAAATTGCACAAAAGAAATATCCACAGTTCTTGAAATATAAGATCAGTAATTAAAAAAAATAAACAAATAAATACCCCACAAACCAAACCTCCACACCAAAGCTAGCCCAACAATGCCAACTACAATTGAGTAAGATCCTGCCACACCCTGGCAGCCACCCATATCCAATCCACATCCTGGAAAGACTTATGACTAAGCAGCAAGAGAGTGAGCTTGAAAGGACTCAGTCATGGAGGTTTAATTTGTAAGCACAGCCTGATCCAGGGAAGACAACAAATTTTACTCTAATGCCTTTTATTGTTTTTTATCATTACAATCTGTCTGTCAGCAGCAGCCCTCGACTGCCTCTTCAGCCAATCTGAAATGCTAGGAGGATCCTTGCTTAACCAGTTTTTAATAACTGCAACTCCATGCCTCTCTTGCCATCATTTCATTTGCTTTCAGGAGCAGAGGCCTTTACTCCCAAGATATTATGTTTAAGGATCCATAACGATATAATTAAGGGGGAGAGGAGGGCAGTAATTATACAGGAAATGGAAAATCAAGAATCTTGTATTTCTGTCCAGGGCAAGTCTTCCAGATTACAGCGTTACCTCCTTTTGTGTGGGAGTATTGTTATAACGTTGGTGAAAACACATTTGACATTTTGTGTGTAAAAGATGCTTTCTGTCATATGGAAGATACTAATGTGTCCAAGCACTGGCAGCTAATATGTAAGCAGATGTAGATACTGTGGCTAAACAAAAGTGGAGATTTCCTATGAAAAGTTGGCAACTATGTATTTTGTGAAAGTCTTTGTCAATACCAGGCTAAGTGTATGTTGCCCTCAGTAAGAATATAAATTGAACACCAGTTGTTTGCAGTACATGCAACAGTTTGCGTTAAAAGTTAGAATGCAGAAGGCGTTGACATAGTGCCCAAGTCACCTTGTAGGATATCTGCATGCCATATCCACTTGCCTGTCTGGTTCACGCCCCAACTTCTGTTCTGACCCAGCTTCCTGCTTTAGATCCTGGAAAGTGACTCAAGTACCTAGGTTCCTACCACCCACATGAGAGGCCTGAATTGAGTTCCGGGATCTTGACTTCAGACTGGCCCATCCCTGACTGTTGCAGGTATCTGGAAACTGAATGAACAGATGCAAAATCTGTTTTTCTTTAACTCTCTCTACCTTTCAAATTTTTTTTAAAAACGTAAAGGTTATGTTAATTTTCTTGGTTTTAAAGTTAAATGGATTTAGTACCAATTTTGCATGTTGTGGCCATCTGTTATTTAAGCCAGCTGTTTTACTTGCCAGGTATCCAAAGTAACTGGAAAAGGGCAGAATTCTAGGTGCCAGCTGGAATCAGATGTTAGATTTTCCTTTAGGCTTATATAAAAAAAAAAACTACTTAAATCATGAAATTCAACTGTGGGGGATATACCACCCTTTATTAATGCCAGTAAAACCTCCACAGCATGTTCAAGGCTAAACAAGCAGAGGATTTAGACAAGGCCAAGGTATTCAGTCTTGCTCTTTAAGGACTGAGTGCTTCAGAGACTGAGTCAGCAGCTTGGCCTCCTTCTGTGTGCTTTCCTGTCTCCTGTCTGGGTGCAGGTGTGCACAGGACTTGCCTTGCCTGTAGGGGCCGTAGGTGGTCCCTCTTAAAATGCTACTGCCTTCCTACTAAATTGTCTGTACTGGAATTTTTAAATTATACAAGTTAGGATTTATTTTGATAAGCAGTGCAAGTCAAAGTTGGCTAAAGCAGAAAAGCTGTGTAAAGACAGCACTAATCGGCTTCCCTTTACCCACTGAAGGAAACCAATGAGCTTTGCTTCGTTCAACCCTTCTCATGCCTGTATCAACAAATGTGTACATAGGCAAATTGTGTTTTAGGCTTTACAAAAGTAAGATCAAATGCACATTAGTCTATAAACTATATTGTTGGGGGCATACAATATACCTATAAGCCAATAGATGAAGACATATCTCACCAGTAGATAGACGTACCACACCATTATTTCTGTGGCTTTTTGAAAAACAAGATGATTTATTTGAAAGAGTTAGTCACATTGGGAGAGAGGTATCCCAATGGGTGCACTGGCCACCCAAAGCCTAGGACTCGCTCACCACGTGGTGACAGTAACCATGGCCTGAGTCCCACGCATTGGGTCTGGCCTGGCTCAGGCACCACCCACTCCCACAGCTGTCACATTGCAGAGGGCTCCTTTCACCCCCAACCCCATGGCTGAACACTGCCCAAACTGTTCCTACCCTAGACGGTGGCAGCAGGGCAGTCAGGGGCCTAATCCAGTTCCCAAGATTTCCGCATGGTATACTTACTTACTGAGGGAAGACATACTAGATGAGCACCTGACTCTAGAAAAAGCATCTAATATCTCACTCTCACTCTCCTGCTCACTTAGCACATATACACACACCCCATAAATGTTTTGTGGAGAACAAAATATATTCATGTACACATTCATTTGTATGCATAGGGGACCTTGCACATAAGTTTATGTGTAGGTATATAGGATATAGAGAAATAACCATCAGTTCTTTTGCACCCAGAAATGTGTGAGGGATAAGACTGTTCATTTCTAAAGGCAATATAAAGAGTCAGCTGCCTTGATGATGGACTATTCTTTCCTTTGGATTAGAACAAGGCTATATTCTGGATGCAGCTTCAATGTAGTGGCAGTCATTATAGTGGATCATTGCATTGCCCATCAGCAGAATCTAAAACAATAAACCCACAAAGATTTGCTGGAAGAGGCATTGCAAGGTAGGATAAGGAAGATGGCTGACTGTTAGGGAAGAGTACCCATTCTTTGCTCCACAACACAGAATAGGGCAGGTACTGTGTCTGCCTTGGATGTTATGTTCATGAGGCACATGAGAAAGAATCCAGATGGAGAGTATGTAGGAAGAATAGGCAGAAAAAAAAATGAAACGTAGTTACTTATGTTGGTTTGCCAAGCAAGTGAATAGATTTTATTTTCGATCCAATGTTTACCTATTCTATTCTCCTTGTAGACTGAGTTTGTGGGTTAGGCAGAAGTACCAGGGATGGTACTGACAAGATTCCAAAAGGAAATGGGCATGCAGAGATAATTGGATGCATATCCATGGTTCTGTATTGATGAGGCTGTCCTTATCAATTTATAAATATAACTATTCAATTATAGTTATATTTATATTCAGTAATAGCTGTATTTATAAATATTTCAATGTAAGAAGACTAAAACTAGCAGAAGAGGAAGTGAGGGCTGTGACAGGTCAGGCAGGTGGCCAATAGTGGGAAAGAGGACAGAAAAGAAATCTGACAATTTAGCAAATCTTTGGTTTTCCCCAACTAGTAAAAGTAATGTGAACATCTCTAGGTTGATGGCAGAAGACAAATGAAATGGAGGATGGGTGTAGGGCAAGGTCCTGGGCCACAGGAGTGTCCCCTTTGTTGGAAGGACAAGTGTGTGAAGACCCCTCCTGCATGCTGATTGGTAGCAGTGACTTGAATATTTTTGACAATTTCACATGGGGTTTGGCAGACTTCCACTCCCCTATGTGATCATTGGGCACTGTTTCCCAGACACAGGTGCAGCACCTCCCTTCTCCTGAACCACTTCTGAGCAGAGTCGGTCCATCACTGCTCCACATGCCCTCATGAGTAAGAATACAGATGTGCTAGGAGCTAGATGGCTGTGAGTTTCTTAACTTATTTGGCACTCAATAAAATGTGGTTGTTTGGCAGAGATTCTTGAAGCTTATACTTCTAGCATCTAATTTTCTTTGCAATAAATCTTTCATAATTTGCACTGAACTTGGACAAATGTATTACTACAATGCTTACAGGTTTGAGGAGTTTCATTTTCCCTTTTATTCACCTTATAAGGATTAATTGTGATCACATATGTGAGTTGAATGTAAAAATTGCAATTTAGTAGCCATGTACATTTATTGATATTATTATATTGTGGAGGCAGTGAAATTACACTTGGTTGAAAAATAAAAAGCCTCTCTGCACATAGCAACAAGGTGTTTTTGCTGAAGCATCTGCAGATTGTTCTAAAGATAACTTCTAAATTACCACCAACTTCCTATTTGGTGAAAGAAAAAAGGATTTCAATGTAAGCCTATGTCCCTTTAAAACAAAGTGCAAGGTGGTGAACGACGTGGCACTTTCAATTCTGTGATGAAAACACGCCAAATCCCCGAAATCCAGGGGAATATTGCATTCCGGTCCTTTGTGCAGATTGCTCACATGAGTGCCCTCAGGAACCAATCCAGAAGCAAATTGCTGCTGATAGTAACGGACAGCGTGAATTATTGCACTCTCATCAGCCTGCCAGGATCAGCCCGTATGATCTCACTTTTGCTCATATGGCAAGCTGCGTTTGCAGGGCTAGAACCAGCCTCCCCAGTTCAGGAAACAGCAAGGTCCCTCGGCAGCTGTTTGAAAATAGCCAGCACCTCTGACATGAATCACTACGGCATCTTGACAGAGCATACTTGCAGAACTGGGTCTGCTTTGATGAGTCTGTGACCGTATGCATGAACAGTGTTTGTAGAAAATTGGAGAAACTGACTCATCTGTTTGTCATAGGAAAACCAGACAACTCATCGAATGCTGAGAACAACATCAATCTGTCCTCGGTGAGCTGACCTGCTTCTGGCATTGCCTCTCGCCAGCGACAATTTGGAGACAAAATGCTGCTAGTAATTGCCAAGTTGGTTTATAGCAGCCTTCAGGAACCTTCTTTGAAAGCGGAATGAATAACAATTTCATTAAAAATGCTTAGTTGGACCAAAGTACCCATGATAGGAATTGCTCTCAAAATGAGTCTATATCAGAGTACTTGGAAAAATAAGTGGGACACTGGAATGGAAAGATAAATTGATTGAGTATGAACAATGTTTGAAAGCCATGTATAGTTTTTTTCATATTTGTTTTCCATGAGCTCTTTGAGAACCCCCCAAGTTGATGGGTAGTAACACATCTGAGATCAGTAAGATACACTTCAAACATGAAGAACTCGTTCCAAATATACACACCTGGAAATAAAAACATGAAATCATGGACCCAAGATCCAAAGTCGAGGTCAGCCTTGACATTTCTTCAG
Source organism: Ochotona princeps (assembly GCF_030435755.1). Lineage (NCBI taxonomy): Eukaryota > Metazoa > Chordata > Mammalia > Lagomorpha > Ochotonidae > Ochotona > Ochotona princeps. The sequence goes on from NC_080859.1 coordinate 11,744,867, forward strand.
CTATAACCCTTGCCTCGATAGCACCAACATGGCAGGTGGGAATCCTCCATATCACTTAATGTTTGTTCATTGTTAGTAAGATACCTGACAATGCATAGATTTCTGGGGTCTTAAGTTCTGTTCTTGGGGATGACAAGCCTGCTGTGTCTTTATAGGCATGTAAACATACATGTGTCTTATGTCAGTATGTGAAACAGTGTGCAAGATAATGCTTCACTCATTCGTTAGAAAGGGCTCAGTTCTCTTAAAGCAATGGCCCCTTGAATAATGGATGCTCATAGGGGTCACGGCTTCTCTGTCTTTCTTGGGTGCGTATTTGGCCTTTTCTGGAAGGGGTGGTGGAGCTCTGCCCTGGGAGGGCTTTTCTTCTGAGGCAGCATTGCCTTCATGGTGACCAATGAGAGGGAGAAAGAGGGCAAATGGGAGAGCCTTGTTTTCTGGGGAATGAAAACTGGTGGCAGTTGGAGAGTCCTGGCTTAGGCAAGCTCAGCAGGAGGTAACAGCATAGCAGTGCTGGCCTCTCCCCTGGAAAGCTGCACAGTCTCTGCTGGCTAACAAATCTGCCAGCTCCACTGACTGCATCTTACCATGTCCTAAGTGCCTGGCCTCAGAGTCCCCACTAGCCACTCTGACTTGAACCCAGTGAAAGCTTGTCTCCTTTTGGGCCTTTTGCACAATAGCCTGTCTATCACCAAGTCCTTTCAATACTAACCCATTGACTGCTCAGATTCTACATTAGTATTCCATGTTCTCCATTCTCACACTAAGTATACATAATTCCCCTTCATGAATAAGATTCCCAATTGTCCCTGTCTTTGCATCCAACCTGACCTCCACATCATCTAAAACATTGAATCATCCCGTTCTTCTGCTTAAATTAGAAGATCTAAACACCTTTGCCCGTGATCTATAGCCTGTGGCCAGCATCTTCTCTCAATTCCCAACTTCATCCTTGGCTCTCCCCCTCCTGCTGTCCTCTCCGATGTAATTCCTCTTTGCACATTTGCATGCAGCTAATGCTTCCTCCGGGAGGACTTTGTGGCTCCCATCACAAAATCTCTTCGAGACTACCACATTTTGACTGAAACACTGTGCTTGTTCAAGACATGTGATTTTGATTTTTGTTTTGCCAGCGCAGCAGCTAGCAAACTGCTGGACAAAGCACAGGTAAAGAAATTCAGGGAGTAACCACAGAAAATCACACTGAGGCAGTAGACTAGGACAGGGCTGAGAGGAGTACTTAAAGCAGAAAGTACGTGTAGGAACGTGGAGAGCTTGTGGTCGCTTAGATAATTACAAGTGGGTTGGAACCATTGGAGCACATAAGACTAATACTATAGAGACCATGCCTAGGAGTTGCATAGCTGCAACTTCTCTCAAAGGTTGCGTTATACAGTGTGTGATATTCTTATATGTAGGGTCTGAAATGGAGTCCATGAAAATGTGTATTTTTAAAAATTTATTTGAAATAAATGCTGCCAGAAAAAGGAAAGGCAGAAAAAGATCTCCCATCTGCTCTTTCACTGCCCAACTGGCCAAACCAGGAACTTTGAGTTCTGTCCAGATCTTCCACATGGGTAGCAGAGACCAAATACTTGAGGATCATCTGTTGCTTTCCCAGTTGTATTAATAGAGAACTGAATGAAACTGGAGCAGCCAAGACTCAAACTAGCAACCATGTAGGATGCTGATGCAGCATTTGGAGGCTTAACGCACTGTACCCAAATGCAGCACTCAGATTCCATTTTATTTTTTGCACAAAAATAAATGGCATTTTTAGATTTTGTTTTGCTTTTGAAATGTTTATTTTTATTTGAAAGGCACAGTTACAGAGGAAGAAAGGGAGAGAGAGAGAAAAAAAGGGAAAGATGCTCTATCCCAATCCACTCCCCAAATGGCTGCAATGGCTGCAGTTGGGCCAATCTAAAGTCAGGGGTCGAATTTCCTCTGGATCTCCAATGTGAGTGCAGTGTCCCAAGGCTTTGGACCATCCTCTGCTGCTCTTCCAGGCCATTAGCAGGGAGTTGCATAAGAGTTGTAGCAGCTGGAACTTGAACTGGTACCCACATGTGATGCTAGCAATGCAGGTAGTAGCCCTGTTATACCACAGGGCTAGCCCTCCCCATGCCCCAACAAGTTCTTGGAGCTATCCTAATATACTTACATTAAAATTAGTCCTTTTAACTGAAACATTGCAATGCAGTTGATATTTATGGAAAATTAGAGGATTTATACCAAAAATATTTGATAGTTGACTAGGAGTGGTGTAATCGGGTAGTGGGTCACAAATTTCAACTTGTGAGATGAATTTCTTCTTTCAGCTTTGTCAGCCTGTCTTGGTGGCTGGATGGGCGGCCTCCTTGGGAAGGAATATCAAGTTTGACTTTGAGAATATGTGCTGGGAGCCAAATGGCCATTCACACGCTGTCTTGTTTTCTTCACATGGGTTTCTCCCTGCGAGGGGCCACCGTAGGAGCATCCTCTGGGAACATTTGCTCTGTGACCTGTCCATGCTTCGTTCTATCATGCTTGTTTTCTTTTGACTGCTTGAAATAACATGTGAAAATGTGGTGTGAAAAAATTTTAAAAACAGAAGAACACAGGAAAGAAAATGTTTAACAAACATGGTAAAAGCTACTGAGGTAAAGAATATTTTTAAAAAAGCAAAGTGAAGTACTTTCATAATGGAAGATGAAACAGGTCAATAGCTGCCTGGAAATATTTAATAAAAGTAGTTGAGGAAAATTCCCTATGATTTCTTCTTGTAAACAGAGGATGTAGGAACAAACAGACCATGCCTGGAGCAACTTGGTGGGCAAACGGAACCCCTGACCTTGCTGGAAAGTTTGATTATTCATCCAATGCTGAATGCTGGAAGTCTACATTGCAAGTCGATCCAAGCCCCCAGAAAAAATGATTAAGATAATTTTATATACTCATTACATAAGAGCACTTCAAAAAGTTCATAGAAAACAATTCAAAGTTGAGTCTATCTTGGTGCAAAAAGTGTTTGAAATTCGTGCATTGGTTTTTCACACCATACTTTTCTGATAAGCTTTGGAAGACCCCTCATATGTGTCTATCCAAAATGACTGTTGAATATCTTGTATTTGCCTTTTGCGTTTTGTTGATGGACTCTTGCTATAGATGGTTTCTCTTCTACAGGTAAGAAGGTGTGGGACTGTTTACAACAGAAGACACATTTACATTTATAAAATGGTCATGTGATTATCTCTTCATTCATGCTAGAATCTCTTAAAAATCTTCAGACTGAAAATTTTCTAGATTGCTTCTCGTCTCTATTCAACTGTGTTGGCCATGCACCATGCTGAAGTCTCCGGATTTTTCTTCCTCTGTAATTAGAGCAATGATGTTCCTCCTTGAGTGTAGCCCAGACCTGGACAGTTTCCAGATGCTGTGCAGCCAAGCCCGCCTCCTTGGTTTGCCTCCTCCTGGAGCTGTCAGCACTTTACAAGATAGATGAGGGACATAGGGCAGCAAAGGGTCTTGGAGAGCCACAGTTAACTTCCCAAGGAAGTTAGCAAGACTTACTAATCATCATCTGCCATTTTTTTCCTCTTCATGGTGTACCTGTGACTCAGATCTGTTTCTCAGGAGCAAACCGAGGCACAGTCACGTGGGGCATCCCCACGACTCAGGGACAGAGATGGGGTCAGGAAGAACAGGGCTTCTTTAACTCGCTCCTGGTGTTTCAGTTTACTTTTCCTTTATGTTGTTTTAATATTTGTTACAAAGGTGAGGGGATTGTAGACCCTTACAGGCCTCCAATTAGGATGGAGAAGGCTGGAGTTGGGGAGGGAATGTGGATTACGTAAACATTTGTTTTTTCTCCTGTGTGTGCGGCAGGCAGCAAGGAGAGGGAAAGTGTACTCCCCCTGCTGTCATGTTACATCAATGCCTGAGGATGGAGACAGTTGTTGAATGTTACCTTTGAGGCCCCAGTGTGGGGAAGAATATTTCAAAGATGTTGCTTGAGTGATTTTGATGGTTTTGAGAAGTTTGTTGGCCTCCTTACACTTGGAGCTGCTATGGCCTAGTTGGGGCAACCTTGAAGAGCTCTGACCTGGCCCTCATGTAGCCCTAGTTTTCATGTGTGCTGGAAAGTGTTGTGGCCTAGCCTGGTCTGGCCTACCCTCCAGCCTTGTGTGTATATGCAGTAACAGGTGCTATAACCTTATCAGTTTGTCCCCATGCATGTACTGGTAGGTGCTATGGTATAGTAGGAACATCCCTAAAGGTCCCCTACCAGCTCTGCTCCCAGCCCCAGTTCTCATATGTGCCAGTGGGTGCTGCCGCCCATCTCAGCATGACCTGCCCCAATCCCTGATGCTTGTCAGTGGGTACTACATGCTAGCTTAGCCAAGGCCTGGCCTGTGCCTGGTCCGTTTTTTGTGTGCATGTGCTACAGCCTGGTTGGGGTGACCCTGAAGAATTCCTGCCAAACCAGCTTCCAAACACAGCTCTCACAAACACTCATGGGTGCTGCAACTTAGCGTGGCCAGTCTGTCCTAAACCCCAGCTGTTGTGCATGTAGGAAGGTGCTTTAGCCTGACCCAAGGAGGCCCTCTGGATTCCCCCTTCTGATCCATCGCATCTCAGCTCCCTCAAATACCTGCAAGTGCAGTGACATGCTCTGTGGAAGCCCCAAGAAATCATTTTATACATGTCAAACAAGCCTTCAGTGACTCCCATTCTGATCCATTCCCAGCCCCCAACCCCCAGAAATGCACAGCCTCCCCACACATGCATGGTGGTGGCAGCAGTGACAGTGGGGTCCTTGGCCTGCATGTGCCCACAGAGGTATGACAGGTGCTTTCCCCTCTCTCCACTAGATCTTTGGAAAAAATAGACATTTCTGCTGGCACGTTGGTATTTTAAGAGTTGGCATTAGCCAAGCCTAGAATGCCCATCAGCTATTGGTTGCTTGTCTCCCAGCAGTTAACCCTTGACTATAACTAGGGATGAAATGTATTTCATGTTTTAACTGTACTTGATTTACAGCTACCTGGAAGCTTTGCTATCTTTTGAATCTGATTTGTAGTGAGGTTGCATAGGTACCCTGACATCAAAGTAGATAGGTTAGAGGTTGTGATGAATTTTCCTGCAGTAGAAACATACCGAGGAAGATGAGACATGGCAGTGTCATTTTTTAAACAACTGGGAAACTTTGGCAACACTAATTCTCAAAGCAGCATTTTTCTTACTTTGCTAAAATGTCCAAGTTGGCAAGAACAATATTAACTTCTTTAAATGCATAATGTTTAGATAAAGTTCTCCTGATTTGAAAAATGTGTTTCATGTTTAGTAGCCATCTTTGTGTTCCTAGGTAAGATTCTCAACCTTAAGCAAGGTTTTTCTGGGTTTCTCTTTGTCTCTTCATGACACACATTACTGCATTTCAGCCCTGGCAAGCAGGCTAGTTAGATTGTCTTGCCAGAATTTCTAGGATTTTTTTTTTAACTTTGCTTATTTGATGTCTGTAGGACAGGGCTGAAAAGGCATGTGGCCATTGGAATTGGAGACTATTGTCTACAGCCATACCACCCTGAATGTGCCTGATCTCGAAACTGGAGACTATTGACAAGTGGAGTTGAAGGTTCAGGGCAAGATAGGGATTTCACTACTAGACCTCTGCCCTCATGGGCTAAAGATGGGTATTTGTTTCTGAATAGGCTCTGGTCATGACTTGGCATTGAATTCCAGGGTGGGTAAAAGGGAAACCTCAAATCAGGGGAATCTGCTTTAGGAAAGGATGGATTTTTAAAAGATGTATTTATTTTGAAAGTAAGAATTAGAGAGGAGAGATTCAGACATTGCATTTCCATCCCCTGTTCACTTCCCCAGATGGCCAAAATGGCCTGTTCTGGGCCAGGTAAAAGGTAGGAGCTAGGAACTTTTCTTCTCGGCTCCTAAGAGACTCAAGAACTGGGGTCATCCTGTGATGTTTTCCCTAGACCATTAGCAGGAAACTGGATCAGAAGTGGGCCATCCCAGAAACAAACTTGTGCCCATAAGGGATGCCTGTGCCACAGGCAGTGGCTTATCCTGGTATGTCCCGAGGCTGGCCCTGAGGCTGGATTGATGTTAAACCAAGGGAAGTTAAAGTTTTGAAATGGCACTATGTGTCAGTCTTACTGTGATATGTGATACACAAAAGCTAATGCAGAATTCCAGCGCAGCACAGTATCAATTCATTTATGTATTTAGTACCAAGTGTATTTGTTAAGTTGTTATTGGCTTACAGATGAAGGAAAAATCATAGACTTGACAGTTTCTGAACTAATATGGTTTAATTTGAAGATAGTGTCTCAGGGTTGACATTGTGGCATAGTAGCAGGTGAACTGACTGCCTGTATCCCATATGGGTATCAGTTTATGGCGTGCATGGTCTACTTCTGATCCAAATCCCTGCTGTTGCCATAAAGAAAGCAACAGAAAATAGATGCCCCAAGTGCTTGATTCCGTATGTCCAGGAGCTCCTGGCTTCTGGTTTCAGTCTTGCCCAGGTCTGGCCTTGATGACCATTTGGAGTGAACCAGTGAACATATAACTCACTCTCTATCTCCTCATTTTACCTCTCTGCCTTTCAGATAAATGAGCCTTAAGAAAGAGAAAGGTACAGTGTTTCTGAATATCAAGTAAAACAAGACCTTCCATTTTAAAATAGTTCCTGTTATTGATTTGAAGAAACATTTTATATTTGAAGATACTTTGAATGTTTGTGGAAAAATAGAATGGAAAGGATGTTTTGGTGCAAAAAGTTTTTGAAATCTATGCATGATTTTTTTTCATAGTACACATTTTCCAAAAGTGATTTAAAGAGAACATGCAGGTGAATTATTGCTGTTTTGCAAGGTACTTTAGTGGAATAGTTACTTTTAGAATGTTATTAAATATTAAATAATTCAAAAATACACATTTTACATTTAGGTAAATAACACGATTTGCCCATGTGAAAAAAAAAAGATCTCAAACAAAATAGCTACTTGGAAACTGTTTCAGAAACAATCCTAGATTTTTTGGCCTCTAACAACATTGTCATAGCATTATTTGTAAAACTATTTTTCATTTTTTTCTGTCCTGATTTTTCTACTCATCATATAATCTAGAAGAAAGAGCTTCAGGACCTGTATTTAAAACTTGGTTTCAATCCGGGTTTCTGTCCTGGCAGTTGCGTCACCTTCAAGTCATGCTTGTCCTTGCTTTTTCACCTACAAAACAATAGAATTATATGGGGTATAATTCTATATAATACGGGCTATATGGGTCAAGGACCCTTCCAATTTTACATACTCTGATTCTCAGTTTTCAGGCAGAAAACAGCCATATGCACAGAAACACCTGTTTAACTGTTATTTTTAAAAAGAACAGAGCTGAGAATTTTGGACTCAGTTGCAGGGTAAAGGAGTTCTGGTTGACTTACACCCCAATGCGGACTTCTGTCCTCTACAAGATTTGTACTTTACTAATTCTCATTTTCCAAGGAAGGATGCCTATGTACTGATAACTGAGGCATTTAGGACACAGGTAGTATTTAATTTTAGAAATCCAGGGCCAGCTCAAACTATAGATAATGACATGGTCCTTGGGCAGGGCAAGTACAGCTCAGATAAGATCACTGTCAGAGTGAGGTCCAAATCACAACCCCATCCCAGTAAGTAGCCTGCAGGCATCCTGTTGACGCAAAGCCTAAGAACTCCTGACACCTCCTCATTTAGTCTTTCCTGATCCCTCCCTAAGCTGGGAGCACTTTCTTCCTTCTTTGTAGTCCAGTTCACCTTTTGTTCAGCCAGGTGCTAAAATCAGCTGTGTACAACTGTGTTGCTCAAGGAATTTGTGAGCTCCTGGGAGAAAGGATCTTGCCCTATCCATCCCCTTGTATTTTCCATAGAGCCTCACACAAAGTAGGCACACGATGTTTTCCACTGTACTAAGTAGCTCCATTCAGTAGCTGAAACTACTGAACTTGAACACAACTTGCAAGTTCCTCTTGCAGCGCTGGAACTGCACAACTGAGTTTGGTAGTGACATAGCTTCTAAGGAGTGTCCCTCTCCTAAGTGGTAGGAGTCTTGGCAGCTCAGTCAAGCTGAAAAGAGTTTTGCCTGGGGTTCCAAGAGGGGATTCCAGATCAATTGTAGTTGCCCAAAGGATGACATTGCTTTTGGGTCAACTCTGTCAGAAAGCTACCCTTGCACTTGGATCTGCCTAGTTGTGGAGTACTGTTTCATTATCATTTATCTGTTTTTCTATTTCTAAAAGCGTTAAGCCTTTAACTTGCACAAAACAATGCTAACATCAATAGTGCTGGTACTAAGAAACCAGGTACTAAGACGTTTTAGTTTTTTTTCAAGGTTTACTTATGTTTACTGGAAAGGCACATTTATAGAGGGAAGGAGAGACAGAGGTTTTCCCCTGCTGGTTCACTTCCCAAGTGGCCAGAACAGCCAGGGCTAAGCTGATTTGAAACCAGGAGCATGGAGCTTCTTCCAGGTCTCCCATGTGGGTGCAGGGTTGCAAGGACCATCCTCTGCACCTTTCTCAGCCCATAAGCAGGGAGCTGGATGGAAAGTAGAGCAGCTGGAACATGAACTGGCTCCCACATGGGATACAGGTGGAGGATTATCCTGTTGTACCACCACAGACGCCCCAAGAAAGATTTGTTTGTGAAATATACTGTTCTTGGAGCAGGTGTTCAGCATTGCACGTAAGATAGCTGCCTGCTGATGTGTATCCTGGAAGGCTCCCGATGATGGCTCAAGTACTTGAGTCCCTGCTACCTTTGTGGGAAACCTGGATTGAGTTCCATGCTCCTGACTTTGCTCAGGTGAAGCCCCAGTTACTGTAGGTATTTGGGGAGTGAACCAATGGCAGAGTTTGTGCATGTCGTCTTTTTCTCACATTTATTTGAAGGAAATAAAAAAATAATCAAAATATACACTGTTCCGTGTCCTTTCTACAACCCTAGTTCAACTCAATCAAGAGGCAGGGCTGGGTGGTGATCATTTTTTTTTTTTTTTTTTTTTTTGCTTATCTGAGAATGCTTTGATTGTTTGACCAGGTGTATAACTTTGGATTCAAAATAATTTGTCCCAAGAACATAGATGGCCTAACTCCAGTGCCCTCTGGTCCTTCCCCATCAATGAACACTTGAGAATGCCTTCTTGTGTGTTTACCCTACAGCACAAATATGCAGACCTCCCTTCAGTTTGCATGGTTATGTCTTGTATTCAGCCCTAAGATACTCCTTTCCTTTTCTGAAAGAGAAAATTCCCTTTCCTGCACTTTCCTCTGTTCTCTTTCTGGAACTCCAGGGCGCTGAATGTTGAACTTTGTGTACTGATTGCATGATTCTTGTCTTGCATTTCATCTGTTTCATAGTTCTGTTTTTCCTTTTCTCTGTTCTTATACCTTTTAAATTGTATAGCCTTTTTATGAGTTTTTGCTTTTGCATAAAAATTTTAAGAGCTAGTTTTTATTATGATTTAAACTACATTTTATATTTTTTGTAAGGTGATGTCATTTAAAACATCCTGAGGCATATAATTGGATCTTTAAATTGTTTATTTACTTAACAGAGGGAGCGGGGAAAGAGTCTTCTCCACTGATTTACTCCTTAAGTACTTTCATTGGCCTGGGGTTTGGGCCGAAACTGAAACTGGGAGCCAGGAGTACAATGCAGGTCTCTCACATGTTTAATAAGGATCCTGTTACTTGAATTACCACCTGCTGCCTTCTTGGGTGCTCATCAGTAGGATGCTGGAATCAATAGCATTACCAGGAATCAAACTTAGGCACTTTGTTAAGACGTGTGAGTATCCCAACTAATCTCTTTAACTTTTAAGCTATAGATGCCCATCCCTGGAAGATTTTTACCAATTTTTTCATTTCCAGTATTTTCTTGTAGGTCTGTAGCTCTGTTTTTATCTCTTACTTCTCTAAACGTTGTAGATTTTTGTGTTGTGGTCCTTGCTTATTGGCTGTTGTTTTAGAATGAATGCTAAGTTGATTGTTCCAGGTTGGGTGTGGATTTGCTTGGCTACTATGTAAGAATCTGCTTTCCTGAGTTCGCTGGGCTCTGAATGGGAGATTCTTTGCATGTATGAAGGCTTGTTAATCTCCAGGGTGTGCACCCAGTGGGGTGTGTAAGTAGCTGCGGAGCCAGTTTTTATGAGATGCTTGTGCCTTCCCAGTTTGTCTTCAGGGGTTGTTTTCCCAGTTGTCTTCAGGGATGTGTGCTGATTTTAGCCCATACAGTGAGCACTGAGATGCATTTCATATGGCATATATAGGTATCCATACACACACGCATATGTGCACATTTATAGATGTATTTTAAAGGTTTTTAGATACTGGATTTGAAGAATAAATACATCCTGATAAAAATGTTAGAAATCCATGCACATTCAGGGACTTCAAAAATTATTCGACTAAAATATGCATGGATTTCAAAACTGTATGCATTGGAGCTGGCATAGTGGCACAGCAGGTTAGTCTTCTGCCTTGTGGTACTGCATCCCGTATGGGGTACTGGTTCATGTCCGAGCTGTTTCACTTCCGATATAGCTCCCTGCTTAGAGGTTGGCTCACATGCTTGGGACCCATGTGGGATACCTGGAAGCAGTTCCTAGCTCCCAGCTTCACATCAGCTCAGCTCTGGCTGTTGTGGCCAATTGGGTTGTGAACCTGTGGATGGAGGAATCTTTCTCTCTATATAAAATCTGGCTTCCAAATAAAAGTGAATCTTGTAAAAAATGTAAGCACCAAAATAATTGACCTTTAATTGCTTTGTTTGATAATCTTTGGAAGTAACTTGAGACGAACTCATCCAATCCTACAGTAACAACCAAAACAAAGTATTGTAATTATCTCCATTTTACGGATGAGCAAGCAGGCTTGGAGAAGCAGCTTTACCCAAGACCTCACAACTCTTTGGTGAAAAAGAAGATTCAAATATAATCTCGAAGCTGAGATCTTAACCTTTATACTGTATTGCTTCCTAGTCATGCTATGAAAAAGTAACCCATGGGGCATGGTGGGTAAAGCCACCACCTGCTCAGCTGCTCCACATTCAATCCAGCTCCTTCCTGATGTGCCTGGAAAGCAATGGAGGATGGCCCCAAAACTTATTTCCCTTCAGACATTCTGACCTTGAAGTAAAATAAACAAATCTTAAAAAATAAAAACATTGCCAAAAAGACTGAAAAGTGAGTATAATTACATATGTGTAAGGAGAGCAGAAGTATGAAATTCTGATTACATGATTAATATTCTCAGTGAAAGAAATAGGGAAGCAGGTATCTGTGCTCCCTCTGCCTGATATGGCTGCAGAGTTTCCATGTAAATTATGAATGAGAAGTCCTATCATTAAGGGCAATATGTGGAACTGGACAAAAATTTCAAGCGACTTATAGCCAAGGATTAGCTGAGGCTCACAAAACCGCGAAAGAGAGCAGCAGCAATTTTCCTATAGCTATTTTCAGAACAATAGATGAAAATTACAGTCCCCTAGCTTGGGAATGATGGTTTCATATTCAAAGAAAACACTGCGCTTCCACATCGCTTCTGTCTATACCAAGAATAATGATCATTAAGCTGACAACTTTAAAAGAATAGTGCGTTAAGACAGCATTGACATCAATGGTAACAGAAGGTTAGCACTAACTTAAACATTGCAGATGAATTCAAATTCCCAGCCCAGAAAAAAACTTAGACAGTGGAAAAAAATTACTTAGAAAAAATTATTTAGATAACAATCATTGGTGTGATGATAGTACTGTCATATTCTTTTGAGAAATGCTGTGAAATGGAACAGAGGGGATGCAAAATGGAGGAAGGTGCTATGCATCCATTTTGCAAAGGAGGGATGTGGCAGGTTGTGTTCAAGCTGAAAGATACTGGCTCCCTTTCCCTGAAGGAACCTGTCATAGGGCCCCTGAGCACAGGAAGCTTACACTTTTCACCTCAGCAGTGTCAAGCTTGGTCTTGCTATGGCCAATGGATGATGGAGACTAAATTCCGAGCAGAAGCCAATTTTAAGCAGAATCCGAACATCCTGTTAAGTTTCCTGGCTTCTCTTCTCTCTTGCCACAAGACCAACAGTGGACTGCACGTGGCGGCTGCTTGTCCATCCTGGGTTCTGGAATGAGTGTGACATGAGCCAGAGCTGCGGCCAGCACACAATGGACACAAACTGTGAGAAACAAGTTTATTTTAAACCACTGACTCATAACCACCGCAGCCTTTTGTCCATTCTGATTCTTGTGGAAGTTAAACAATTAGAGCCTGAAAATACTAACCAGTGTCCATCATGGGGATTCCCTGGAAAAAGGAACATTAGCAGGTGTTTTAATCAGAAAAAGCTGAGAGCTTATAGGAAAACAAATATTAACTGGCAGTATAGTTGAAGTAAGCATATGTCAAGCTACTCTTATTTCTTGTTTAATTTTATTTTTGCTTTTGGGATGGCATTCTTAGAAGTCTGGAATGTTACAGATCCAATGAAGTATGTGTTGAACAATGTGTTTAGAGGAATGTTTCTTATTACCTTTTGAAGTAAACTGCTGAGTGCTGACTGTGGTGTCATGCTGTTCTTATTGTGACCATGTGTATTGAGTCTCAGTGGAAAATTTAGAGAAATGTGATAGGGTTGAGTAGAGTTTGGTAAATTCACAGCTGCATGAACAAGAGTCATGAAGGAAAAGCCTCAGAAGTACCCTTTTTGTCTCTTAATCTGTTCCAAAACATGTTATCAATTATTTGAAAGACAGCATAAATGCTGTTTTTTATCAAGTTTGCATGACATATGGCCCATTACCTAAGAGGCTCTGCAAAAAGAGATGCAAAATGTTGGATGGCAAAATCAGAATTCAGAATGATAGGATCTGTTGAAAAGATACTGAAGTCAATGTGATAAAATTTATGACTTGGACTTGCATTCCTGTGTAAACATACGATTTGAAGTTGCATTTTTAAATATCAGTGGGATCAGCTGAAGGAGGCCTGCTTGTTAGAATTTGTGTGAAGTCAGATAGTTCAGACTTGAAAATCACATCAGTGTGCCAGTTCGTCTTTAAAGTGAAGGTGATGTTAGCATTTCATATTTTATAGGTATTTCTGGTTTTTGAATTTTATGTTAACAGATGTTTGCAGATAAAATTAAGCTGTTTCAGTGTCAATGTCCAGTTCTGGGAACTATCTTTTAAGAAATATGGATAAGATCTGAGAATATTGTAGTAAGTTTGGGCAAATGATTTATTCTAGAAAGAATGAACAAAAGGGAAGTTCATGGAGGACATACACCTGGACCTAAAACAAAGGGCAGGTGGCTGGCCTGTAAGAAGAAAGTACAACCAGGGCAAAAGATATTTGCTTACATCCAAGGGAAGGAACACACCAAAAATTCACATCAAGATGCTCCTTCTGCCAGCCTTCATATACCTGCCCAGAGCTGTCTCCTCATCAGTTCTGCTCCATGGTGGTGGTGAGTTCCAAAGGCACAGACAAAACAGATTGTAAATGCACACCCTCAAAACGTTTCTTAATCTGGGGTGATAATCAGAATCCTTTCAAGAGTCTTCCAGAAAAAAAAAAGGCAGGAATTGAGATTAACCCCATTCCAACTAAACTGTAATTTCTGGTACTGGTTTCTGAAATCTGTATTGTCATAAAACTTGTTTGATTCTAATGATCTCATGACTCTAATGATTTCTGAGACCTGGTACCTTGTAATGATGTGGTTGTTTGAGTCACAAAGGATTGTATCTTAAAAATATTTGTGTTTTGGCAAGGGAGGCAAGGTGAAGATCTGCAGTATTCCACAGACGTCTAAGAATGCTACACCAAAAGCAAAAACAAAGGAAACGAGGAGTAACAGTTAGGTCTTTAAGGACATGGGTTTCATTTTGAATCTTCCTAAGTTTATCAACATTAGTGCCACTGGATATGATTTGTACCCAAGTGATACTTGGTCCGTAGGGGAGAATCTAAGAGGCAGGTCCTAGCGGCAAGTCATTAGGTCATTGGTGGCTGAGCCCTCAGAGGGGATTAACCTGGTGCTCCTGGTGTCTCAGTGGCTCCTGCTTCCTGTCCCATCTTATGAGCTCTTTCTCTCACCTGGGCTTCCACCCTGATGCCCTTTCTCAGTGGTTGTCCCCAGGAGGAGAATCAATGGGGCTGCCCAGTATTGGCCTCAAACGGCCAGGTATTCAATGATAGCAACAGGAAATAGCCTAATAGACCAAAATTGATCTTTTAAATATTTTTTCTCTTATTGGAAAGTCAGATTTACAGAGAAAAAGAGACAAAGATCTTCTGCTAGTTCACCCCCAAGTGGCTGCAGCGGCTGAAACTGAGCCAATCTGAAGTCAGGAGCTTCTTCTGGGTCCCCCATGCAAATGTAGGGTCCCAAGGCCTTGGGGCATCCTCTACTGCTTTCTTACCATAAGCAGGGAGCTGGATGGGAAATTGAATAGCCAGGACACGAACTGGTACCCAAAAGGGATCCCAGTGCTTAAAGAGAGGATTACTCAATTGAGTCGTCATGCCTGGCCCTGCTTTTTTCTTAGAACAAGCAAGCCAATATACTAGGAAAAGCGGTATCTGATAGTCTCTATTGGTTTAAACATTTCTGCTTTTTAAAAAACCTGCACAGAAAACAATATAGGAACTAGATTATACAGATTGACTAAACTTAGTTGTGTTGTTCTTGATTATTCTTATTTTACCATTCATTGACAATCTCATCACACTGCAGGTTGAGCAGGCCCGTTTGAAAGCTACCAGAACAGAGTGCCATCTCTGGCACAGGCCAGTCCATGTCACGCAGAGACCTGGGGAGTGAGTGAGACATGTGGACAGGGGACAGGGAAACCTCTGGGCTGTTGTTCCTGCAAACCAGCTGTTTAGCTGTGGAAGAGACCATTTAGGATCCTCCAGGCCATATTCAAGTGCACGAAGGGTTTTCATATGTAATGATTCATGTTATGCCAGAGGGCAGAGCCAGAGGTATTTGAGGAAGTGGATGGCAGGACTAGCATGGTGACTTAACAAATGCTGTCAGCAATCAAAATTCCAAAGAAGAGCAGCAGGCTGTGGAGCCTCTGCAAGGGCTCAGAGCACATCTGCAGAACTTGTTAGGAACATGCATAAAGGGTGCTGGACTACGCTGGCAGCTGCCCTGAAGCCACTGCTTCTTCAACTGGCCAGACCTCGCTAACACAGGCAAAACCTTTTAAACAAATGCAGGCTCCTAGACCTCCACTTGGATCTGTAGACGCAGAAGCTGTACCCGATAGACTCCTGGGAAATTCTTAGGGAAGTTGTCAATAACCTTGGAAAATGAGCAGAGGAAGTAAACTCCAGTGTCTGAAGCATCTGTGATGACAGATGCTGCAAAGCCTAGAAAGAGATCCCATTCTGTTACGGCATGTATACTTGAATAGCTACTTAATAGAACACAGTTCATTACTATTGCTCTTTGTATCATTCCAATTTTAGTACATGTGCTGCCGAAGCGAGCACCATTACTATGGTTCTTTAAAAGTTTAGAAACAGACAGTTATTTGAACATGAACACACAGTGGAAGCATCCAACAATTTTTAAAGCAAGGTTGACTTTGAGCTTGAAACAAGAATTAGCCTCACGTGATGAAAAGGAGCCATGGGCCTAATTATGAAATGTGAACCTGTCAAATTGCCAAACAGATAGCATGTTTGTGCCTAAACTATGCACAAAATTGGTGATTCATTCTTTCCAATTGCAAATCACATATTGGTTTAATGTGGTGCTAAATACATGTTTATACTGAAAGAGGACTTTAGTGGGCCCTTTGTTATTGTGAAATGCTCTTTTATTTTTGTGAATGTTGCTGTTTGATGACCATGTCAGTGAGCTCGTAAATAGGGTAGGCTAAAGGCCCCTTCCCTGGTTTCTAGTGGCTGCAGTTTTGATATGGCCATTGACGTCTACTGAGTTCCTCTCCCAAGTGCGCCACGTTCTATGGAACGTTCTTGATCATTGAATCAAGACCAGGACCTGAATTATAAGCCAAGGAAACTAGAGCAAGAGCTATCAGCCAGTTGAAGATAATCATTGGCAGTCTTTTTCACTTCTAACTGCTGAAAAAATTTTTCTTAATTTCCTTTATGCCATCCAATCCTTTAGGTATGCATGCTCATGAACACACTTTTGCTTTTTATCTGTTGGTTCTGTTTGCTTATTTCGCATTTACACATTTAATAGATACCTAGTGGGAGCTAGCTTCAGGTGTACAATGAATGGCACAATGTTAGCTACCAATTAAATAAGATCCCTGCTTTTTTTGACTATTTTTTTAAAAGGCTTATTTATTTATTTATTTATTTATTTATTTGGAAAGGCAAATCAGATTTACAGAAAGGAGAGACTGAGAAAAGATCTGTTCACTGGTTCATGCCTCAAATGTCCTCAATAGCCAGAACTGAACTGATCTGAAGGCAGGAGCCACTTCTGTGTCTCCCTCATGGATGTAGGGACCAAACGTTTTGAGACATCCTCTACTGCTTTCCCAGAACACAAGCAGGGAGCTGGAAGGTAGATGGAGCAACCAGGAAATGAAACAGCCACTGTATGGGATTATGGCACTTGCCATTGAGCCATCGTGCTGGGCCCTAGTCTATTTTCTAGTAAGAAAAAGTAGTGATGACCTTGCAATTAAATGCACAAGCATTTCAGCTGTTGGACAAGGGCTTTGCAGATGATCAAATGGGTCAGAGAATTCATAGGGAGAACACCTTCCTCTCAGTGAGATACTGATAAAGGGAATGATTTGAGCTGTAACTTAAACACTGTAAGCTGCTATAAGAGAATAGCCAATGACCCCACAGCAGGTTAGCTGGGCAGTTGAAAGGCCAGTGTGCTGCCATTCTAGTGCAATGCTAGACATGCAAGATGAGGTCCAAAACAAGGCAAGGGCCAAGTAACACCAAACACAATAGGGGTCTGACTTTATTCTAAGCTAACTGTGTTCCAGTTAGGGCGTGTCCAACTTGGCATTTTGTAAAAATAATTTAAGTTCTGTGTGCGCCCCAGTCAGGTATGAGTGGAATAAGGAAGGCTAATTGGGCGATTCGATTGCATTAGCTCAGTTTTGGGGATCACCACTATTTGGTAGAAAAAAGCTTTTTTGACTAACTGCATGACAGTTATGTACAAGCAGCAGAAACTGCTGGCAGAAAGTCAAATATGTGGGACACAGAATCACTCCTGAGCTTGAAGCTTCCAGTCCAGCTGTTTCGCTTTTCTCTTCCCTTAGTTCTTGGCTGCAAATTACAGGCTTGGATGTAAGATCAGGTTGTCTGGTTATTGGCAGGTCCAAGTCATTTGCCCCAATTAAAATCCAGAGACCAACCCTCAACCATGTGTACCTTTTCCATCCCAAGAAGAGCCCAGGCTCCTTGTTGTTACCTGCTCAGCTGTCTACTCCCCAAAACCTAGAGACTTGAAATTTTATGCATAGAGGGACACAGAAATGATCACAAATTTAAAAAATGTAGACAATGCCTTATTGGTTTCTCTCAAGGAAGGCAAAGTGATGAAATCTCCTTTTCCTCTTAAATCTCCAGGACAGTCAGAAGGGTGGGACACATTGTCCAAAATGTTTTGTCCAAGGGAAGTTCATGTGGTTGTTGAGGAAAATAGGATGAAGCTGAAATGTATTGAGCTATTGCTATGTGCTGAGGGTGGTGAATGAAAGAACTGAGAGACAAAAAGGAATGGGATCGAGTGCCCACAGACAGTGAGGGGCCAGCCTAGCAGTGGTGCTCCCTCCCCAGGGGAGAGGACTTGGTAGCCCATTGAGAGCCTGTTCACCTGGGGTCCATGCAGCTGGCAGGAACCTGCCTCACTGGCTTCTGGCACAGCCTCCCCTCTGGGCTCTGTCCTCGTGGGTGTTGAATTTGACTTGAATTTGGGCCTGATTTTAGTTCCACTTGGCTTCGGTTTAGTTCCCACTCAGGCCTTTGTTAATAAATTCTTCATAAATAAGTGGTTGCCAAAACCAAAAGAAAAATGTGCTCTTCCATTTCCCTTTCTCACCCGAATAGTCCAGTATGTGTTGGTTTTAAGAGCTGCCACCTGCCTATCTGAGGGTCTTTCATGGTCTCTGAAGGGGCCATGAGGATGACAGAGCTTCCCTCCCTGTGGTCTGACCCTTTAAGTGCTAACAGCATCCATTGGTTGGCTGACCTTGTCATAGGTGCATCCTTGGTCACAGCAGGCGCCAGGGGATTGCTCGTCTGGCGACTGATTTGTCCTTGTATGTTTTTTCTCTAAGTGTGTGTGAAATTATAGGGTTTGGCTTTCCTTTTTCATACACATACTCCTCATTTATGAAACCCAAAAATGATCCCTGAAAGAAAAACCACACAGAGCAGAAGGACCCCAACATGGGGTGGGGGTGCTGGATGACAAGCCGTGGTTCCCAGACCAGCCCTCTGCAGACCATGTTCTATACGGTCAGAGAGCTGCACTTTTATGACTCGAAACTGTATTTCTGGATACTGTGCCATGGTTGCCCTAAAGTGCATCTCTGTCATAATGCCCCTATTGTGTGTCTATATTCTTGAGCTCAGTTACAAGTTTGAGGCATTGTGTTGTGTTGCTCTGATGCCTTAAACAGGGAAGACAATACTTACAATGCTAAAAATAAATAAATCGGAAACACCCAATGAACCAAAGGGAATGATTTTCTGTCATTTCTTTGGTTGAAAACCTTGGACACTTTATTCTCAGGGATTGTATAACTGTAGAGTAGTTAGCTTGGTTGCTGTCCCTTGACTGTGGTAGTATGAGGAAGAGGTTTCCCTTTGACCTGCGGTTTAAATATGGCTTCTCAACAGATACAAGACAGGTAGACCTTAGCATTTTTTTAGTATTTTATTTTTACTGGAAAGTCAGATATACAGGGAGAAGGAAAGACAGAGGAAGATCTTGCATTGGTTGATTCACTCCTTAAGCGGCCCCAATGGCCTGAGCTGCGCTGATCTGAAGCCAGGAGCCTCTTCCGGGTCTCCCACATGGGTGCAGGGTCCCAATGCTTTGATGAATCTGAAAACAGTCATACTTGACTGCTTTTTCGGGCCACAAGCAGGGAGCTGGACTGGAAGCGGGGCTGCCAGGATTAGAACTGACATCCATATGGGATCCTGGCACATGCAAGGCAAGGGTTTTAACCACTAAGTTACTGCGCTGGACCACTAGGCCTCAGCATTTTATAATTGGGAGTTTTGTGTTTGATGTTAAAGTTAAAGCAGGCTTGATTCTTGGGCCAACAGTAGGGAGAAAGAATAAAGGAAATTTTGGATACATTTGCTGTTCATAAAAAGGGTGGGGAACTTCATTTTTTTTTCTTCCAGAAAAAACTATCCTTAAGAGATAATGGGGGTGGGAATGGGGAAGGGAATAGTGCAATGACTCAACTGGGCACCTGTTTGTATCCTGACCACTCTACTTCCCTTCCAGCTGCTTGTTTATGGCCTGGAAAAGCTGTGGAGGATGGGCCAAAGCCTTGAAACTGTGCACCCATGTGGGAGACCTGGAAGAAGCTCCTGGCTCCTGGCTTCTGATCAGCTCAGTTCTGGTCATTGTGGCCATATCAGAAGTGAACCAGTGAACAGATCTTTCTGTCTCTCCTGTCTGTGCAATGTGCCTTTCAAAGAAAAACAGATAAATCTTAAAAAAAAACACACAATGAAGTACTCATTTATATTAAAGTGAAAATGACTGAACACAGCCAAATTATGATTTTTCCTAGAAAAAAAAAGTGGTTTTATACAGAACAAATCTTTAGGTGGAAGAAGAGACTCTTCTAATTACTGATGAATCTATATATTTGTGTGCCTGTTTCTACTTCAGATACATACTGTCTTCCCAAAAGATTTCAGGTTGCACGTGAATTAAGAAAATAAGTTAAAAGTGAGTAAGTAAGAACAGTAAGATGACTTTCAGGCCTGGGAATTTCATCTTTCAGCTAAAGGGAGAAAAATTTCTATTTTTGTTAGAGAACTCTTACCTTAAAATTTTAGTGGAGGGGTGGGTGTTTGGTATAGTGTTTAAAATGGTGCTTTAAATGGCCATATTGCATATTGGAATGCCTGGCTTCAAGTCCCTGCTCTGCTTCTAATGTCAGCTTCCTGCTGGTGCGCACCCTGGGGAGCACCAGGCGATGGCTCAGGCACATGTGCTGCTTTACCCACATGAGAGACCTGGGATGAGTTGGCTTGACCTCTTGGCTTTGACCTCTTCCAGTCCTGCTGTTGTGGGTCTTGCAGGGAGTGAATCAGGAGATAAAGGATCTGTGTCGGTCTATCTTTAAAATAAACAAAGCAAATAAATCTGCAAATCTTTTAGGAAAATTGGGGTTTTATGGAGAGAAATTGCATGGGAACACCAGAACAACTTTCCAGAACACGTTATATAATTTATTTTTCTGGTGAAAAAAAATTTTTTTTTTAATGTCTTAGCTTGTACTGGGATCTTTAGGACGATTTACCAGTAAGGGTTGGTACTGCCGGTACCTTCTCTTTGGTTACTTATTAACTTCCCATTACAGTGCGGCTTGTCTTCTAGGAAGGTCCAAAGTTCTATCAATGTGGTTTCTGATGATTATTAAATGTAAGGCTTCAGGAGAATGCCAAACACCACCTGAAAACATGAATTTTGTGTTTGAAACAGTGAACGTTGAGAACACTGGCTCTGACATGAGTGTTAAACAGCTTCCTGTGCAGGCACAGGACAGGGCTGCCCATGTAGGTGGCTGTTGATACCATGTCTGTGTCCGTATGGTTCTACATGCGTCCCTTCTCCTCTTCCTATGGTTTCCTTCCTACGTCCAGCTGTCAGAGGAGAGATCAAATGCTCCCCCAGCGGAAGCAAGAAAGAGTTAAACACTACATCTGTGTCTCTCTACTGACATGGGGCTCTTAGGAAAATTTCACAAGAAATAGAATCACAAGGTAAATTGTTTTTGGTATAAAGAAATTTAAATGCATGCCTATGAGGTGGTCTTCAAAAGTTCATGAAAATTACCTGTTATGGAAAAACATAATGCATAGATTTAGCAAGTACTTTGCACCAGAATTAACTTCTTGTAAGTAGCCTTTCCACAAACTCTTTGATGTAGTTGCAGCTGTCTCTTGTAGTTTATTGGGGATGATGATTGTTCAGGATCCTGAATCGAAACTGAATGCAAGGTGAAGTTCCAAGTTTCTATCTTTGTGGAATAGTAAAAAAAAAAAAAAAAAATTAAGTTCTGGATGGTATATTTACCTTTCTCTACTAGAATCCTGAATAGTGTCTAGAATATTCCATGTGTCCAAGAAATGCTGTCAATGGAAATACACAGCACAGTCTCTCTTCTGGAGCCTGGTGCCCTTTTTCTCTACTGAAAATCCTTCACTTTCTACTGTGATGGAAAATCAGAAAGCTCCTTATTGAACTGTGTAGGTCAAAGATACCTGGCACTGGGCTCAAAATGCCTGGATTCAAAACCCACACACGTCCCTTACAAGTTAGCTGTGCAAATGTGAAGCAATTGATTGCTTTCTCTGTGCCTGTTTTCTAAACTGTTCCAGGGATTGTTGGGAGAAGTAAATGAGATCTGTGTTATCATGGCACAAGACACTCCAAATGCTGACACTTAGGGGGCTAGCCATGGAATAGTGGCCCCAGCCTCAGAAAAGGCTCAAGATTGACCTACTCACTTTCTTTTTTTTTTTATTAATTCATTAATTACATTGTATTATGTGACAGTTTCATAGGTGCTTGGATTCTCCCGACCTACTCACTTTCAAAAGGAAATTTCCTTAAGGCATGCCTACATTTATGTCTGACTCTTAAAAGTTTTATAATAATGAAAAGAACATTGAAAAGAAATCAGCAGTCCCTCCCAACTATTTGATTCAGGAGTAAGATTGGCTAATGTCTCAGTTCAAAAGATTGAGTTATCTTCTATAAAGTACAAGGAGTTTATTTGTCTGAAAACAAAGCTCATTTTATAAGCCTTAACGCTGTGTTATTTACTCTTGGATTATTTTTCTTTAACAAATGTGCCATTCATTCAACAATGTATTAAGCAACCACAATATGATAGTCCTGGTGTTGGGTGCTAGGGTGCAAAAGTGAAAGACATAGAACCAGTTCCTAAAGAATCAAAAGTAAAAATGGGCAGAGGCAATGCCCCTGGGTGCTTATGCCAGGTTCTGCACCTCCTCAATTCCTGTGCCACTGCTGTTGCTCTCCACACCCCTATGACTCCAGAGCACTGCAGTGCCTGATTTAATCCTCTCGGGAGGATCGCTGGTCAGTGGACACCCCAATATGCCAAGGCTCTTTATTGTTTGGTAAGTGGCACAGCTCAGAGACCCCCAAGAATTGTCACCTTCTTCCTCAGTGCTCTAGTTCCCCCCTGAGGGACACCCCTTAAAATACCTCTCCATGCAGCTATTCCAGGTCAAGGTCCTTCCATGTCCTGTTCCAATGCTATCTGTTCTAATTGCTCTGGGAGAACCATTGTCAATTATTCTGAATATCACCACTAAAATGTTAGTGCATCCCCCAACTCAAGTGTCCCAGTGACTTATTCGACTGTAGATAGCTTTTAGGTATTAATGACAATCAAATTTAACTTTAAATGACAAAGTCTAACTACCTTTTAAGGTTCTTGTTGAAACTAAAATGGAACAGCCTAAATACATGTACAAAAAGAGATGTCCTAGCATTGTTCTTAGCAAAGGTAAATGTTACTGGAACTGACCTAAGGTCAGCTCTTTTCTTTTGAACTAGTTAAGTTTTAAAAGATTCTCTCTGCCTTTCAAATGAGAGAGAATGGGAGAGAGGGAGGCTGTGGAGGCTGTGGATTCGGCTCAAGCTGAATCCAGGAACATGAAACTCTATTCAGGTCTCCTAGATGGTTGGTAGAGGCCTGAGCACTTGGGCCTTCGTTCTCTGCTTTCCCAGGTGTATCAGCACGGAGCTGTAGAACAGCTGTGACTAGCTCTTGGACTAGAATTGGCATTCTGATATGGAATGATACCACTGCAGGTGTAGAGTTCACATCACAACTCCAGCACACAATCATTTCTTTTGTAAACCCAGTGCCTTTATGAACACAAATAACAATATCAAGACAATTACTTTATAGTTCCACCTTGAATATTGGATGAACGTCTCATTTTAAGAGTTGTATTTTAGAGTCATAAAACCAACACTTGGGGCATTCTTACAACCTAGCCTATTATTTTTCAGCTAGTTAAATGTTATTAGTATGTAAGAGGTGTAATGGGCCCATCTATTCTGGGAGCCTTTAGGGATTGTTAATAGGCAGATATAAAAATAAAATAGCTGTGGATACTTTTTTTTTCTACCAACATTGATTCAAAGTTATTCAAAATTTTGAAGTTATAGCACAATTACAATGAAAAGAGAAATTTGTCATGAGCAATGTAAACCAGAAATGTATTATTACAAGGTCTGCATATTTTAACATGAGGATTTGGACCTAGATTTGGGACCTACCTGTATTTTGTTTGCTTGTTTGTTGCAAACATTCGAAAATCTAAAAATCCAAATCAGTAAAACAAAACAAAAGACATTTCTGGAGGGCAAAATTATCCATCAGTGTGACATAGTTCTGAAAGCAGCAGCAGCCTGGCGTTTATGCTAAAGAAAATTGATGAGATCCTGTATCCTGGAAAAGAGAAATGGCACTCAGTTGGTTCATCTGCTAAGTAATTTGTATAAAAATCAGTGTGCTTTTTGTCATAAAGATAGTATCCTACAGATACTATTAATTGATACTGATCATTGAGCTGTGGTGATTTGCTGAAGCCGGAAGTATGCAGGTGACCAGAGCTAAGAATTCTGTACCCTTTTGAAGCCTTTGTCAAGACTTCATTTCTTTTAAAGCTAACTTTTGGTCAGCGAAAGTTCTAATTCACAGAAAATGTTTTGCAAGAGAGCTAAGCGGAAAGATTGCCCATAGTTCCTAGCACCTACTAAAAGGAGCACTACAGATGTATTGTTTGGTATGGAAACTCTTACATTTGACAAAAGACATGTTTTCATGTATGCCATTAAGTGGTTTCTTCCATGTTGTATTTAGGACTGTATTATATTTCACTGTGGGCATAAATCTTAATCTGTGTCATCAAGCTCCAAATTTCTATTACTGGGCATTTAGGTTACTAGTTCTCTTTTTTCTATTGTGACGGACTTTTGTCTCTTCCAAGAGTTTCATTTTTTTTTTCTTAAAGATTTTATTGTTATTGGAAAGCCGGATATACAGAGAGGAGGAGAGACAGAGAGGAAGATCTTCCATCCGATGTTTCACTCCCCAAGTGAGCCGCAACGGGCCGGTACGCGCCAATCCAATGCCAGGAACCAGGAACCTCTTCCGGGTCTCCCAAGCGGGTGCAGGGTCCCAAAGCATTGGGCCATCCTTGACTGCTTTCCCAGGCCACAAGCAGGGAGCTGGATGGGAAGTGGAGCTGCTGGGATTAGAACCGGCGCCCATATGGGATCCCGGGGCTTTCAAGGAGAGGACTTTAGCCGCTAGGCCACGCTGCCGGGCCCAAGAGTTTCATTTTTTAAAAACACTAATGTGCTGTTATTCCTTTGGGAAAGTTAAGACTATAATCCCTTCTCAGATATAATTTTTTTTTGCAAAAAAAACATGGCAGAAGGAAACAAGTTACAATGAAAGCATTATCAAAGTATTCAAAATGTGTGATAAGTGCTTATTGAAAATATTTGATCCAGAACTACAATTTTTTAAAAGATTGATTTATTTTAACTGGAAAGTCAGATTTACAGTGAAGGAAAGACAAAGATCTTCCATCTCCCGATTCACTCACCAAGCAGCTGCAATGGTCGGTGCTAAGCCAATCCAAAGCCAAGAGCCAGGAACTTCTTCCTAATCTCACTTGCAGGTGCAGGGTCCCAAGGGTTTGGACCATCCTCAACTGCTTCCCCAGGCCACAAACAAGGAACTGGAATGGACATGCGACAGCTGGAATATGAATCTGAGCCCACATGGGATCCTGGGTGTGCAAGATGAGGACTTTAGCCACTAGGTTACTATGCCAGGCCCAAACTACTGCAATTTTAAACAGGAATGAGTATAGCTGAATTGAAGTGCCTGAAACAATTGCAATGCACTAAACAAAGTGATTTCTAAGATCTATGTATTCTCTTATGATTTGTTACACAAATAATAAAAAGAAATGTTATGTTTCATTTAGATGTTGATGAAAATAAAGATACCAACTTGTTCCTGTCAAAACTGCATCATTTGAACTCTATACATGAGCATTCATGGACACAAATGATGGGTTAATAATTTCTGTGGAGATCAGATAAACGTGGGAGCATTTGAAAACAGCTATAAGGGAGCAACAAGTCTACCACCCAGAAATCAGCAATATGGACTTAAAATAACAGGGTGATCCTAAGCTGGGTGAAGCCAGTGGAGGTTGAGAAAATGTAATCTGCAACACAAATAGACAAGCCCAATGAGTAATGGTGGAAGAAACCTGGGAGGAGTTGTGGGAAGCTAATTATGAGTAGGGATGCAGAGGAATGGAAGAGCAGAGAAATACCCTGCTATTTCAGGCTGCGAATGAGAAGACATTGTGTTATTGAAAAGGGGAGGATAGTCTTTGCTCCTAACTTGGTGAAACCCAAATGACCCTGCCTCAGCAACCAATCACAAATATTCTCTTCTCCCCAACCCAGACTGGCAGTTCCCCTCACACAGGCCCACCTGGTGGCAGCAGGCCAGCTTTACCAAGCTTGCTGTGTTCTTAGGGATACTGTCTCAAGGCTGGGCAGGATGGAGATCTCTTCAGCACTCCTCCTTTTGGGTTTCCACAAAGCCATGCATCCCACAGTTGCCTCTTGCTTTCAGGTACCTTGGTGGGGTTGCTGCCTACATGTTCAAAGATATGCTGATCATTTCTGTGACTTAGTGGGCTGGGGGGAATAGCAAGGACAGAGGTCCAACAATCCAGAAAGACTGTTTCCGCTCTTAATTCTGCGTGGTTGGAACCAGCCTGCAAGTTTCCACAAGACTTCACTGACCATGGCGAAGCGAAAGGAATGCTACTGGAAAGTGCCACATGGGATAGGCTGGAGGGACAGCCCCATCTCAGCATGGCCTGAAACCTGTCACCTGTCAGCTCTTTCTGGGAGCGTTTAAATCCTCCAAGAGTTTCCCAAAGAAAAAGGAGTCTTGCCATCATCCAGAGGGTCCAGACTCCCCCTGGGATTGAAGAGGTACCATATGTGGAAGACCCCAACTTGACCCCCAGAGACTGGCCTGTGGTCTTCAGGACCATGTGTAATTTGCATCAGAATTTATTAGTTCAGCTTCTATGCATTGATTATTTAGCCCTGAATATAGAAAGAGCAAATCTGTTTCTATTTCCCCTCTAGTACTCAGTCATATTCATGTCTATATATCCACCTTAGTGTTTAATTTCAATTCTTTTTTAAGTAATTGCTGTGAAAATGACAAACACTTCTTGGTGTCATTTCTAGCCCATTTTCTAATGAAGGGTTTCTTTTTAATTGTTTTGAGTTCTTTATATATCCTAGCTAGTACTTCTTTGTCATATGTATGGTTTACAGATATTTCCCCTAGTCTGTAGCTTGTCTTTTCAACCTCTTTACAATCATTTGTTCTCAAGTGTTTTCATATTTTTTCATTTTAATGAAATTTAGTTTATCAATTTTCCCTTTTATGGATTGTGTTTTTAGTGCTATGTTTAAGAGTTCTTTGCCTAGACTTTAACCCCAAAGATTTTATCTTATATTAGTTTTTTGTTCATATGGTTAGGATATGACCTAGCTTTAATTTTACAGTTACGTTTAGGCCACTTATGTTTCATTTTTGCATAAGATATGAGGCTTACGTTGAGAATATTCATTTTTGCCTTAGATTTTAATTGTTCTAGTTCTGATTGTTGTAGAGATCACCATTCTTCCATTGAATTGCTTTTGGGCCAAAATCACAAGTCAACTGGTCTGATGCTATTTCTAGGTTTTCTTTCCTTCTCCTATGTTTGTTTCTGTCCATCCCTCCACCAATACCACATGATTTTGATTACCAAATCTATGAAATAAGTGTTAACAGATTCATCCCTCCCACCTTATTTTTCATTTATAAGTGTTCCAGGTTTTGAAGTTTATCTTTTCACATACATTTCATAAAGAATTTTGCCTATAAGTAATTCATTATATTTTGATTCTCCCTATCTATGAACACACTGTATTTCTTAGATTGTAATTTTTATCAGCATTTCATGATTTCCATCATAAAACCGGATATATTTTCACCTAATTTTTTTCTTGATTCTAAGAGGCATTGTGTTTTAAGTTGTGATGTTCATGTGTAAAATGCTACAATATAGAAATAGAATTCATTTAGCAAAAATCCTGAGTTCAGCAAAATGTGACTTGACTGAGCTTAACATTTCCACCAGTTTTCTTGCAGATTTCTTAATTTTCCTTATAGATTGGGATATCCTCTGCACACAGAGATGGTCTTATTTTGTCCTTTCTAACCAGTATGCTTTCTTCTTTTTACTTCTCGCATTTTTGTTCTGGCTGGGACTTCAGTTCTGTGGCTGAGCAAATGAGATGACAGAAGACATCTTTGTCATCTTCCTGATCATTAGAGAAACCATTCAAGGCTTTCATCATTAGATACAATAATGACTTTGTAAAGTTGAGGAAGTTCCCTTCCATTCCTGGTTTACTGAGAATTGTGCTATGATAGATGCCGACTCTTGTCAAATGCTCTTCCTCATCACCTATGATCATGTGATTTTTCCCTTTATCCTGTAGTATGGTAGATTACATTGACTGATTATCAAATATTGAACTAACCTTTATATCCCAGGAATAAACACCACTTGGCCACAGTGAGGGAACTCATAAAAGTCATGGATATGTGTATTAAGAAGAAACTTTGCATGAATTAACACATTTTTGGCACCAAAATGAATTATCTATCTTCAATTCCTTTTTCTACAAGACTTTGAAGTCCCTTTGTATGATTTCTTCTTTAATATTGCCGTATTCTATTTGCTAAATTTTCTTAGAGACTTTTAAGATGTATTTTCATGAGGGATAGTTGTAATGTTCTTTGTATGATAGCTGTCTGCTTTCAGGATAATCTTAGCATTGTAAAATGAATTTGAAGTGTTCCCCTACAGTTCCTGGAAGAGGTTATGTGAAATTGGTTATTAACTCTTCTTTAAATATTTGAGACAATTTCCCAGTGATGTCTATTGGGCTTGGAGAGTTCTGTTTTAGGACTTATGCGTTAAAAGTGCAATTTTCTTAACAGTTACTAGTCTGTGTACACTATGGATTTCATACAGCATTGATTGTGCTGCTTTGTGATTCCCATGGAGCTGATCTATCCTCATCCAAGTTCTAAGAACTCCATGTGTAGAATTGCTCAATTGAGGCCGATGCAATGGCTATACTTGTTAATCCTCCACTTCTGAATGCCAGCATCTCATACGGGTGCCAGGCTGTGTCCCGGCTGTGTCCCGGCTGCCCCACGTACCTTCCAGCTCCCTATTTGTGGCCTGGGAAAGTAGTGGAGGATGGCCCAAGGCCTTGAGACCCTGCCCCTGAGTGGGAGATCTGGAAGATGTTCCTGGCTCCTTGCTTTGGATTAACTCAGCTCTAGTTGTAACCGTTAGAGGAGTGAATCGCGGAAGATGGAAGACCTTTCTCTCTGTCTCCTCTCTCTGTAAATCTGCCTTTCCAATGAAAATAAGTAAATCTTAACACAGAAACATTAAGGAGTTTGTTTTTATTTTATCATTTGAATGCTTACAAGGATTCACCTTGCTTCATTCCAAATATTGTGGCTTCCTTTTTGTCTCCCTTTATCAGTCTTGCTAGAGATGCATCAATTTCATTAATCTTTTCAAAGAAACAAGTTTCAGTTTGATTATCTTTAAATTTCAACTTCATTGATTCCTATAGTAACAGCTGTGTTTCATAGACTTTTACATAATATCATTTTTGTTCAGTTCAGTGCAGGGTTTTTGTTGTTGTTGTTGTTTTTGCTTGAGCCTTTCTGTGTGTTCCTTGGGTTATTTAGAAGTGTGTTTATATTCCTGTTACTGACTGCTACCTTGTGTCCACTGCAGCCAGAGAATATACTCTGGCTGATGTCAACTCTTCTAAATTTGCTGATGTGAGTTTGATGGCCCATGGACTCTTAAAAAAAAAAACAAAACAAAACAAAATGAGTTTCACTGATGCTGGATGCAGTGAACATGTTTTTTGTCAATGAACAGAATAGACAAAATCTTTGATTCTTGGAGCTCATGTTTTGAGGAAGGCAATAAGGAAAAATATAGACATAAAAGCAAAAAGAGAGATAGTAATAGGCCATATGAGGAGCACAGAACAGAATTCATGTGTCTTGAGACATGGAAGACTGTTTTATATTTGGTGTCAGCAACTGATGAGAAGCCCAGGAAACCATATCCATAATCCAAGAAAAAGTCTTTTGCTTGCATAGCTGTCATTTGCTCTGTCCTCCTCTGACCTCTCTCTGGCTAAATCCTTGAAGCCACAGAACAGTCCCACATTCTTGGTAAAGCCTTCTGGAATATTCCTGCCAGGAAGAAGAAAGTACACCTGATGTAACAGCCACTGTTCAGTCCTGGATTGGAGTATGATCTTACTCGCCCAGTGCAAAAGGGGCTGGAGAACACAAAAACCACAAGTAGAAAGGCCAGATGAGGAAATTAGACTAAATATACACTATCTCCAGAATATTCCCAGAAGCAACTGTTAAAATTAAACCCCTTCTCACAAGGAAACACTGAAGTAGGGACTTTTAAGCTTTCTGGGCCCAGGACTCTTTATGCCCTTAAGACATGATTGAGAACTCCTAGGAACTTCTGAGCCGGAGGACGATAGTTATTGACAATACTGTATTAGAACTGACATTTTAAAAATATTTAGAAACTGATTGCATACTAACATAAATACATGTTTTTACTCAAAATCATTTCATTTTTCAAACAAATTGCTACAATAATACCCTTTGGTCTAGGGCTGCATCATGGTGTGGTCAGTTAAACTTCTACCTGCATTACCAACATCCTATATGAGTGCTGGTTTTGAGTTCTGGCTGTTCCAAATCTGATCCAGGAAATGCACCTGGGAAAGCATCAGAAATGGCCTAAGTGCTTGAATTCCTACACCCATGTGGAACACCCGGAAGTTTCTGGCTGTTGCAGCCATTGGGGAAATGAACTTTGTCTCTGTTTAACTGTATCTCCCTACCTTTCATATACATCATTAGGTTTCCTTTGGTGTGTCTTGTAGTGTGAATGAATGCTTTTATATTGAGAATTTGGGTAATATCTGAGTTTTTCAGATGTTCAAATATTTACATAGTTATTTATATGGTATTTATAAAAAGTAAGTAAAATCCTTAATATTGGGAAACTATTAAGTTCAAAGTGGCATATATATTTGCCAAATTTCTGATTTTACTTACAAACTTAATTTTTACCATTAGTATAAAATTCCTTCCAATTATTCATGAAGCTATAGGCTTGCTTATTTTTAAGAAAATATGTGCTAAGAACCATAACTTTCCATTTGTAATATAAAATAACGTATCTTTTAACCAATTACTAACATTCTTAATTAAAAGATATAATATGTTACATTTATTATTATATTTAGTAATTATTTTACTATGTAAAACTGACATTTTGGGCATCTTTTGTTGACTAGTAATATCTGATATGGAATAATAATAATTGAATGCACTTGCTTTCATTTGTCTTAAGGCACCAGAAGGTCTCCACACTGTCCTTTTTGTGCTCTTCACACCGTATAAAAGGCAAGTGATCTCTTATCGTGTTTGTGAAAATAATTTGCTGCTTGGCCATACTGGTAAGGCACATTTTAAGCACAGCAGCAGGACAAAACTGAGAGCAAATGATCTGTTCCATGCCTGAGTATGGTATAAGTCTCAGAAAGATCATGTTGGAAAGTAGGAGGCCAATCCCACATCAAATGTGAGTTGCCCCTCTGTGAATGAGACATGGAAACAGGCTGCTGGAATTTGGACATTTTGTCCCCCTTAGCTCAGCCACTGAGTTCCCCAAAATCTTCTGTTCCTGGTATTAAGAGGGTGGATACTTAATCCAATTATGGCATTAAGAAATGAGACTTTGGTAAGTGACTAGATTGTATGAGGTCATTAGGGTGGAACCCCCATGACCAAGTCCCGGTTGCTTTGTCAAGGAGGAAGAGTCAGACCCATGTGCTCCTTGTCTCTTGCCATGTGATTTCCTGTACTATCTCAGGACTCTGCAAGCAAGAAAAGGCCACTGCCAGATTCAAAACTTAAAGAGCTCGCTGAAATCTTGGACTTTGAAACTTGAGAACTGTGAGCTAAGATAAACCTGTATTCCTTATAGAAATCGCCTCCATTGGGTGTTTCATGATAGTCATGGAAAGATGACTAACATACAGACAAAATTTACCTAGGGTACTAGAACTGAGCAGAGGAGTTGTCTGTAGGGTTCTAGATAAAGAGATGTGGGACAGGTCTTCAGATGACATTGGTCACATGCATATTATCAGACAATGGAAAACCCACAAAGCTGTATGCCGATAGATTTTATACTTTGTATGTTTCAGTACAATTTTCATAAAATTACATTTTCTTGTGCTTTCTCTTTAGTTCATTGGAGTTTCTGGTTGCTAGTTCTTGAAAGATTTTGCCCGGTCTCAAATTTGTGCTCTCATTTTGTGGATATCAGGTATCCCACACTAACAGTTTGTGAAGAGTCTTTCCTTTTTGGTCACTTGGAATTTCATACAATTTTTTTTTTGCGTAGTAATGTATAATCAAATAATTGGCTAACTTGGCCAGCATCAATCCTGCTTGCTTTGTGAATATTAATGAAGGATAGGGGTTTTCAAAAAGTTTGTAGAAAATGAACATTGTGAAATTTAACTGCATGAATTAAAAAGTCTTTTTCGTACTCAAAGTGAATGCCATTTTTCCATGAGCATTTTGAAGTGCCCTTGTGTGTGTGGTTGGAGACAAGCTGTCCAGTGGAGGGGGGAGACTGACCCTTATGGTTGTTTCATACTTTGAGTGAACTGTTGGGTCTAGAAAATGGTCATCATGGAGTGCCGGCCACATCTCATGCCTGTGGTCTCGTAGAGGGAGCTGGCTGACATGGAGATACTGTAATGTGCTCATTCACGCTTATGGCAGGATGAACTGTAACTAAAAATACTATGTTGGAGAAGCAGAATTAGTACTAGAAACATTTTAGGTATTTGGTCTTTGCTAAAATAATATTCTTTGCAAATCCTCCCCACCTTCCCTGCACATCTAAAGTCTCACTCTCTCTCCTTCTTCCTACTTCGTGCTTAAGGAAACAGATTCAGAGACAGCTCAGCTCTAGCCTCACCCACTAAGCTTTTCCCAACCTCTGCAGCCTGAGGTATCCTTCCCCTCTTCTGAACTCAGCATTGTTCATGTTGTCTGTTTTCTAATTTGGTTTTGGATTCAATCACTGTTTGTAGATTTAGGTTGAGGATCCACAGACAAAGGGTACAAACCAATGGGATCAAAAGGCAAATGAAAAGCTGACTTCTCTATGACCTGTGATGTAGCCTGGAGCAATATGCCAGCCACACATTGAGACATGGACTGGGATGAGGGCAGGTGGAGTTCAGATTTGGGCCATGGGCAAAGTTCACCTGGAACCTGTGCTGTGCTCTTATTTTGTGAGCTGTCTCTGAATCTGTTTCCTTAAGTAGAAACAGAAACCGAAAGATTCCTTAACAGAAACAGATTAAGGAAAATTCCTTAAGTAGGAATCTGTTTCCTTAGGAAGTGGAAAAAGCTGGTGTCCCTATCTTAGGGGATGTCATGGGAAGTAAATGACATCATATGTGTACACATTATGCATGCCTGGAATAGACCAAGTGTTCCGTAAACGTGAGATACTATCACTCTTTTCTTCCAATATTCATTTTATTTTTATTGGAAAGTCAGATATACAGAGAGGAGTAGCAGAGACAGAAAGATCTTCTGTCCTTTGATTCACTCCCCAAGTGACAACAACAGTCAGAGTTGTACCAATCCGAAGCCAGGAGCCTGGAGCCTCTTCTGGGTCTCCCATGTGGATGCAGGGTCCCAAGTCTTTGGGCCATCCTTGACTGCTTTCCTAGGCCACAAGCAAGGAGCTGAATGGGATGTGGGGCCACTGGGATTAGAGTCGGTGCCCATATGGGATCCTGGAGCATGCAAGGCGAGGATTTTAGTCACTAGGCTACCATGCCAGCCCCTCCTGCAAAAGCTTTGTGAGACTCTTAAGACTTCAAAATCAATCTCTATGGAATTAACAAGAAGGTTAATAAAATATGACCATATGCTGAGGTGAAATACAGAAAAACTGTGAACTAAACAATTGCTTTGGGCAGAGAATATCTGGAGGAGAAAAAAGACTTTGGAGTGTATAAAAAAGGCAGAGTAAATAGGCTGACTTTCTCTGGTGCAAAGAAAAGCTTGAGGGCATATGTAGTGGGACCCAACAGAAAGTAAGGGACTTAGGGTCATACTTAGTCCTAGGTCATCAGAACTGTCTTGGGTCCTAGAGGACCAAGGACTCAGATTGACCAACCTCTGGTCGACAGCTGAGAACTCTAAGGATGGTCTATTTAGGGTAAAAGTTAAGTCAGACATCTGAATGGTGCTGTCAGTAGCCACTGTTTCCCATCCCACATCTTCACTCTGTGTTGCTGTCTGTGGTGGGCTAAATACTAGGAACCCAAAGAAATCAAGTCCTAATCCCTGGGATATGTAAGTTACCTTTTAAGGCCAAAAACAAAAAAATAGTCTTTGTAGATGTGTTTGAGGGTCTGACATGGGAAGCTTATTCTGGATCAGCTAGCATCAGTTCTATATTGGTGTGTCTAGAGAACTGAGATGTTGCCATTGGCCAGTCCTAGATTCCATGCTCAACTCCTTGATTCAGGGGTGAAGAACCACCCTTTGGCATGCACTGAGAGCTGGCCAGGCAGCCTTCCTAACGAGAGTTGGCCAATCACTCCTACAGCAGCAGGTGCTCCTTGGTGTTCCTGTGTATCCCGATGCTAGCCTGCTCTCAGTCCTCGGTATGGTGCTTCAGAGATGGCTTCATCAAAGTGGTACACTCCACTGCATTTCATATTTATGTGGTTTCTCTTCCAGGTTGTAAATTACTGGAGGTTGGTGACCACATTTTATTTTTAGTCAGTGGCTCAAATGATACATAATATTTTCTTGTTGATGCTGTTGAATTTAATGTTCAATGAATAACTGCCAGCAAATTATAGCATTAGAGTGCTAAATGTCTCACTGTAATGGCAAAATTAGCTGAGAAAACACCTAGAATACATTTAGGTTCATTCAGTGCAAGCGAACCTCGAGTCTACAATATTTTGGCTTGTCCATTGGCTCCTCAAAGCGTACATCTTTCACTTCCTGTCCCCAGTAACTTTTCACTTTTGCACCATTTTTGCACTATTACATGCTTATATGTAGTATCTGAATGGTAACAAACTCCTTAGGATTAGCAAGGTGCTTAGGAACCCCTTTCTTGTCCACAGGTATATGAACTTCACTCTGACCTAGATTGTTGACTGATAGAGAATACATTTTTAAATAAGGTATGCCTCACATGTGGAAAGTGGGCTAACACCAGATCAATCATCAATGACTAAAAAAAAAATAATTAAAATATCAATGCTAACCTGGTAGAGAGAGGAAAAATATCAAGTTCCAGACTGTTTAAATTATATTCTCCCACTCATTGTCAAAATGAATGCCAAAAGGGAATTTTATTTCACAGATTAAAACAATCAATGCAAATAATAGTCTTATTTTTCTTAAAGAAACTAGTTATTTAAAGCACAATATTTTAACACATTGAGTTATCTTTAGTTCTTCTGAGCTTTTTAACACTTTAAAAAATTCGAAAATTGTCAGTGAATCTGCTGTAGAAATGATGTCTTTGGGATAGGTAAAACAAAGAGCACCAGCTTTTAAAGAAAGATTGTCACTTTGCTTTTCACATAAATAGAGTGGTAGAGAGATCTTCTATCTGTTGATTCACTCCCCAGATGTCTGCAGTGGCTGGGGCGAAGCCAGGCCAAAGCCAGGAGGCCAGAATTCTGTCCTGGTTTCTTAAGTAGGACTAGCTGCTTGCCTATCTTCTGCTTTTCCAAAGCACAGTGGTAGGGAGTTTTGTTAGGACTGCAGCTACACAAACGGACACTGTGCTAGGGGATGCCGCAGTCCCAAATGGTGACTGTACCTGCTGCACAATACCAGCCCCAGAAAGAGTGCATAGCACCCCAAGAATGAGGGGTAATTGCAGTGTAATTTCCTGATATTTGAGATAATGTGGTATTTTTATGAAGTTAATTCTTACATGTAAATGCAGGAATAGATACTTAGGTAAATATACGGAATAAGCAACCATGAGCATTTTCTTTGTTCCTAAGTGAACCAACATCAGACTCACATACACACTTGTAGAGGAGAATTTAGAGGAGGGAGAAAAGGTTCACCATAGCATGGTGATCACTGTCACCACCTGGGAACCATATGGGCTGGGGGGAATGTGGCAAGTGGTCCATGTGTCAGTCACTTGCTTTACATGAGGATGGTGTGGGCATGATTCTCCCAACTCTGCTCTTACGCTGGCCTTTCTTCCCCTCTTCTCCCCTCTCCTCCCCTTCCTCTGCTCCACTCCTCTCCTCTCCCTTATTTCTCTCTCTTTACTTTTTTTAGGTTTTAAAAAAGTAGATTTAAAGGGGATGGCTCAATGACTCAACTTACTAATCTTCCACCTGCAAAATGCCAGCATCTCATTTGGCATTGGTTTTTGTCTTGGCTGCTCCGCTTCCCATCCAGCTCCCTGATTATGGCTGGGAAAAGCAGCTTTGGGGATGAACCAAAGCCTTGGCACCCTGTATTCACACGGGAGAGCCTCTGGCTCCTGACTTTGGATTGGCTCAGCTCCAGCCATTGTAGCCATTTTGGAAGTGAACCAGCAGATAGGGGATCTTTGTCTTTTCTCTCTGTTAATCTGCATTTCCAATAAAAATAAATCTTTTAAAGAAACAGGTTTACAGAAGTTGACAATGATGTATATTTCTATTGTGTTGAAGACAGTATAAACATGGAAAAAGATAGGGTTGCAACAGTTTAATAAAATTATTTGAAGCTTATATTTTAACACACAAGAGGAGCATATCAGAAAGGAGTTAAATGGCAGTCTAAAAATAAAGCTGGAAGCTGCTCGTTTAGGTGACTGGGAAAAGAGGGGGCACTGAGTTTACTCAGAAAGCAGTGGCAGTAAAATGAGAAGATGGACATGTTCTGGAAAATTTTCCCTGGTGAGTTATGGCATACTCACCTTCCTAGTGTGTATGTAGATGGCTATTTCCGTGTGAAGTGGTTTTCTTGAGAGCCTATTGTGAGTGTAATATCTTAAGGTGTGTAGAAATGGAAAGAAGTGAGAGGTGGGGAGGTGGGGAGGCAAGAAAGGAGGAGGAATATGAGACAAGAGACTCCAAGGGTTTTCATACTGGTAGTATAATAGCTCCTTCAACAGTACAATTCCGGTTTCATCAACTTTTCACAGAAGATATTTATCAATTATATACCCATCTTTAGGTAATAATATCTTATTTGGCTGCAGCTCCTGTCAGACCTACAAACACTAAGAAAATGACAAACCACACTTCTCCAGATGCAATGTTCATGTCCCAGCATCCCTCTGAGACAAGCCCAACTCCTAATGTAGGAATACCTGTCATTACTTTCCTGGCCCTGTCTTGTGCTGTTCAGACAAGAAGAATACAACTGAATGTGAGCATGAGTTACTTCCAACCTTGCAGAAATTCTGACCAAAAGATCTCAACTGGCATTTGGTTGTCTGGCAAGAATCCAGGAGTAGAGAGCATAGTGCTTGCAAAGGCTGTTGGTCTTCCCTGAGTCACTTTATCTCAGTGGGGCAGCTGCGGTGAAGCTGGGGCTGTGGGCCCTACAAGCTGGCCTTAGCAGTGAGTGGGGCCCAGGCATGTTCTGGATGGGAAGGGAAGGTCAGCAAACATGTCCACCTGAATTCGCATTTGAAGAATGCAACTTATCACAAATAGCAATTTGTCCTTTCAGCTTTTTCTTGTTTTCTAGGTTTAACTCTACCCACTCCCACTTCTACCCAAAAACCATCCTGGCTATTCTTCCCTGGAGTCGTTTCCTGTCTTGACATTTTTAGAAACCAAAATAACAGCATTTACCACGTAGCAGCTAAATATTCCCATAGAGCATCCTGATACAACAAGCCGTTGGCATGACAGGCCATGGCACACCACAGGCTCTGTGTGCAGACCGAGCCACTTCTGGTGCCCACCGACCCTGGCTAACCAGAGCTGATGACAGCACCGTTCACTGTCACTCTATAATCACGTCTGGGGACATTCTGGCTTCCAGGATTTCCCTGTGTAATGCCTTGTTCTAATTTCAAAATCTGGATGTATTGGGAGGTTGAGGGGCAAAGGTACTTTTAATAGAGGGAGCATGTGCAAAGCCTCGGGAATGCTGAGTTATCTCCTGTACTCAGACAGCTTTCTGTTTGTCTTTTGGAGAAGGGTAAATACCTCCGTCTCAGGGTGACAAATGTGATCAAGGCTGAAGGGCAGAACGGTTGGTAGAACCTGGAAATGGTCGGTTCCCTGCAGTAGGTGTCCTGTGCTATTAGGGTAGGAGGCGGGGCTCCCAGCTTCCCTCGTGTGATCTGAAGGTGTTGGAACCACCTTGCAGTGACCCCCAGAGTTGACCTAGGCAGAGGTAGAGGGCGTTCCTCGGGGTCCGATCTGCATAGGCGCTCTACGTACTCCTCCTTAAGTCCTTGTAAGTTCACCATGACTGCGCATCTCTCTCCTCATGGCACTGCCCTTCATCACATTAACTGCAGTTCTTGTGAATGCCTGAAAATCACCTCATAATTCTCATAATTATTATCTGTAGAATTAAATGGTCGAAACATTTCCCCTGGATAGCTTTTTCATTACACTACTTTACACCATTTTAACTCTCATCTTCTGCTCAGTCCCATCTATAAAAATAATTATGATGCTAAAACTCTTAGAAGAAAACACAGAAATTTGTCATTTTGAGTTAGTCAGTGGTTTCCAAGGTATGAATCCAAAGATACAGCAATAAAAGAGAAGAATGCTAACTTATTCTTCATGAAATTTAAACACTTTCGTGCTTCAGAGTACACCATCAAGGAGGAGAAAAGACAGACTCCAGACTGGGAGGCAATATTTGCAAATCTTATATCTGAAAATGAACTTGTATCCAACCATATAAAGAACTCTTTAAATTCCATATTTAAATGATAGCTTGGGGCTGCTGTTGTGGTGTAGCAGTTAAAGGCGCACTTATGATGCCAGTATGGACAACGGTTTATGTCTGATAACTTCACTTCCTTTTTTCTTTTACTTAGTTATGATCATTTTATGATACAGTTCCATAGGCCCTGGGATTTCCATTTTTCCCTCCCAAAGTCCCCTCCCACCCTACTGAGTTCCTCTGTATTAATACTATAGTATAGCTTTTCATAAACAGTCATATGTCCATCATTGCGGGCATGGACAATGGCAGAGAGTCCAGAATTCTATTGTCAAGGTGTAGTAAACAGTTTCATTGGGAGTCCATCTTTGTCTGGAAGTAGAGATGCCTACTGCATTGTATTCTGACATCTGCACCTTCTGGGACTCCCATAACTCTTAGATTTGGCCTTTTAATAGTGTCTTTCAGTTCTTGAATACTTTTTTCAGCTTGACCCAGTTTTGCTTCCAATTTTTTGTTTGTTTTCCCCCGGTGACAGGAAATATCTTCTAATTTTGGGGTTCTTTCTTCTGCCTCCTTCATTCTATTTTGGTGACTCTCCACTGTACTTTTAATTTGCTCCACTATATTCTTCATTTCTAATGTATCAGCTTTCATTTGATTCATTGATTCATTTCCTGTGTGACATATTCTTTAAATTCCTCTAATGCCTGCTTTACATGCTTCTCGGTGTTAATAAGAAACTTTATAACAAGTGTTTTGAATTCTGTATCCCCCATTTTCTCCATGTCTTCCTCAGTTAACTCTGAGGTTGGCAAAGGGTTTTGCTCTTTTGCAGGTGAGTCTTCAGTAATCTTGGTCATTGTACTTCTGGTTATAAGTCTTCTCTTTGAGGCAAGTTTCTAAGCTTTGTCACCCACAGGTCTACAATTTGATTTTACTTATTGTGATTGACACATGGCTCTTTGTTTGAAGTCACCAGTGCCACTCCCTCCAGCAAGTTCCAGGTCTGGGTTCTTATGTTAGATTTCCACCATGGTCTCTGTAGCCCCATCTCCCTACTCACCAGTCTCCACCTCCTGTGATACCGTGCTGGGGCTGAATTGTTGTCTGTACAAACTTTCTCTCACTTCCAGTTCAAGCAGTTCCCAGGATTAGGGAGACACCAGGAGTCCTATATAGTTAGGTTGTTAGTGGTGCTGATCTTGCTGGAACCCATTGGCCATTAGGTCTGAGGGCTACCCAGAGCTATTTTGACCTGTACAATTTCAAAGTCCATATTATTTTTGTTTGGGATCAGTGCAATGCACTGAGCTCAGTGAGTTCTTGCTGAGCTCAATGCATGTGCAGCTCACTGTCGTCTCTGCAATCTTAAAGCTTTTGCCACGCTGTACAAAATGATGTGCCACTTCTAGAGTTCTTGATCTGCTGGCCATCATGTCTGAGGACTACCCAAATCTATCTTGGGTGGAACCCGTAGGGTGCTATGCTGTAGCAGTTCACTGAGCCAGAAATAAATTCACTCCCAGGTCAGTGCATGGACAGTCCTGCCCCATAGTCTTTGTCTCCTTACATAAAATAGGGCCTGATTTGGCGCTTGTCTGTGAAATCCGCCTTGTTCCTGCACAGACCATCTGGAACCTGCCACTCAGTCTCTGCTCCTGGTCAAATTAATCAGACCAGCAGGACAAACAGTTCTTTGTCTGGGTTCACCTCTGAACTCCCGATGAGCTTCCCTTCCCATGTTGTTGCTGGTGGAGTTCTGGCTGCTGCTGCAATTTAGATCACCGTTTGCTGAATGCTGCTGGAGTATCAAGTCACTGCAACACCATACCTATATATCTACACTTTCCTGTGTCTTTCAGTTTCTGGGTGCCCCCTTTGCTGTTGTTCTGTCCTCTCCTATTTCATGTAATGTGCCCTCTATGATTTATACTGGCTAGTATCTCTTTGTCTGTTTAAAAGTGTCCTTACTCTATTCCACCATCTTGATTCTCCCGGAAATTATAATCTTTCACAGCTTCACTTTCCATCCAGCTCTCTGCTAATGGCCTGGGAAAGCAGCAGAACACGGCTCAAGTATTTCTGCTCCTGGGCCTGGTATGATGGCCTACTGGCTAAATCCTCACCTTGTATGTGCTGGGATCCCATACAGGTGCTGCTGGCTGCTTCACTTGCCATCCAGTTCCCTGCTGGTGGTCTGCAAAAGCAGTCAAGTACTGCCCAAAGCCTTGGGACCCCGTGCCCACGTGGGAGACCTGAAAAAAGCTGCTGGCTCCTGGCTTTGCATTGATTCAGTTCCAGCTGTTGTGGCCACCTGCGGAGTGAATAAGCAGACAGAAAATCTTCCCCTCTCTGTCTCTCCTCCCTTCTGTATATCTGACTTTCCAAAAAACATACATACATACGTACGTACATACATACATACATAAGAATCTGGAGGTCTGACCTCCACACAACATGTCATAACACAATATTAAATATCTCGTTTCTATTGTGAGACACTTGATAGCTTTGCATAAGTATGACAGATACATAAAACAAACCCTATATTTTTGTATATAACTGGGCACTGGCGAACAAGCAAAGTCATCTCAACATTTTAGATTTTTCTCATGACTATTGTGGAAAATAAGGTTTTCCATCCTGACATAATTCTCAGATCACATTTGTTAATTGGTTTTAATAGTGAAAGTTTTAGGCATTAAAGTCTATAATGAATCAAATTCCTTACTAGAATTTTATTTTCATGCTTCAGGGGTAGGTAAGACAGAGGACACCAGGATTATGCCTAGAAACATGAATTTTTCTTCCCATATTTTCACTGGCTAACCATGGCCTGCATCAATTTTTTTTAAGTGCCCAGGGTCTGTAAAGTTCATGCATAGAAGGAAAGAGAAGCAGCACTAATGCATTTCTTACATGGAAAATGGCAAGGAGCCTGCTGGCACTTGAAGTGTTCGTGGAAGGCCATGGTCAGAGCAGAGGATGTAGAACCTTTAGATTTCATCTGCCGTAAGGAAAGACTTTTGAGGAAGGATATCTTGTCTACCTTGTGATCTGTGTGGAATGCTGTCACCCAGTAATTGCAAGCAGCAGCTTATGAAGAAACCATCTCATGTCAAGTAAGCCAGAAAGTGGTGTCTGCCCACATGGAAGACGTCTGGAGATGCACACCCCAAAGCTGGGATAAACCCAAAAAGCCAGCTTCCTGTTTCTCCACCTTCAGTTGGAAGCCCTTCTCACTGAAATTCCCCCAAGTGGTGTTCTACCTCTAGGCAGAAGACAAGCCATTCCTTGCAGCCACACCTCATTTTACAGTTAGTTGTACATTAACTGTGATGGAAGCCCAATCCAGGGGACTCAGGGTTACAGCTTGATCACAGCAAAGGCCCAAAAGGTGTGTACTATCTGGGTGTGTTTGCCACTTTATTGAAATAAAATTCATATTCAGTAGATTGCACATATGGAAAGTGTTCAGTTTGATGGATTTGACATACATGTAAACTGCTGGAGTCAGTAACATAATTGTGATACTAACTTTTTCTAGGAGATGAACATCTTAAAATGGTAACTTGATGATGAATGAAATGAAAAAAAAATCGAAGGTAAATAGCTAAATCTGCCACAATTTCTAGATTTATAAATTCTCCAAGTGGCTTTTTTGGCTCAGTTCCCAGATGTTCAAAGAGATGGAAATGCTAACTTACCCATCTGATCCTTACCCGTTGAATACATGCATTGAGTTATCACACTGTACTCCATATTCCAGCAACTTATGGCATGTGATGGTGCTGTGGTTATGGGAGGAAGGCAGAGCTTGCTTTGAACTCGGAATGTCAATCTGACCTCAGACTGGAACCCGAAAAGGACAACAGAAATCTGGCACACCCCTGAGGCAGTACAGCCACTGCACCAATGATGGACACAAGCCAATATTTCTCACCTAATAAGGACCGAAGTGACACCCACTTCAGCTTGCGTGTCGAGAGGGGTTTAAAAACCCCTGCACATTTCTTTCCTTGCCTTTCTGTTCCTTTGCAGCCCCTTCTCCACATCTGTCTTTCTACTGCAAGGGAGAAAGGCCTGTGAAAGGGGTTTCTTTGAATAAAGGCCATCTATATTCTTTTTTATACTTGGTTGATGCGTTTCTTCATGGATGATTGGTGAATATAACAGCACAGATGTGAGCAATAGAGTACAATAAGTGTTTGCTACCAAGTTCTGCTTGATTTGGAGATAGTCCCAGGAGTTCTGGGCTTTTAGGGTACTAATGAAGGCCAACTCTTTCTCCCCCAATTATAACCACAAGCCTCAATGGGTTAAGAGCACATAACCTAGTTCCTTTCCTCTGGGAAAAAAAGTTCTCAAATATCTTGGAATCTGCAGTTTGCTGACTCTGAAACTGCTAGGGGCTGGAGCATTAATGTCCACCCCTCCCTGCTCACTCCTCTGTGTGTAACCTTGGTTGCACATCCCAGCAAGAACCTTGGGGATGGCGCTAGCACTGGGCAAACATCACAGCTGCCTTGGATGCTTGCAGTGACCTCAGATTATAGGAACTCTGACACCAGACTGCAGGTTCCTAATTTATTGCAGGAGCATCAGGAAAGGTTGTGAAGATCAATACTTCATCTTTTGTCTTTTGATCACCTCAAAGCCTATTTTCTACCTTTCCTTAAATACTTTCAAAAGATTATAAAAATGGAATTAAAAGATGTTTTATGCAAAACAATCTGAAACCTATGCATTATCTTTTTCACAGGATACATTTTTCACGAACTTCTTAAAGATCCCTTGTATATACAAGGTACATGAACATGCATATATAAAGATAGGAACATCATATATAAATATGTGACTTCATTTAATCACTTTGTGGTTATTCCTAATCTATGCAAAGAAATCCAACTCTGCAGAGGGAACGCATACTTTGTCTGAGGTTACTCAACTCAGAGTGGGCAGAGTTGGGCTTCACACCCAGCTCAGTCTGACTTTAGACCCCATTTTCTTAACCACCATGCTATCCTGTAGCTGTTTTTGGAGTTGCCTCCTCTTGGGAAATATTTGTCTTTGGAAATGACTTTGTGGAAATCCCAAATGCCATAAGTGCCAGCTCTATTTCTCTTCTAAAAACTCCCACTTTGGCAACGTATCCAGGAAACTTGGCTGTCTTTGCCAGGCTCCCGGCTCCTGTGCCTCTCCCTTTCTTGGTGCTCCCATGGCTGGCCACATGTGCAGCTGCAACTTCTGAGAGCTTGGGCCCCTCTGTGCCCTGGCTGTGACAAGGGCAAGGCTGTTCACTACATACGCTTGCCTGGCTAGCACTGCCTCCCTCAGGGACCCAGGAGTCCTGCCCTTTAACAACCCAGTATTAGTTGTATAATTGGTACTTGGATGGGCACTTGGATGGGCACTTCCAGTGAGACCCTCAAAACTTTAAGAGTTGTATCTAAGTGAGACTCTATTTATAACCATTGTAACTGACTGCACCTGGTTCTCCTCTTACTGTGAAATAAAATACTGTCTTACAGTCCTTCCTGGATATCATGAGATGCCATGTTCTGATCCTGTCTTTGAAGATCCAGCTTGAAATCCATCCCTATCCTGTTTCGTGGCCATCATCCTATGAGAGGTAATTTCTTTTTCCTTCAGTCCTGCAACCAGTATTTTGTTTTGCTTGTGTTTTTAAAAGATAGTCCTACTAGCATTTTTCAAAGGCAGGTGGCATAAGTTAGATGGCAGATCCTTTTCACTTCTAATGACTGAAAATCATTAACATTCAACAATTTGGGTTCATATATTTGCATCACAGGCTGAG
This sequence comes from Ochotona princeps, assembly GCF_030435755.1. Classification (NCBI taxonomy): domain Eukaryota; kingdom Metazoa; phylum Chordata; class Mammalia; order Lagomorpha; family Ochotonidae; genus Ochotona; species Ochotona princeps. The sequence continues at coordinate 11,789,166 of NC_080859.1, forward strand.
GTAGCCTTGGAGGCTAGTTCTGCCTGGAGACAGAAGAAAGGTTGAGGGGGAGGCTCTGGGATCATAAGCCATGACTAAATCTTGATACTGGGATTGGTGCGATTTGTCTCTACTACATTTTACGTGTATGACTATTCAAACATGAGTTGGATCTTTTTTTGCAGTATGTGTTCTAATTTTGTTAAATATGAAAATTAGGTCCTTAAATGGTGTTTAGCAGTTTAGTATGTTTTTCTAACCAGTGAAAGTAATTTTTTAAAAGCTTGGAAATTACCAGTTCCTTGGAAGTTTAAAAATTACATGGATTAAAAATTAAGGGGATCTGGTTAGGAACTACATTCTGGGAGTTGTAGCTGATAAAGTTTTCATTTCCTTTTATTGTCATTGATCTATGTACTCCGTCTTATTGATTCAGTTTTGGAGCATTGTGGTTTTCTCTGGACATCTTTATTCAGATTTTTAAAATATTTTCATTAAATTCCATGTACATATTCTGACAATTAAAATAAATCTCTCTGTTGATTTGTTTCTTTATACATTCCTAATTTTTTCTTATATTTGGTTGTATCCAAAGGTTTAGTTTATGGCCTATTTCTAGTTCTGTTGTATTTCCGTGTTCTAATTTAGTAAATGGCACTTTTATCTGTAATACTTCACATGTGTGCTTAGTTCACATTTCCAGTTTTCTTGACTAGTCATGAAAGACTACTGAGAGCCTTCAAAGGATTCATGAAAAAAATGTGTAGTATGAAAACAGCTATCTGTGGATTTCAGATTTTTTTGTACCAACATAATTTTGCTATATCTATATTTCTTTGTAGATGCTAAATTAGGTATGATAACAATGTTCTCCTTTTAAAAAAGATTTATTTATTTTTATTACAAAGTCAGATATACAGAGAGGAGGAGAGACAGAGAGGAAGATTTTCCATCCAATGATTCACTCCCCAAGTGAATCCCCAACAGCCGGTACTGAAGCCAGGAGCCAGGAACTTCCTCCGGGTGTCCCACTTGGGTGCAGGAACCCAAGGTTTTGTGCCATCCTCAACTGCTTTCCCAGGCCACAAGCAGAAGCTGCATGGGAAGTGGAGCTGCTGGGATTAGAACTGGTGCCCATATGAGATCCTGGCATGTTCAAGGCGAGGACTTTAGCCGCTAGGCCACGCTGCCGGGCCCAACAATGTTCTCATTTTTAAAGAAATGAGACTGGCCATGAAATAAGCTTAAATATTTATTTCTTAATTTGTAAGCTAATTGTTTTATGACATCCCTTATGTCCTTGGGTTAGGTACAATTAAACAAGACCCTCAAGGGGCCTTCTGTTATATACTAGGTGTCTTCACAGAGTTTGTGGACAATGTGCATTTTTTCCCATACAATTTTCCATGAACTGTTTAAAATCCTTTGTATGAGCGCTTGTTGGCAGAAGCTATTTTTTTTTCTTCCCCACATCAAACATCAGAATTGTTTGGTTTTTTTTAAATAGAAGTCCTCAGGATAATAAAATGTCTTTTTATCCTTGGCAAATAACGTCTTGTTTATTTGAGCAAATCAATGAAAAAATTATTTTCATCAGGGGTTTACAAAAGATGTGGAAAATGTTTATCTCATTAATCCTGGAATAATGTCATTAGAATGACTTTTGTTTCTACACTCAGTGGAGCCTGGTAAGTTCAATTTGACTGAATTTATTTCTTTCAAATGTTGTTGTATCTATATTATTTTTCACTCTATTAGCAAATGACCTTAATGTGTGGTCATATATATATGTATTGCTACAGTTTTATCTACATACAGAGTGGAAAACAATGTATTAACTTTAGTTTCTGGAAAAGCAGGCGCTTTATTTCTGAACTTTCTAAATGCTAGTGGGTGCCTGTCACTAACAGAAAATATTTTGCTAACTAGAAATACAGATATGCATCTTTCAGAGCCAAGCATATGGGTTTTATCAAATGTTGTAGATTTTGTCTGCGCAGCCTCATTTAACCTTCCTGTCAATAAAAATTATGCTAAGTTTTCATTATTCCAACTTGTTCAGTTTAAAAAATGAGGCCAAGAAAAAGAAAAGGAGAGAGAGAGTGTGTGTGTGTGAGAGAGAGAGAGAGTGTGCATGTGTGAGAGAGAGAGCAAGAGCGAGCACTGTCCTTACTGCTGGTCCATTTCCAATGCATAGCAGACAGGACTGGGCTGATACCTGAACCAGCGACTGTGAACTCAAACCGTGTCTCCTGTTTGAGCCAACACTCCTTCTTCCCAGGTCTACAATGGTGAGAAACTGGAATCAAGAGCCAGAGTCAGGAGTGAAACGCAAATACTCCAGTGTGAAAGGCGGGCATCTTGACTGTTAGCCAAAGTGCCACCTTATTTCCCCATCTTGATTTCTTGGGGCTAACAGTGCATGGGCATGGGACCCAAGCTATTCCTGACTTCGACTTCTTCCTTAGAACCACCTGCACAACAAATCTGTTGTCATGACTAAATGAGTTAATGCATGTAAGATATTTTAGAAACATCGCTGGCACCACATGAGCAGTGCTTAATGGGGCAACTTTCTTTAATGCTTAAGCAGGGGCAGAAGATTAGAAAGTGGTTAACGTTGTGTTCTGCTCATGCCTGAGACTCTCATAGGTCCCATGTCTTGAAAACCTGAGCAGCTGATTCCTGTCCTCCCAAAAGCTGGTTTATAAAGGATCTCTTCCTATCCTACGAGCTGGTCTGCCTTTTATCCCAGTATGTTTGCTCAACATGACTCAACTTTCTGTCTCTTGTAATCCAAGAATATTGAATGAAGAGACACTCTTAAGCTCCAAAACTGCAACTAAGCAATATTCCCCCAAAGGTTAAAACTGCTTATATATTTTCTTTTGAATTACTTTTTCTTATTCTGTCTGAATATGGGGGCTGTATCGTTCTGGTAATTACATCAAGCAAAATAGAACCATAGCAGGATTATCTGACAGAACATGTTAGAGCATGAGAAATTCTGAAATTAAATCGCTGTGCTCATGGGAGCATTTATTCTTAAAGAAAACTTGTCATCATCACCAGAGTTGTATATGCCAGATATTCTGTTTGTAGGTTCACAGACATTATTTCTAAGCTTCACAGGGTAAAGTCTAAAGATAATATTAATCCCATTTTAAAGATGTGAAAGCTGAACTTAGGTGGCCTATTCATGAATTGGAAACTAGCCAGGGTCCTAATATGGGGCCTGCTACAAATCCTGTACCCTTTCTACATACTTAAGTTTCTCTCTCTCTCTCTCTCTCTCTCTCTCTCTCTCTCTCTCTCTCTCTCTCTCTCCCCCCTCCTCCCTCCCACTCTATCTTGCTCTTTCTTTTACATTGTGAAATTCTTTTTCTATAGCTTGGATTGGGTGTTGTTTATTTTTTTATTGGAAAGTTGGATTTACAGAGAGAAGGAGAGACAGAGAGGAATATCTTCCATCCTCTGCTTCACTCCCTGAGTGACCACAATGGCTGGAGCTGAGCCGCTCTGAGGCCAGGTGCCAGTAGTCTCTTCTAGTTCTCCCATGTGGTTGCAGGGTCCCAAGGCAATGATAATGACTATTCCTCATTATAGTCCATGTTAGCACTCCCATTTTTTTTCTTTTTAAAAATTTATTTATTTTATTGGAAAGGCAGATCTACTGAGAGAAGGAGAGACACAAAGATCCACCCACTGGTTCATTCCCCAATTAGCCACAACAGCCAAAACTGTTCCGATCTGAAACCAGGAGCCAGGAGTTTCCTCTGGGTCTCCCATATGGGTGCAGGTACCCAAGACTTTGGGCCATCTTCTATTGCTTTCCCAGACCACAAGTAGGGAACTGGGAGCCAGAAGGGGAGTAGAATAGCTGGGACACTAACTGGTGCCCATATGGCACCAGGATTTAGTCACAAGGGTATTGTGCCTGGCCCCGGAAGTATTTCAATAGGCTACAGAAAAGTCTTAATCTTTGTTTCCTTAACCTCAGCCACCCTACTCATCTATAATCAGTTCATGCAGTATTATGTTTAAGAAGCTTTCTAGGTCTTGGAGAACATCAGTTTGCTTAATAAGGATCTTGCTTTGCAGCAAGAAAGTAAAATATATCATTTGCTAAATAGAAACAGCATAGGGTCCCAAATACACTAAATCTGCCCTTAAGGACATGCCTGTATAGGGCTGGAGATGACAGGCCACAATCCCAGACTGCCTGCAAAGAGCTAGTGGCAGTGGCTATGGGGGAAACTTTATCTTTACCTTTTCAGCACTCCGAACATGGGTCTTACATAAGCATGAAGAAAAGTAAAACTTTTCATCTTCCCCTCCCCCCACTCTGTTTCACACTATCTCCTATCAGCATTCAGCACCAGAAGGAAAGAGGTCAAACAAGCTGCCCCATTGGAAGCAGGTTTTGCTTAGTTTGTGCAGAAGAATTCTCTGTGTGCTCAGAGATATCACTGTTTGCTTTTCGTGTAATGGAAAAAACCATAAAGGTAATGAGTAAATACTCTGGCAGCTGAAATGCCAAAGAGGCACAAGTAGGCTTTGGTTCTCCCATGCAGGCAAGGTCTGCATTTCCATATTCATCATGCATGATTCATTTTCTCTTCAAGACCTGATCCATGCGAGATTGTATTTGGAAAATGGATGCAAGCTGGAAAATGGTAGCACTTCTGTGTAAAATGAAACTGATGGGGGTAGTAGGGGTGGAACAGACAGAGAAAATCAAGACCTGAGTCCACGTTTCAGAACAAAGCAGGATAAGCCGGACATTAACCGTGAGCTTTTCTGGCAGTTGAGCAACCGGTGGCAGATGAGAATATGGATGGAGTTGGAGCATTTTGACTGTGTCAGCCCCTGAAGATCACTGGAAAATATCCGACAACTTTTTCTTCTATCTGGGTTAGATATGGTAAAATAACCACTCTACTTTTAAATTGTTGGCGAAAATTTTTTGTTCATGGTGATAGGCAGAGCATTCCTGATAGGAGATGAAGCATTCGTGATAAGTTTCCGTGTGCCTTGTTCTGCCACTCATTGCAGTGTTTCTAGTGTCCCCTTAGGGAGCTGGCCGAGGAACCCACTGGTCTCAGATGGGAGAGCTGGACTGCGTGCTCTCATAGTGATGAGCCAGGCTGAGTAGGAAGTAGGTCTCTGAAGCAGTACTGACTGCCGCTTCGACCAGATGAACACGTGCCATGAGAGCCCTCCAGGTGATGGTGGCTGGACTGAGCCCTCAGGAATGCACGCACCTCCCCTGATCCAATGTCCCAAGTCAGTGACTTGAGAAAGGCACAGTTGAAGGTCCCAGTCAAACATTGCAGAGTCTGGGAATGTGCTTTAAAAAAAAAAAAAGATTTGAGAGGCAGAGAGAGGAACACACACACACACACACACACACACACACACACACACACAAAATCTTTCAGCTATCAGTTCAAGGGCTGGGACTGGGCCAGAACAAAGCCAGAAGTCCAGAACTCCGTCCAGTTCTCCCCTGTGGTGGCAGCGACAGACTTGTACCATCTTCTCCTGCTTTCCCTAGGGCATTAGCAGGGAGCTGGATCCAAGGCGGAGCGGCTGGGATGTGAACTGGCTTTTTCCTAGGGAATGCTGGCATTGCTTTGGTGGCTTAATGTGCTGTGCCACAACATGTGCTGTCTGAACAAGTCCTTTGTGAAGCAGGATCCATACTCTGGGCTCACTCCTCTGGCACAGTTGGTGGCTAGCAAGGCATGAGGACTGGCACCTGCGAGTTCGCAGAGTAAGCAAAGCCTGGGGCAAGTTTCTCGGTACCTGCAGCTCTGTTCACCAGTAATCTAAATTTGATAGGCTTCATTGATTTCTCCACTTGTGGCTCAGCTTCGCCCTGATTAGGTAAGTGATCATGTATCCTAAATATTGAAGTCTAATGATTTCAAACATTAGAAGAGGTTCTAGAAAATGGACATTGACTATTTTTTAAAGTATTGAAACTTGTTTTTTAAAAAGATATAAAAACTCTATTGCTTTTATAACCACAGTATTTATTGAAATTGGCATTTTCCTGTGCATTGCAGTGTATTAAAGAGGTTATCAAATACGCTAGTCATTTTTATTTTTCGTTTGTAGTTGGTGGTGGCATTGATGGTGTTGGTCTGCCTGTGTGGTGCTGACGGTTCTGTCTCTTGGCTGGGGATCGGTTGTACCCCTGCAGGGTGTCTGCTTTGGTAGGGCACAACTTTTCATTTTTCTGTGTCTGAACTTTGTGAGCTACAGACTCAAATAGCCAGGCTGCCCAGAACCGGCTCTTTATTAGTAGGAGCCGGACTCCAGGCTGGGGTCTGGCAGTCTTTCCTGGAAGGCCCGGCTCCAGCTTCAAGATCTGGATGTCAGGATGTGTATTTACTCTGCCTGGCAGGTTTCCTTTCCTTGTTTACTCATGGGTGCTTGTGCTGGGGGCGACTCTGATGTTGGCGTGGTTGCTTGTGAGAGAGGAGCTGACATCTGTGGCACAGAATGTGGAGGGAGCATGTGCCCCATGCATGTGTCTGCAGAGTCACGTGCAGTACGCTCTTATGGAGACTGGTAGCACTGCCCAGCCAGAGCAGGCAGCTGGCACAGCATCAGAACACATATTTCCTGCATGGATGTCAGCAGTTGGGAGCTGCTACATGAAGAAGACTGACTTCTTCTTGCCATTTGATTTCTTCCTCAGAAATCAGTTAGCATCTGTCACAACCCTTAAAATCTCTTCTGGCTTGGGAGCTTAGAAAAGCCAGTGCCGAGATCCTGACACAGAACATCTGTAGGGATGCCTGATGGAAAAATTGAAGGCTCAGTCAGCACCCAAGCTCAAAAAAAAAAAAAAAAAAGCCACCACCACCTGGCAGCCCTCCTAGGGAAGATGTTGGATGTTGCAGAGCAGCCATGTCTGGGTACAAGAGAAAGGGTAGTCTTGGCTATGGGCTGAGTCCGCAGGAGCCCCCGGGTGGGACAGGCAGTACCTCTGCTTCCAGGAGATGTGTGTAGTCAGACTAGTTATAGATCTTTGGGGTATACCTTTGGGGTCAGTGAGAAGGGCTCCTTCCGTGTGTTAACCTTGTAAACACCTGCCACAAATGTAGGGGTAAGGGGAGTATACATACTCTTGCTTTTGTCCCTTATTCCTTGTGGAGATTGTCTGAAAGTGGATCTCATTTGCACTTTATGCCTGTTGGCTGAGGGAAGCACTTCTCTTTTTCATTGTAAGCTTTTACTTTTTAAGGGATTGATGAATGTATTAGCTACTCAGAGTCACAGAAAATGCATGAAAATTGCTACAATATGATTCCGCTGATAAGGTGATCCCAATATACATAGAACAGATTCATTGTTGGTCACAGAAAACAATTGTAAGAATATAATGGTACTTCCCCCTTCCTTTTTCTGTCCTGCCTACATACTTTTTAAATTTTTTGAGATAAATGTTTAAATTGACAGTATAGTCAAAGGCTTAATGCTCTACTAGATAAAAAAAGTTCAGACAGAAAGTAGGACTCTAGATCAGCTGTAAATTATGCAAGGGCTATAAATAATAACCACATGAAAAGACCACCACTCAGAAACAGAACAGCATTTTAAAAGAATGACGGGTTATTCAAACTAGATGAGTAGATCTTTCTTAACCACTGATTTAACAAAGATATAAAACAGAGTTTGACAAGCTAACACTTCTAATGACTGGGGAGCTTTCAACCTCTGTAGTCAGCACAATGTCGCCTGAGCTACAAGGGGTGCTATCTGCAGTGAGAAGGATGGAATGTGCCAGACTTTTGAGCCAAAGCCAGATAAAACATGTGTCACATATTTGGGCATGTTTCAAGACAGGGATTTCAAAGTTTTGGTCCTGAATTTATCATTTCTAATCGGGTTGCAAGACAGTATGAGAGCATGCAAGAACAAGTGGTAATAACAAACCAAGCTCCAAATAACTTGGCCTGAAACCAGATTAGAAATGGGTTAGAAAAAGAAGATGCTTTATAATTAATATTTCATTTTCTTGTTATAATTTGGGTAACTTTTAAAATGTTATTGAGCTTGGCAAGGTAGCCTAGTGGCTTAAGTCCTCGCCTCGCATGCACCGGAATCCCATATGGGTACCAGTTTGTATCCCCACTGATCCACTTCCCTTTCAGCTCCTTCCTTGCAGCCTGGGAAAGCAGTAGAGGATGGCCCAGGGCTTTGGGACCCTGCATCCATGCAGAAAACCCAGAAGAAACTTCTGGCTCCTGGCTTCAGATTGGCTTAGTTCTGGCTGTTACAGCCACTTGGGGAGTGAACCAATGAATGGAAGATCTTTCTCTCTGTCTCTCCTTCTCTCTGTAAATGACCTTCCAATGTAAAAAAAATCTTTTTAAAAAATTAAGCAATTCTTATCACTCTCAAAGCATATAATTTAAATCCTAATAAGACCATAGATGACAATTCACAATGAAATAGTCTAAGTGCATTGACTTTTGTACCTTTGCATTCTGTATCAGGACAGATCTGAGAGAAAATTTTATGCCTATTGCAAAAGACTTATTTTGTTTTTTAAATATCTAATGACTAGTGTTTAAATTTTGTCATATTTGCTATGAAAAATTATTACTATAACTCTGCATTGAGAAAAAATTGGGGCTTCTGTTGGGAGTTATCTACCTTATGAAAGTAAAAGTGGCTATTTGTGGAGAGAAATAGCATGGCCTTATGACCCTTGACCAAATTATCCCAGGAGTAAATATTGGTATTTGAATCATAGCTACCATATGGCAGATCAACTTGTATTATTCTACATGTGTTTAGAGATGAGGATAAAATTGCACTGAGCATAAAAGAAGAAAATATTGATGAAGAAATAGTCAAAAGAAGACATCAGTGTTCTGCATTTAGTGTTTGACTTCATAGAACCGTTAATTGATTTGAAATTATTTTTACAGTGATCTTTTGGTGAATGTCTTTTTAAAGCTGGGTTCAGAACAGTTGCAGCGAATGTAGTATGTCCATTGAGGGGTTCTGAGTTCTGACTGCTGTATTGAGATTCTGGCATCACTCTTAGTTATGTAATCTGGAAAAATTATTTAAAATGTGTCTTTTCTGCCTTTAAAAGTGAAATAATAACATTCCTTCTCCTCACAGAATGTTAACAATGATAATTTTTTTGACAATGAGCATTATTTAAAGCATATAACTTAGTGGCTGGCACAGGGTGAAGATGAAACCAGTGTCAAACATTTGCCTGGGTCATCCTCATGGCAAAGGAGCCCATCCGTTCTGTGAAGATTCTGACCAACTGAAGACACTTCCAAACTGACGGAAAAGCCCCTCATCTTTGAAAGAGACCTATGCATGATGGGAAAGTCAGCTATACTGAACACAGTAAACAAAGCAAAGCAATAAAATCCGCTTCATATGCACTCACACAGTCAATATTTGTTGTGTTAGAATTGGAGTTGATGCATTAGGAATGAGTCAATTCATAGCCCTTGGGTTGGGAGTGGACATTTAAGCAAACACCTGCTTTTTGTTGACGCTATTCTGTGTTTAAACCCCTCTACCACATTCCGATGGGGTAGACGTGCTTTCTCTCCTTGAATCCTTCCAGCGATGACATCCTATTCATTCAGAGCCAGTTCTGATTAGCAGATAGTCATCTTGGGCTGGGCCGAAACTTGCTTCTCTTGCTTTCACTCATTCTTTGTTTTCTTCCATAGCTGCTTCTACTCATTTGAGTGCAGCTGTTTTCTAGAAACTTCCACTCCCTTCACCAACCAAACACGAATTCCCAGTTTCTCTCCAATCACTCTAAGGATTCTTGTGTTGAGTTCAGTAAACTTCACAGCTGAGATCATTGCAGCTAGACATTGGTTTTAGCTGCAAGCAACAGGGGACAGTAGAGACTAAACAGAAAGAGGCTTATTCTTGAGCCAGCATGAGAATTCAGTAGATTCATCAGGGACACGAGACCTTGCAGGTTTCTCTGTCACGCTGAAGGAAGGAGCCTCATCCTACGGTCTGCAGGTGATCACGGGAGCTCTTGTTCCCATTTCAGGCAGGGAAGGTGAGTGTGACAGGAAGCTACAGAGGGCAATCTCCTGGGATGGCTTCCCTGTGCCTGTCCCTCTAGGATCTCTCTGCACACCTGCTCAACTTCTATTTTGTGTCACATACTTATCCCGGCAGCCAGGGAAATACAAAGTTCCTAAGCAAGGTTTGTTGCTACTCAGCCTAAAAGCCAGAATTCTTTTGGTATGAAAGAGGCAGCAGAATTCTTTTAGTATGAAAGCCGTGGTTTTCAAAACAGCCCTTTTGAAATTGGCCTTCCTGCTTCAAGAACAGTCTAGATATGGGACAACTCTGGGAGTGGAAGAAGACTGTCTTTCTCTGGAAATTTAACTTCTTATAAATTGTCCCAATTAACTACTTTGTCAGAAAACATGCAGAGAATTCCTATCTAGGATAATCTTCCAAGTCATATGAGCACAGAAGCGATGTCCACCAAGGATTTCCAGCCGTAGACATTAGGAAGCCCGCCCTTTTTTTTTTTTCTGGATTGTTTTCTGTTCTTTACAATAACTGACATACAAGCCTAGTAGGCTTTTATTCAGCTGCCAGTTGGGCTAACTTCTTTATGCAGGTATGACTTAGTGAAATACCAGGAACATAGTTCGCAAGTTTTGAGGAAGTGGAAATCAGTGAATGAAATGCTTTATTAGCACTGTTGATAGCTTAGAAAACGAAATGATTGGGATGGATGGCATATAAAAGGTTCATCTGACCATTTTGCTGTTAACTTCTCCTTCTACCCATAGGACCTTCCTACTCTACTCTTGACACCTCTCCAAAAAAAGTACAGGAACAGCCTTTAGGAATAAGTAAAACAAAACAAAACAAAAAATACTCTTTCTACCAAAAGCTCTGGAAATCTGTACCCAGTGTCTGATAGTGAAAGGAGATGACCTCAGAGGAGGCGTCGGTCTACCACAGACATCAGTTAGTGTGCACATTGTGGCTGCAGGAGAGCCCACGCTTGGTCCTCTCAAATGTGGATCGTGCTAAGAAAGACAGCCATGGGTCTTGTGCTTGTCTAAATATCCTATTAAGGTCTGGTGGTGAGTGGTTGACGCATCCCAAAGCTCCCACAGAAGGGCCTCAGGTGAGTGATTCCCTGGAGTTTTTAGAAAGGAGGTGGCCTGAGCCCTGAGACTGCTGGCAGACAACAGCCGTCACAGGGCCAACTGAAGGAGTACACCCTTTCTGTTACTATCGCTCCCTTTTTATGTTCAAGTTAAAGTCATACAAACTCCCAGTGACTGACTTTTCACATGCTCATCTTTCCAAAACAGATGAGGATGGCATCTAAGTCCACCATCTAGGATGGGATAGGTGAATGCAAGTTGTATCTGGTTGCTCCATATTCTTCCTTGACTGCCAGAATTTGATCAGTCATTAGGAACCAGTGAAAGCATCCATTTTGCTTCTGCCTTATAATCACTAGGCTGTGTGTTACACGAGTTCCAACTACTACCATTAAGTAAATAATTATTGATTAATGTTACTCATCCATTTAGTTTTTACTGTATATTCATTCTGAGCCTTTAATACATTAAAATACATGACATTTTCCTGCCCTCATAAAGCTTATGATTAAGTCACTACTGCAAACGTTTAAGTGTACAACTACTGATAGCATCATCTCTAGGGAAATGAGATGGGTACTGAGGCTGGTGACCTACCTGGATTGCACAGCAAAATGACAGCAGAGAGATTGTAATGTGGTTTCTGATTAAGCTTTACATTTCTGGTTTGATGAACTTTGACATATAAAATGTTATTAGAGGGCCTAGTGCGGTAGCCTAGTGGCTGAAGTCCTTGCCTTGCACGTGCCATGATCCCATATGGGCACTGCTTCTAATTTCAGTGGCCCCACTTCCCATCCAGCTCCCTACCTGTAGCCTGGGAAAGCAGTCAAGGATGGCCCAAAACCTTGGGACCCTTCACCTGTGTGGGAGACTCGGAAGCAGTTCCTGGTTCCTTGCTTTGGATTGGCGTAGCTCCAGCCATTGCAGCCAATTAGGGAGTGAATCAGCAGATGAAGAATCTTCCTCTCTGTCTCTCCTCCTCTCTGTATGTCTGACTTTCTAATAAAAATAAATCTTTTTTAAAATTGTCGTTAGACCATTGGGTGAAATTTGATGGTCTAAGCTAGGAGCCAAGAGTGCAGATTGTCCGATAGGTTGATTCATGCCATGTAGATCTGAACTTTCGATAAGATTTGTTGAAAACGGCCATTAGAGAGAGGCTTTTTAGATCCTGGCAACACAAAGAAATGATAAATATTTTGAGGTGATGAATGTGTCAACGATACTAATCTGGTCATTACACAGCCTGTGCTTGTGTTGAAATATCACACTGTACCCCATAAATGTGTACAATTATGTACCAGTTCAAACTAAAAACTGACTTAAAAAATAAACAGCAATTGAGTTTTGTTTGTTATTGAGTGTGCTTTGTAGTCTAAAATTCTAGTAGCCTCAGAATGACTGGTGTCTGACAGTTCAGTTATGACTCCTGACATGTGACAGCTGTTAGGGACTTGATAAAGACATATAGGCTGTTAGGAAGTGTGTGCTTCAAAGCATCAAGTCGTATTTAAATGATTACTTCAGAAAATATTTTGTCTCCTGTTATTCTTAATAACAAAAAAGAGACATGCTTTTATGTTTAAGTTTTCATTTATGTTTTTCATTTTATGCTTGCAATTTTTCATTTCTCATCTCACAGCAACTTTTGCGGTGGCTAATATCTCCCTTAACATATATTTCTTCCAAAGAGTTTAATCTGACTGGGTCTGAAAACACAGAAAACATAGACCTGCTCAGGAAATGGTTTGTACTTGTTTCTCTTGGCAAGCACATAGGTTGTGTGGACCGGTGGCTATCAAAGCTGGCACATGCTGAGACACGTGGAGAGCTTGTTCAACGGGCTCCCTTGGAACCACAGGCCTCTGGGAGTGGGCGTCAGACCTTGGCATTATTGTGCAATTGGCTTTGCTGATTCTAATGAGCAGCCAGGGGTGAGAATTGGGGTATATTTCCATTTCTCTTGGAAAGCAAAGTGATTCAACTAGGCTAATTTTTAAAATGTTTTTATTAATATGAAGAGGACATATTTTGTGTATTTCATAGGTATAATTCTAAAAAGATAATCTTCTCTCTCCCCTCTTCTTCCCTCCAACAACCTCCTCCTTCCTTGGTTTTCTTTACTGTTTGCAAAAACATAATTTCAGTTCATTCTATAATCAGGGCTTAATGCACCACTAACCATAATATTCAACAAGTAGAAAGCAGAAAGACCACAGTTCCACAGGCGTATAAACAAGGGCTAAAAACAATCATCAAATCACAAAATGCCCATTTCATTTCTGTATGTTTGTTTTTGTATTCTATGTTAACTATTCTGTATAAGACAGGAAAACATTTAATTTTTTTAGTGGGGGTACCAGCTTGGAATTTATGAATAACAATCCATATCATTCCCTCTTTGTTAACAATTAGCTGTCTTTTTTTTTTTTAAAGATTTATTCATTTTTTATTACAGCCAGATATACACAGAGGAGGAGAGACAGAGAGGAAGATCTTCCGTCCGATGATTCACTCTCCAAGTGAGCCGCAACGGGCCGATGCGCGCCGATCCGATGCCGGGAACCAGGAACCTCTTCCGGGTCTCCCATGCGGGTGCAGTGTCCCAATGCATTGGGCCGTCCTCGACTGCTTTCCCAGGCCACAAGCAGGGAGCTGGATGGGAAGTGGAGCTGCCAGGATTAGAACCGGCGCCCATATGGGATCCCGGGGCTTTCAAGGCGAGGACTTCAGCCGCTAGGCCACGCTGCCGGGCCCAACAATTAGCTGTCTTTTGCAACAAAATGGATATAGATAGTTGTTACCAAAGAGTGAATGATATAGACAGTTATTTGCATTTTCCGAATTGATATTTACTGGAGCTTCTGGTCAACATGAAAAGCTATAGTGAAAAGCTTTCACTGAGTTTGAACAACTACTTTGTTTGCGTGGTCCTAGCTTTAAATTCAGTTTCCTAGAAGCTAGTGATTGCTGACCAAACATCTCTCTCTCTCTCTTTGAATAGATTATTTGCAAAACTGAAATTTGTAGGAAAGTAAATGCTTGTACTTCTACCTTTGTGCCCTTACATTAGAGCTATATCTATACAGTGAAAGTAGCTTAGGGACCCTAAGACAATGAGTGGGATATCAGAACATTTGGAGCCTTATATTTTTAAGGATATTTGGGAGCTATTATAGAAGGGTTTGAATAACAAGTTACCCAATGTTCTTCAGATTTTTAAGTTACCTGAAGTATATATTCATAGTCCTTAAATTTTTCTGTGTAATAGCCTCAACATTCACACATGCGTAATTGGAATATCTGTAGTTTTTTTTTCAACTTTTTAACATGTTTTTTAAACTTTTTATTGGAAAATCAGACATACAGAGATGAGGAGAAACTGAGCGGAAGATCTTCCATCTGTTGATTCACTCCCCAAGTGGCTGCAATGGCTGAAGCTACATTGATCCAAAGCCAGGAGCCAGGGCCTCTTCTGGATCTCCTACATGGGTGCAGGGTCCCAAGGCTTTGGGCCGTCCTTGACTGCTTTCCAAGGCCACAAGCAGGGAGGTGGATGGGAAGTAGGGCCACCAAGATTTGAACTGATACACATATGGGATCATGGCATGTGCAAGGCAAGGACTTCAGTCACTAGGCTACCATACTGGGCCCAGAATATCTGTACTCTTAAGGTTGCAATGCCCATTGCATTTATCAGATATCTCTAAGAGAAGAATTCACATGCTAGTTTAGGTTCCTACTAGTTTGACCTTTGAAAATTCATTAACCTCTCTGACCCTTATCTTTATTATCTGTAAAGTGTGAATGATAATAGTTCCTGTCTCTAAAACTTCATGTGGAACTGCAAAAAGATAATATATGTAAAGCATGTGGTCCAGTGCCTAGGACATAATCTAAATGTTCACTATCTTTATTTCTTTATTGGTCATTCAAGTCTTTGACCTAACAAGAAAAGTAAATCATTGCCTTGGAGATTGGAGTTTTTTCTTAAAGTTGCATTTATCCCCACTGAAGGTAGTCAGAATATAATCATTTGAATATACGAAATCAAGAAGTATCATACAGTGTATTTCATTTCAAAGGAATGCCACAAAATATAAAATGTTATCTATTTCAGTGTATACTTCTCGAAGTCATTTGCATTGCCACTAGCATTATACAAGAGAAGCTAGGGAATATGCAACCAATAGCAAGAAGGTGAGAAATGCATTTCTCTTCTGGCATGGTACTAGCATTCCAGGGGATGGAGGTGCGGTGGAGTGGTTAGGATAGGATTTGATCAGACCAGTCGAACGTTGTGGTAAGCTCAGATTCCCTTTTAGACATGATTTTTAATCCTTATTTGGATGTCGGCATATTGTAAGGACATAGCTCTGAACTAA
Organism: Ochotona princeps; assembly: GCF_030435755.1. Classification (NCBI taxonomy): domain Eukaryota; kingdom Metazoa; phylum Chordata; class Mammalia; order Lagomorpha; family Ochotonidae; genus Ochotona; species Ochotona princeps. Next base: position 11,804,683 of record NC_080859.1, read on the forward strand.
TTTAGAAGTGGAGAGAAGCACTGGGAACAGCATGTGCAAACAATCATGATCTTCCAGTTTCCCTACCGAAACTGCCAACCCACACCCAACCCCCTGTGCAGAGCGCAGAATCCACTGCACATCCTCACCTCTTTCACTATGTCTTAACGATGTTATTTCAGTGCCTCTAGGTTTGCTGTCATTTCAGAAGGAATCCAAATAGCAACAATGAGGTTCTTAAGCATAGGATGAAAGCTACTCACAAACAGCGGACATGGAAGCTAAATTCTCTACCCACTCTCCTTTGGTTCGCACTTGTCTTTCCTCCTGGGAGCTTGGACTGTTCTCCCCTCACCGATGCTAACAGATGACTCCAGTGTGTGTCTAACTTGGCCATGCTCGTGTATACTCAGTCCCTACCTCTGTGTCCACACTGAAACATGGTGTCCGTATTCATGAAGCATTAATCACACAGCTCTTATGCAAGGAGAGCTGGCCAGGGTGTGGATGTACATTTTCATAAAATTTGCTTTGAATTTTATTCCCGAGACAGTGACTAAAACTTTGTTCAGAGTTAGTATGCTTATTAGAAAAGCAGGCATTGGTAGATGTATAATTTTTTTAAAGTCTCTGATATCAGTAATATTTGATTTTATGTTGGGAATAAGGAAGAACTATAAGGAGTTTTAAATTTGCTTTCTGCTTCTCTTAAGGAATTCTCTATTTAAAAACTCAGTTTTATCTCTGCCATGGGTGGGATTTTATATTCCTATACATTCTAGAATATTTGCTCCGTTTTTTCTCTCTTGTTAGGTATGTAATGGTGCTTCAAAAATTTCGTGGAAAATGGGGGAATCGTGTGATTCAGTGGGTTAAGCCACCACCTGCAAGATCAGCATCCCATTAGAACAGAAGTTCAAGTCCCCACTAGTCCACTTCTGATCCAGTTCCCTAACAATGTGCCTGGGAAAATAATGAAAAATGGGCCAAATGCTTCAGACTGTGCCACTCAAGTGAGAAACCTGGATAGAATTCCAGGCTCCTGGCTTTAGCCTGGTCTGTCCCTGGCATTTGTGGCCATTTGGGGAGTGAACCAGTGAAGGAAGTTTTTTCTTTTTGCTTCTTTCACTCTTTCTCTCTTTCCTTCCCTCCTTCAATTCCTCACTGTATTCTGCCTTTCAAATAAAAAAGTTTATCTCAACTAAAGAAGTTTTTAAAAACCTCATGGAAGTGAATTTAAAAATAAATTTGTTTTGATGCAAAAGTTTTGAATTCCATGCATAGCTTTTTTTTTTTAAATGGTAAGCACTTCCATGAACTTTTTGAAGATCTCTCAAATTTGGTCATTGTTAAGCCTTTTCAGCTATTCTTGATTCTAATTGGAGTTTCTAGATGCACTACAACTGGCATTTCCTTGTAGCTCATGTTGCAAGTATGAAATGAATAGAAGACCGAAAAAAAAAAAAAAGCACTTTATTTTCTTACCATGAGCTTAGTGAGTCATACTCTTGGGCACAATGAGGGTTGGAGGGAAGGAAGAAGAGAGATAAAGAAAACAGTCCAAGCAAGCCTGCATCAGGAAGAACTCCAGCCATGGCAGTTGGGTTCAACTTTATCGATGTTTTTTTATGATATGTGTCAAAATGAATGTAGGAAACGGTTTTTGCTTCAATGTTTGGAATGTTGTGGTAACTGATATTGAAGTGAAGGAATGTTACAATTGGAATAGTTGACCTAAAACTTGTCCCAAAACCATCAATGTTATTTATTAAACTTACTAGAGAGAAGGAAAGTGACAGGCAAAGGCAGAGATCAGTTTTGTATTTGACAAGTTACTTAGTCCTTCTCCTTGGTGGGACCGCAGTTGAGATGGAGTTGATTATGCACAGCATGTGTGTTTGCCTGCCACAAAATTATTTACATATTTGCCACTAGAGCACTAATGAAAAGACATCAGTCCAAACTCTTTTATCCTTCTCCCAACCCCCTTCTCTCTCTCTCTCTGGAACTCTGGAAAAGCTGAATTTTTCATAGATGATGATCACAGTTGTTTTTAGGATTCCTGAATGAAGTCATGGCGTCTTAAAAATGTTGGAACCTAGAGTTTTGACTCACGTTACTCTGAGTAGCTGCTTCATAGAAAAGGGCCCGCTCTATTCTGAAGCCCATGGCTTCCTTCTCTCACACAGGAGATTCATTTGCTGAGAATACTATGTTTAGGGCCATTCTGAAGACCATGCCATAGTTAGACTCAGCTGGGTTGTGAAAAAAGAGATATCCAGGACACTGTGTCTCCATGTCTCCAGCCTTTGCTCCCATGCTGTGCTTTTGCAAATGATAAATATGCTGTGAGACCAAGACTCCAGGAACCCAACTCTTTGCTGAGATTCAGCCTTGCTGAGAGACTGAAATGTGCATGTGCATGCATGCTGACAACCCACTGAGGACACGGCATGTTGTGCTTACAGAGTGCTATCAAGCAGGACCTAGTCTCATCTTGCAGAACTTGGTTTCTCAGAGTTCAACTAAGAAAGGCTGCCTGGAGTGATGAGGCTCCTCAGAGATATACACCGTGTATCCCTGCGATGATTCCATAGCATCACACCTATCCTGGTTATGTGAATCTTCATTGTGTCTGGACTGTTCTTTCCTGAGTGTGGGTGCAAGTTTGATGAAGAAGCATGTTTAAAAGCAAGAAAAAAAATTTTTTTCTGAGTTTAAAAGGGACCTGGGTCCATGGCTTCAGGATGGAGCCAGCATGATGACATACAGGCTAATCCTCCGCCTGAGATGCTAACATTCCAAATGGGCACTGGTTTGTGTCCCAGCTACTCCACTTCTGGTCTGCATGCCTGCTAGCAAGCCTAGTGAAGCAGTGGAGGATGGTCCAAAGCCTTGGGACCCTGTACCCAGATGGGAACCCAGAGGAGGCTCCTGGCTTCTGATCAGCTCAGCTTCAACTACTGTGGCCATGTGGGGAGTAAACTATCAAATATAAGGCCCTTTTCTAGGACTCTTTTTCCCTCTCTCTGTAAGATTTTCTTTCAAACAAAAATAATAATATTATGTATACTTATATTGTTCACACCCCCCCACACACACACACACATACACTTCAGGACAGTTGTAGAGTTGTCTTAAACTTCAGTGTTGCCAGTGCTTCTCTGTACAGAAATCACCATAGCTTTGTTAGGTTCTGGTTAAGTGTGTGGCATATCATATGCCAAAAAATTAGTAGGATTACACATACATCTAGGCCTTACCTGTCTATGAAATTCTGCTTCAAACTTAAACGAAATTGGGATATCTTTAGATGAAAAAGACTAAAGATTTATAAATACATTTTTGGCATTGACTATAGTAACTTAAAAGATGATTTGGGGAGAGCAGACATTTGACACCGTGGTAAATATGCTGTTTAGGGCATCCCCACCAGAGAAGCTGCATTCCATTTCCAGGCCTGGCTCCTAGGTCCACTTCCCTGCTAAGGCAGACCCTGGGAGAAAGTGGGTGATAGTACTGCCATGTTCATGGGACTCCTGGACTGAATTCCTAACTCCTGATCTTGGCCTTGGCCCAGCCCTGCCACTGTGGGCATTTGGGGAGTGAACCAACAGATGGGAGCTTTGTTTTTCTCTCACATTTCTCTCCTCATATTGTAAATACATACATAATACATACATACATACATACAAATATACATTGGTGGTAATTGCCTTTCACTCATTACCACACAGGAACAGTGAACAGGAGATGTTTATGACTACTGCTCTCCTAGGAACCCTGCTGGCTGTCATTTCTTTTGGTTAATATTTTGCAAAGCAACTACCTCATACATCATTTTTCTTTGGTTCATTGGCTACCCTGCTACCTCAGAAGCAAGTATAGTACCACTTTCCCTTTGGTCAGTTCTTCATTTATTTGTGGGTTGTTGTTTTCTGACATAGCCAAAGTCCTGACTGATACAGGACTTTTGCAAACCATTGTTGAATAAATTCTTTTTTTAAAAAAATTTATTTTGGGAAGGCTGATTTATATAGAGAAAAAGAAGCAGAAAGATCTTCCATCTACTGGTTTACTCCCCAAATGGCTCCAATGGCCAGAATTGAGCTGAACCAGGAATCTCCTCCTGGTCTGCCATGTGGGTGCAAGGTCCCAAGGCTTTGGGACATCTTCTACTGCTTTCCCAGGCCACAAGCAGTGAGTTGAATGGGAAGTGGAGCAATTGGGACATGTATCAGTGGCTATTTGGGATCCCTGTGCTTAGAGGTAGAGAATTAGCTAATTGAGCCATCATGCCAGGCCCGCTCATTTATTCTTCATAATTCTCTAGGGGTGCTTGCTTGCCACTTGTTAGCCATCACACCAAGCACCCAGGGAAATAGAGCAGCACTCTCTGCCACCCACAGCTAAACAGGAGACCGTGTGTGTGATAAATTCTATGCAAGTTACATAGAGGAATTTGTTTTTTTTTTTTAAAGATTTATTCATTTTTTATTACAGCCAGATATACACAGAGGAGGAGAGACAGAGAAGAAGATCTTCCATCCGATGATTCACTCCCCAAGTGAGCCATAAAGGCTGGTGCTGGGCCAATCCGATGCCGGGAACCAGGAACGTCTTCCAGGTCTCCCACGCGGGTGCAGTGTCCCAATGCATTGGGCCGTCCTCGACTGCCTTCCCAGGCCACAAGCAGGGAGCTGGATGGGAAATGGAGCTGCCGGGATTAGAACCGGCGCCCATATGGGATCCCGGGGCTTCCAAGGCGAGGACTTTAGCCGCTAGGCCACGCCGCCGGGCCCACATAGAGGAATTTGCAACACTTGAATTAGGTAGGTGGCCTCCATCCACTGATGGCTGAGTGGCTCAGTGGGCTATGGCAGATCAGGTAGGAGATGCGCTGTCAGAAGACCAGGGCCCAGCTGTGAACCTCCAAGGAGCCTTATCATGCCTTGTGAGAACCTGTCATGTGCAACATTCTGCCAACTTCATTTTATATTTTTTGAAAGAGTTATTGTTTATTTGAAAGTCAGTGTTTAAAAAAAGAGGCAGATATTTTATCCATAGGCTCACTTCTCAGGTGGTTGCAACAACTAGTGCTGTGCCAAATCAAAGCCAGGAGCCAGGGATTTCTTCTAAGTCCCCTATGTGGGAGGCAGGAGCCCAGGCCATTGAGCCATTTTCTCCTGCTTCTCCCATGCCATCAGCAGGGGACTGGTTCACAAATGTAGCAGCTAGGAGCCAAACCAGTGCCCATCTGGGATGTTGGCATTGCCAACAACAGCTTTACCCTCTTTGCCACAACACTGGCCCTTTCATTCCCCCTTTGAACAAGAAAGTTATATTACTGTGTTCTTCCTGAACCTGCTTTTGGAAGAAGGCTCTGGAAGCAGAGGCCATGGTACCAAGACTCTGTCCCTTGTGGACCATTTATCTCCCGGGAGTAGACACGTGGAGATTGGCATCTGTATTCAGCAGCCTCAGCCGTAGATAGATTCAAAGCAGATGTGGGTTTTCAGCTTTAGAACCTGCATTGAAAATACAACATGAGATTGGCTCTTGTATGGAGAACCAGTTTAGCGTCTCTGCCTTTCTGGGAATTCAGAACACTTCTCACTAAATTGTGGTGGCCAAGAAGACAGCAAAGCACTGACTCATTTTGGAGATAAGAGGCAAGATGAGCTGAGCTGATTGAGCTCTGGGGCAGTTTCAAAGCAACTTGCTCAATTAGCCCTGGATGTGGCTGGATTAGAAACCATGACTCAGAGCATACTCTTCTACTGGGTAACATGACTAAGCAATTCCTACCCCAAACAAACAAGAGGAGGCCGCCCTTGTTGTCTTTGGCAGATAATTCCAAGGTCTCATACACAAACAGGCAATCATTTTGGAGGATGGTCTCAGAGCCTCCTTGCAATCCTGGCAACATTCCGATCAGTGAGTCCCATTTCCTTCCACATGCAGGACTAACTGGTTGGAGGATGAATTTTCATTCTTAAATAGATCTGGCTTCCCCTTTCCTCCCTCTTCCATTTCTTTCTTCACTTCTATGCTTTAAAGCTCCAGTCAGTCATTTCAGAACAGTTTTCAATATAGTTTCATATAATATCTTTGTGCGTGTAGTGCAGTTCTAAACTTTTCAGCTGAGCACTGGAGACCAAATTAGGAATCCTGGACCCCTTGACTTCGAGCAAGCTATGCATTTTCACTTTATCATTGGTTTAAATGTTGAGAGACCTGCCTGAGTATATTCGAGAAGCCACCTTCTCTAACGACTTGCCCCAAAGTTAGGATGTCGATGACCCCTTCTTTCCAGCTTTACCATTCTTCCCATATGTTGGAGATTCTCAACCCTGCTGAACATTGGACTCTAGCACAAAATGCTGGTGCCTGAGCCCCATTCATGAGGATTCTGATATATTGGTCTGAGGTGTGGTTCAGAATGACATATAAGCAAACTCTCCAGGTGGTTGGCGAGCCAGACTTGGGAACCACTCTGTTAGTGTTGGAACTTGGTCAGTTCCAGTGAAAACCTCTAAATTCAGTGGGAAAGGTTGGTCTGGTCTAATGAGTCACTAGGCAAAATGTCTTCAGCAGGTGTTGGAACAAAGGCTGCTGTGGAGACCGAGAACATTCTTGGGCCTCAGTGCTGAGTACCCCATACATTAAGAGTTTCAACATCTTTCCCTATTTCTTGCTGCTTGGTTTCTGAGAATACCACCTAGCCATCCCTGTAGTCAATGCATAAATTGCCTTGGTGAAAGTTAGAAAAAGATACGGCTTTGTTAAGATCTTTATTGCTATTTTGGTGGAAATTGTCAGAACAAATGTAGAAGTCAATGATGAGAACCTTGTGAATGCTGCCTCACAGAGTTGTGCAGTGCACAAATCATATAACCACACCTTGTGGTCCATCATGCTCTTGTTTTTTCCTGCTTCAACAATTTGTAACCTGAACTCATGACCTGGAGATGTTAGCCCTCTGATGCCAATTGCTGGCAGGCTGGCCTGGCCGTAACAATTAAGATAAAAGGCAACTTCAAAGTCTGAGATGATGGGGTGGATGTTCTCAATAGGCTGTCTGCCTCATGGCTCTGCCGTGTGGCTTAATTTAGTACAGGTTACCAGGTAAATTAATTCAGAGTTGACCTAGTCAGTGTGGGGAAGCTGTGAATGAGCAATAAATAAAACCTATGCAAGCTCATAGGCCTTTGCTTGACAATCTTAGATGGCTTTATATGCTTACACAGAGCTAAAGAGTAATAGAATCTGCCCAGCCCCAGCAATCTGGCTGAGTAAGCCCAGCTTATTTTTAGTATCTTCATTGTTTTTGTTCTTCCTGAAAGTAGATATGAAGAAGAAATAGGAGTGCTACACATGGAATATTATTTTTAAGTGATTTATTTTATCTGAAAGATGGAGTTACAAAGAGAGGGAGCGTTGGAGAGAGTCTTCTATCCGCTGGACCACTTCCCAAATGGCCACAACAGCTAGGTCTGGCTTAAGCCAAAGTCATGAGCCAGGAGATTCTTTTGGGTCTCACATGTGAGTGCAGGAGCCTAAGTGCTTAGGCCAATCTCTGTTGCTTTCCCAGGCATGTTAGCAGACATCTGAATCAGAAGTGGAGCAGTTCAGGACTTGAACCTGCACCCATATGGAATGCTGACACTATAGCAGTGCCTTTATGGAATGGGTCTCAATACTGACCCCCCACATGGGATATTCTAATCACAGGATTCAGTCCTTCACCTTAGCCAATCTCTGATTGGTCAGTGGGTTCCAAGGAGGGGCAGTTTAGCAGATTCAGGTAGTGTTAACAATTGTGTGCACTAGAAGCTTCTGCATGGACAGAAATGTACATCTGTGCTGTTCAGTGAAGTAGGCATAGGCCTCAGGTGGCAACTGAGCACTTGAAGTATAGACAGTGGGAGAAAAGGAATTTTTCATTTTACATATTTTTAAATTTAATCACTACAGATGGCTAGTGGCTATCATATTAGTAAGGGTTTGAAAGATAAAGAATAAAACTGATATTTGTTGTGTACCGTCCATTGATCAGGTGCACCACACCAGGAAACCTTCCCAAGGTAGATACGATTTTCGGTTTCTAGATGGAAATTAGTTGAGCTCAGAGAATCAGTAGTCCAAGGTCTCATGACTCATGAATGTTCATGTCAGCCTATTAGCTTAGGTGTGTTTTTTATTCTGAAGCCGACAGTTGCAGTTCTCTTGGCAGAGGTAATCATCACTATGAGGAGTTGGAAGCCTAAATTTCTCAGGAAGACAAAAGTAAGAACAATGAAGATATTCTTATCAAATGTCACTGAGAGATGAGGAGTGAAGATGGAGGGCAGAATCAGCTCTTAACAGGTGGAATGGTGATGTGGAGGCAGGGACATTGGGTAAAGGAAGACGGCTGTACCTGCTGCCATGGTAAAGAGAGGTCGTCTTTTCTATGGCCCTTCAATTTTGTCTATACCTAAAATCATGTGCTCCATCCTTACTACTTCCTTCATCACATTAGCATTAGGTTCTCATTCCCTGTACTGAACCATCTGTAGTTCATTGCTCAGGACTGACAAGAGCTAAGGGCAGGAGTCATAAAGCTTCTTTTCCTTCGATCCCAAACCCTGACCAAAGAAATGTCATTTTGCACAGCTGGTTCTCTTTCTATCAACATCGTCCACCTTTTATGCCTAACATGCTGGAAGTCCTTTCTTTACTCCAGCTGGTGAATATACACTGGTCCTCATGGCAGTAACTATCAGCCCTGGATGCGTTAGAAGCAAGTGGTGCATGTTTTAGAAGAAAGAGGCAGGGAGCCCCAGGTTCTGAGAGTATGTTTTTGATGCCCCCCCAAGTGAGTCTAAAGGACAGGCTAGGCTATGACTCACATCCTTTGCTGTTTCCCTGTCTGCATGGATCCCAGGCTTTGGCTACTTCCAGATCTTGTGAACCCAGGGTTCTAGATAGGTGGATTTGTGTCAGTGGTGAAGGGTGGGTATCACTGTGGGGGCAAAGGCTGAAGGAACCGGACGATGGGGAAGACAGAGATGCAGCCAGGACTCCATGGAGGTAGACCAGCCTTTGGGGGTGTATGGAGCACGAGAGGAGAGCGAGAACTTTAGGTAGAGTGGTCAATATTGACCTTTATTTCACTATGCATAATTTGGTGAAGTCCTATAGTGCTGGTTCCTGGAACAGCACAGAGATAGAAGTGCCCTTGCTATGGAGAAAATTTAGATTGGGAATCAAAAAACAGGAGTGGAGAGAGGAAGCAATTTTGAAGGCTTGGTTGACCAACTAAGAGAAATTCTCACCTCGCTTTTGGTGTGTACCATTTGCCTTTTATTACCCAGCACAGTTAGTGCTTGTGCACATTGTTGGGTATGTGTTACCTGTGCTATAAATTATACTCAGTGATGGCAGGGTCCTCTGTTTGTATCTCCAACTTTCTAGGTCTGTTTAGGCACAGTTTAGACAAACTGGAAGCAGACTTAGTGCAATATCCACCTGCAACTTTTCTCATAAGGATTATGTGTGAATTCTATGTTTATAATAGTTTTTGGCAAATGCTCTGGTGTAAACTGTGTTAAGTCCACTCCTCCCCCTGTAACTTGCTTTTTGCCAACCCATTCCCTTCTCCATATCAAGTTCCTGTGTAAAACCAGGGCCCACGTCGAACTATTTTCTGTGCCTCCAAGGGGATTTGAAAGGAGAAATTTAACAAGAAAATAAATGTTCCTTGGTGGGGTCACAGGAGGGTCTGTGTTTGTGGGAACAGCACGTTGTCCTCTCTTGGAAGCAGCATCAAGTACATTTCCATGACTTCATGCCTTTTTGTCTTTGGCACCAGCTTCAACATTCCTCTGAAAACTGTCTTTTGAAATTTTTGTTTAATTCTTTGAGAAGCAGGGGAATAGGAAGGTGGCGACAGAGATCAGAGACAGAATGTGCGCATAAACCCTTCTGTCAGCTGGTTCACCCCCTGACTCACTGCAGCTGCTGCTGAGCAGAGCCAAAGGCAGGAGCCTGGAACTCAATCTAGGACCCTCATCTTGGTGGTGAGGGGTCAACTACTTGAGCCATCACCCCTTCATCCCTAGGTCTGCATCAGTGGGAAGGTAGAATCAGGAACCAGGCACTGTGAGATAAGATGTGGGCTTTGTGAGCTGGCATCCTAACTGCTAAGTGGCCCCTGTCTTTGTTTGTGTGTGCAGTGCTGAAAATGGGAAGGCTTAGAGGCAAAATGCTTCTGTTACTTGAGAGCTTGTCTACTTCTTCATGCCTTCCTAACATAAACAGAACTTCTACACGTGTCTAGCGGTATACCTGGCACCTTCCAATTAATATTGTGTTGCTGTGATTCTTTCACATTGTAGAGTTTATTTAAGTACTCATGGTTACGTATTTCACTATTTCTGAGCACTTAATTCTATTTCCCTTGGAGCCTATTAAAATTGTTGCTGCAGATATTCTGGTACATGTGTTCAGGTGACTGAATATATGAGTTTCTTTGAAGAACATACCAAAAAAAAGGAGTTGCTAGGTCACAGGGTGTGGACACATTCAATTTATGGAACTGCTTATTATACAGTGTCCCCTGTCTGGAGAGGTGTCTGGGGTGCCCCCACTGGGCCTTTTCACTACAGGCATTCGAGCACATGTACTAGTTAAGCTATCCCCACCGAAACAGTACCAACAGAATTGCTCATGCAGCTATGAGAATGGAGAGGTTCCACTACCTGTCGTATACCAACTGGAGATCTGGGAAAGCTGATGATGTGATTCAGGCTGAAGCCACAGGCTTGAGCACGACGGCACGGGGTAGAGAGAAGGCCCACTGTGCTGTAGTCTGAAGATCTCAGAGGACACAGAATTCTCAAGTATGAAGGACAGCAGGAATTAGGCATCCCAGCTCAAGAAGAGTTCACCCTCTCTCCACTTTTTGTTCCACTCAGATCCTCGGCGAGTTGGGTGACACCACCTACCGTAGTGAGGGGTGAATCTTCTATACCCAGTCTCTGAATCAAATGCTAATCTCTGCCAGAAGCATCCTCATAGACACACCCAGAAATTATATCTAGGCCCTCAGCCCAGTTAAGTTGGCATATAAAATGAACCACTGTAGTGCAGCATCACACTGTGATTTATTTTGCATTTTTAGTACCTATGGAAGCTGAGAATTATGTTTATTGATCATTTACATATAGTTTTTCTGCTTTTCAAAAATCATGGTTATTCCAATAGTGTATAAAAAAGAAACATCATATTTTCCCTTGCTAATTTTACTGTTATTATTATTATTATTATTATTAGTGCAATATCACTGAGTAATCAAATTCTCCCCTCTTAGGCTAATCTAATAATTTTCCAAACGGTTGAGTTCCCTAGTACTTATGAGGACTACTTTGTCCCAAAACCAAGAGTGGCATTTCATAAAATTCAAATAATGTACTATTTGTTAGGTTGGGCACAGTAGAAGTAACTCCAGTACCCTGCTGGAAGTCAAGCTTATATTCCCATCCAGGAGTGTTTGGAATGACAAATCACCCTGACCTTATCTCTGTGCATCAGCAAACACCATGATGAATACCCATGCTGCACATCATGCATGCACAAACTTAGAAACTTCTGCCTTCTCCCATCTTCCACACCTGAGATGTAAAAAAAAAAAAAAGCCCAGGGCTGTGCCCAGCATAATTGCCTAGTGGCTAAACTTGCCTTGCATCCTTGAGGATCCTGTATGTGTGCCAATTTATGTTCCAGCTGTTCCACTTCCCATCCAACTCCATGCATATGACCTGAGAAAACAGTGCAGGATGGCCCAAAGCCTTGGAACTTGCACCCATGTGGGAGACCTAGAAGAAGCTCCTGGTTGCTGGCTTCAGATTGGCTCAGCTCTAACCACTGGGGAAATTTGGGGAGTAAACCAGGGCATGGAAAATCCTTCTGTCTCTCCTTCTCTCTGTAAAATCAGCCTTTCCAATAAAAATTAAAATAAGTCTTAAAAAAAAAAAAAAGCCCAGTGCTATAGACCCTGGGTGGCCAGTTCCCTCATGCAGTCACCCTGCCAATGTCATGTAGAAGTGGTTCTAGATCATCTTCTGCCAGATAGCAGTCTGTCAGACCCTCTCCTCTGGCTGGTAAAACTGCCTGAACTAAAACTGTCTCAATCGCCTTTGAACCTGACATTTAGTACTAAATGTAAACAGATTCCAGGAAAATCTTTGGTTATCCATGTAGAATTTGACTGATAAAAATCGTAAGATGAGATCAAGTATCCCCTACATCACTTGAGGCTTCCTCAAAAGACAACCTTCACTGCAGAGAACAAGTCCTGCCAACTTGTCTTAATAAGGTTTGCTTCCAAAATGAGAATCTTGTTCTGGAGTTGCCACGACATTGACAAACTTAATTTTAATGCTTGTAGCTCTTGTGTAAGAGGCCTTATCTGTTACTGGAATTCAAGGCTGCCAAGCTTTAAGCTGAGGTAGGAGAACTTCAGAGAAGGTTTCCACAGTTAGGTGAACCGGATACATTCAAAGACCTAATCAAGAGAGGGGAATGCTGGGGGATTTGCTGAAAACTACATGAGCAGAATGATCGCTGAGAAAAAAAAAAAAAAAAAAACATTAAAACAAAGCAAGAGAAGAAAGAGAACCATGGAAATATATTGAGATTGATCTCAATTTTTCCATTCTAAGAAAATACAGAATGGATTTATGGCCCATTGGCAAGTGACAAAGGTATATGAGAAGTGTTGATTCTCCTTGCTGGGAAAAAAAAGAGACATTGGAGTTGGTCATCTATTGCTGACAAAATTTCTTATCCCATGGGTGTATCCGTGGGATTTAAACAGATTGCAAAGCTTTCCAAGTTGCTGTCTGAGATTTTTCACAGAGAATATTTTTTGTGTGAAAATGGCTACTTCGGGAATAGTACTCTCAGAGCTGAAATTCCTCTGAATTCTCTCCCACACTGATCAAGAGAGAATACAGTGGAAATGTCCCTTCACCTGCTCATTCTCCTTGCTCCTGAATTGGCCCGCACACGTAATAGATCATAGGTTCCTGACGGGATATTGAAGCTTCACTGTCTGCCCCACACATCCCTGCATGTGCTGAAGGCGTGAACATTTCACATTTCCTTCTAAAATGCATGTAAACTTTGAAGAGGGCACTCCCGAGATACTCAGCATTTGATATCTAAGCCAAAACTTGCTTAAAAACAATCCAGCATAGGAAAGAGACTAGAGAGAAGTTATAAGAGGAAAAAAAGAGTTAAAAAAACTTCAATTTCAGTCTTGATTCTGCTCCCCCAAATTTACCAAAGTTCTCACTCCCTAAAGTTATGTGGGGATTTACTTCTTATCTCAGGAGAGTTACAAATTAAAAGATAAGGGCCAAACTGGGTGGCCCAGCGGCTAAAGTCCTTACCTTGAATGCACCAGGATGCCATATGAGCTCCGGTTCTAAACCCGGAAGCCCCGCCTTCCATCCAACTCCCTGATTGTGGCCTGGGAAAGCTGTCCAGGATGGCCCAAAACTTTGGAACACTGCATCTGTGCAGAATACCTGGAAGAAGCTCCTCGTTCCTGGCTTCAGATCAGCACAGCTCTGGCCATTGCAATTACTTGGGGAGTGAATCATCAGACAGAAGATCTTCCTCTCTGTCTCTCCTCCTCTGTGTACCTGACTTTGCAATAAAAATAAATCTTTTTTTAAAAGTAGCATATTTGGAATAGTTATCAAGAAATTAAAAAACTGCTTAAGCCACTACTCAAGCATGTATATATAAGAGGTATTTGTACATCCATTTTCATCTGTTATCTCCTGGCATGAGGGCTGAGGCAACAGCAAGAGGGGAAAGCAGCTGAATAATTACTTTCACTTGTCCCTAACCTTTGTCTATATGTCTTTTTCTCTATTAACTAATCACTTCCCCTCTGCCCCTCTGCACAGCTCATGTTTCAAAAGTAGTTGGACAATTGCCACATTGCCTTTTCCATTCTACAGTGGAGATCCTTCTATGTTTGGGGGACATTTGATGGCAGTCATCAACAGGGGAGGGAAAGGCAGTGTGGGAGAGCAGACTACCTGCCAGATTGTCCTATGTCCCAGATCTCTCTCTCCTGATGTCCTTTCTCCCTCCAATCTAGAATGATCCCTTTAGGGGGAATGAAACATTGGCGTGTCAGGGATGAAGTCAGACAACCCCTTGAAGTGGTAGCAGATTCTGTTACCTGGAAGATAAGCCTACCTTTGATTTTTGAAGAAACAAATGCTTTAAAGCTTCAGATAATTATGCCTAAGATAATTCACAGCTGGCCTGGGAATCTTTAGTTTTTCCGTAGACAGTAAGACATATTTTAACTTATTCCCAGATGTACAAAGTCTAGTCATGGACCTGGTGAGTCACTAATTGCCTTTAAAGTTGCAATAAAAGTTGAGACCTTTACTAAAGAGCTTGTGTTCATCAAGCTTTGATCCAGGTTCAGTTAGGCGTTTGAGATGGGAGTTGATAACTCCCTGTTAGAGAGAGAGAGGCTGCAGTATTTGTATATATTCTCTAAGGTTCAGATCCAACAAATGCCGAAAGATGTGAACGAAGTGTTGGAAAAGCATCTGGTTGGCCAGCAACAGGTGTCGGAGCAAAGCTGGGTGTTTGTGAATGCAGATGACAGTTTGCACAAGCTACCCTGCTTGTCCTGCCTGGCCTTACTTTCTTGTCCTCATCCCTTCCTCTCTGCCATTCTCTCCTCCCACCCTTTCCATGGAGGTAGCACATCGACTCAAGGCAGCATTTGTTCTGAAGGACATAGGTAATTCAAGGGTTATTTATGTTCAGATATTACTTACCTAATTTAGATAGCTCAGCAATGATGAAATACTAGCGTGGCAGAATGTAAAAGGGTTTAGCCCAGCTTATTAAGTTGTTATGATGCACATTACAGACTCATTTGCTGTAATTAATTAGTGGAGAGAGGATAGAACCTCCGCCTTAATTGCTTCTATCCAACAAATGTTTTCGAGGAGAGTTCATTTATTAAGAGTACGACTGAGAACACATCTGCTAAAAGCTCTTTTTGTCCTCCCACTTTGCATTATTTTCCAGGGCTATTATTTAAAATAAGCTTCAAGCTCTAAATGGAAGCATAAGTTATATTGCCTTGCTCCTGGTTTCATCTGCTAAGCTTACAAGCAATGTGGTTTTCTCCCAGTAGTTCCTGGTAGATCCTTGTGCTTTAACTCTTTCAAGTCCTTATTCGGATAATAGCCGAGGGATGGACAGTGGGGCTGTTTTCCCCCTGTCCTTGCCAAATCACCAAAGCAGGATCAGAAGACAGGCAGAATTGCTCAAAGTAATAGTTTGAAGACTCATAGTAAATATACACAGTGTTGACATTGATCCCCTAAACTGGCATTATTATCTTACGGCTCTATCAGCATGCAAAGAGCAGTGACTCTTTAAAATGACTTGGCTCTTCACAGTTTTCAAGGTGGTTTTTGAAGAGATTATTTCATTTGGTCATCTTCCAATCGCTGAAGGTTAGGCTAAATGTCACTGCATTCCATGTACAAATGAAGGAAGTGAGATTAAAGCTTGCTAAGGAACTTGCCTTAGAGCACACAGTGGTCTTTAGAGGAAACGAGCACTTCCGGCCTCCTGATAGCTGGCATACACAGATCCCACCATACTACTGTTGCTAGATGTTTTACACTTCAGAAGACAAATACAGCAGATATGTATTTAATACATAGATTCAACAAAGTTCAGCCTTCTATGTACTGAATTCAGATCATCTCTGGCATTTGTTTGAAAATACCACTAGTGCATCTACAACATCTTGCTCCCAGTTTATCCCCACCTCTGCTGCTCATGCTTGAGAGTCATCACTGCCCTGAATTTGCCATGGCAATTTCAGGAGGGTTTTCATCTTTTTTCTCCTTTTGCATGTCTATGGACATACCTGATATTATCTTGTGCCTTCACATTTGACACAGATGAACTTGCCTGTACTATTTGGCAATTTCAGAAATTTGCTTTCCTCACGATCTCTCTAGCAACTGATGATTCCAACTTTTACATTAGTTCTTCCCACAATTCCATTGGTATGTAATGATTTTTTTTTTGTTTTGATCTGCTCACTAATGAATTTGTCTATCTTTTTCTGATACCTATTGGTAATTGGGATCTCTTTCTCTGCAAATTACTTGATTTGCCTAATTTGCTTTTTCAGCTTTTTTAAAGTGAGCAAAGCAAGATTTATTATAGATATGAATGTTAGAAACTTTCTAACTGGAAGGGTAGGCAGCTAGTTCAGGGTCACAAGCTTGGAAGCCACTCCCCGCCCCCACCACTTAGTTATTTCTTCCTGACGACCTGTGATGCTCACCTATCACTACCTGGAACCTGAGGGGGTGTATTGTATTGTTGTGTAACCACTCCCCTCACAAGCCCCTGTAAAGCCCATGATATGGCGAGTCTCTTGGTCCAATGCTTCCATCGCTCTGGCTCTGCTACTCTCCGGCCTCCACAGTACCTGCTTGCTCTCCCCCATAAGCAGAGTGTGAGGACAGGGAGCCCCTGAGCACGGCCCCTGTGTGTCTCTATTCCTTGATACTTTGTATTTCTAATTTCTGTGCTTTTAAGAGTTCCAGGAGAGGTGAGGCACAGAAGTAATGGAAAGTGGGCAGAGAAACCAGGGAATGGTGAATGTCTGCAGGTTTATAAGTATGCCCAGGTTGTTCGCTGTATGTCTCTTAGGATAACTTACATTGATGGGGAAGCTGGGACATAGGTCTTCAGTTTAATGAATGGACTTCAGGGTAATGACCATTTGTTCCTCTTGGGGTTACAACTGATTGGATTGCCATATGGACTTGTGATTTGCTGTTTCTAGTGGGCCCTAATCTCACCAAGCTTGGTTAATAAAGACTCCTTAATAAACCTTAGACTTGTCTGGCATGATCTCACTCACAGATGACAACAGAAGGACCTGATACAACAGATCAACTGGAAAGTGCATTGCTTCAGTGTTTGAAGCTCCAAGGTCAGGAGTCAGTCCTCAAGTGTATTTTTGAATGCCTGCCACCGAGAGCACATCCAAAGATCTGGTGGAACATAGAGGATTCAATGGAGATGTTCAGTCATACCAAGTTTACTTATGAAGAATTACTTTTTAAATATTCATGAAAAAATAGCTTCAAAGGAAGAAAAATAAATCCAGTAAATACAGCCAAAGGTATAAAAGCAAAAGGATGATTAAATATTCTAATGTTCATTTTATTTGATTTTTAAAGATGAATTTATTTGAAAGGCAGAGTGACAAAAAGAGACACAGAGAAAGATGTTAGGAATTTTCACCACAAGTTCAAATGTCACATACAGAAAGTCACAGGAGGTCTTTATTTGGCAGAGGGGAAGGTGGCTATGGGAGGGTAGAAAGCAGAGAAGAGAGTGAAGGCAGAGAAAGCACGAAGGGGAGAGCAAGAGCAAGAGTAAGCAGAGAGCAAGAAAGGAAAAGGCATGCATGTAACAGCATGCCTTTATGGCCAGGAGCAGGTATTAGGACCAGGGAGCCATGAGGGATTGGTGGATAGGGCCATCAGATATGCTGGCCAGGGGCAGGTATTAGGACCAGGGAGCCATGAGGGATTGGTGGATAGGGCCATCAGATATGCTGGCCAGAGGCAGGTATTAGGACCAGGGAGCCATGAGGGATTGGTGGATAGGGCCATCAGATACGCTGACATGAGGTTACACCAGATTGGTGGGAACAAGGTTACAGAGTTAGATGAGACTGGTGGAGAACAGGGTTGCAAGGTTACAGCAGATTGGCAGATAACAAAATTTGAACCTAAAAGACATGACCCTTACAAAAACCAAAACCTAAGGGAAGCAGATATTTAAAATGGCACTGAGTCTGAAATGGCAAAGTCTTGTCAATCTTGGAGGCTGATATTCAAGCCACTCCTCACATTCCTTCCTTTTGTTTTATATATATATATAAAAGAGGGGGAGGTATTGTTCTCTTCCATAGCTTCTTTGAGCTGAGTTTGAGTTCTGTGTTCTCTAGGTGGCAGTCTCACGGTGGTTGGAGAAGGAGTGGGCGGTCTGAAGAGGCTGGTCACCCTGCAAAAGAAGCTGGTTAAATGTTTGATTAGAAATTTTTTTTTTGCATTTGAATTTTAAAAAAGGCAAGGACCTGTAGGAAATCCCCAGAAAAGTAATATTAAAGAAGGGAAGAGAGGGGCAAGCAAAGATATTAAAGGGGACTGGGTCTAGGAAAACCAGTTGTTATTGGCTTGGGATTGATGGAGGCAAGCTTTGCTGTCTGAGTCTTTAACATCCTGTTCAATATTCCCTGATTCATTGATGCAGAAGCAACATTCCTCTTGGAGAAACACACAGGTGCCTTCTTTTCTTGCTGTGAGGAGGACCAGTGCTTTCCTGCTTTAGAAGGTTGTGTGTGCCAGAGAAGCGAGTTGGCACTGGAGAGAGCCCAGGGAGAAAGCAGTGGTATCTAGGGCTGTTTTGCATTTGTCTGATAGTTGCTTGATTGAGGTAACTGAGTGTCCCAGGTTTCCTTCCTGTAATCTAACAGAGGATGAGGAGGTAGCCAAGAGTGCTGGGAGGAGAATGGCTTGGAGTGGGCTGGCAAAGGGAGCATCCATGAGAGTTTTCCCTTGCTGTTCAAGGACAATTGGGGCACAATTGTTACCAAAATGGAAGGGCCAGGGGAGTTAGAATTGGTTGTGGCATAGATGGAGCCTTTGCACCACGTAAATGAGCCTTGGGGAGAGGAGGTAAGATTGGTTATTGAACTATGGTAGAATAGGAGGAGTTATCATAAGTTAGAGATATATATAGGAATGGAGGGAGAGGTTACTTATCAGAAGTCCTTTTTGAAAAGGTAGTTTGAGTTCTTTTGGAGGTTTGCAGAAATACATTGTCTCCACGGGTTGATTTGATGAGTTTGTCTTAGGGGGTGCCTCTGGTTGTGCATAGATAAGTGGGTATATCATAGATGGCAGGAGATTTTGTAATTGGTGGGCGCTGCTTTGAGTTAAAAAGGGGTATTGTGGGGAGGATTAGACTGGAATATGAGTGAGCAGAGGCTTGTATTGGCCTAGGAAGAGTTGGTTAAAAGATTGTCTAGAGAAATAGGGTGTAAAAGAAGCAAGAACAATATGTGTGGTTGTGGCAAAGAAAAGCACTTCTGATCATATGGTATGTACATTCTAGTAAGGAGTGGAGACAGTCGGGTTTGCATTTAGTGCTCATTCCCTCCTTGTACTTGTGGAGACTCTGACTGTTGTCAGGAGCTTTCAGGCCTTTTTGGGCTGAGTAGGAGCAAAGTAGAGGCCTGTGGTAAAGCCAGGGCTCCAGCAGAAGATGGCCTTGAGGGCTACCATGCCAACTAACAAACTGTTTCTGAGGTCTTACACTCATGGGCACTTGAGTTTCAAGTCTGGAGGAGACATACCTAACAGATAGGTTTAATACCCAAGATCCCAGAGAACAGCCAGAGTACCCAGGAAAGCTGTGCTGCTACCCAAATCCAGAAGTTTCCCCACTGAAGGGCAATGAGAAGTTGACAGGAGGGGTTTGATAATGAGGTGGGTGTTAAGGCCTGACCATGCGTATGTGAGGCCCAAGATCATTTATCTCTTCTTATGGGGAACTGGAAGAGACATCTACAGGGAGGTGTGAAACTCTTCAGGGGGAGGCATCCCGTTGACTCCCATTACCTGGCTGGACAGAGAAGAGAGCTGGCCTGAATAGGAGGCTAATAAAGAACAGGCAGTGTCTCTAGATAAGAGCATACAGCTTTACCTGTGATGTTGCTAACTCTAAGGCATCCCTTCCATAGCAATGATTTTTTTTTTAGAAGCTGGGCTGAGTGAAGGCCTTTTTAACTTGTGGCCTACAGTGGTTCTGACCGAGGAGTCCTTCAGCTCCTAGAGCAGTTCCATTTCTAGTGGCCTGGCTATTGGCAGAGCAGACAGGGTTCTTTGTGAGCCACTTCTAACATGGGCAGCTGTTTGCTCGATCTCCTGGCTTCCCACATTGTAAGCAGGTGCTACTAGAGGTAGACTGGTCTTGCCCTTTCCTTGACAGCAGATCACTGTATACAGCCACATTAATGGGGCTCATAATGCCTAGCTGGCTGCTATTTCCCCTGGGCCTCTGGTAAAGGGGACCACAGAAGCAGCCTTGGGGATGTCAGCCAAGGGGATGCTCAGTTCTGTCCCTAAATTCTCAATGGACTGAGCTAGAATTTGTAGTCACAAGCACATCCTAAGTGTTTCTATTGTGAAGTAAGATAATGTCTGTGAGGATATAATTGTGCTCCTTAGTCTTATAATTTAGCCAGCCTTTCTGTAAGGTCTGGAGATCAAACTATACAGTCTGAGAGTCCTGCAGAGTCAGAGAGAGAGAGAGAGTAGATGAAGAGTGAAGAAAGGAGTCAGAACCACCAGATTGATTGATTACACTCAGTAACAATATCAGGTGAAAACTATCAAATAACGGTTCTAGAACACATTTCCCTGAAAAGTTTGATGTCTGCTATAAATTTAAGACAAGAATACAGGTTTACAGTAAACCTAAATTGTACACTAGAAAAAGCAATGAGCATATAGCATGAGTAACTTGGTTAGTGAACTTGAGTACAAACATGTCCATGACTTTAAAAAGAATATTTTTAAAAAATAACATGAGATTTTAACTCCTGTGAACCAAAGAGATTTTTGTGTTGATGAAGCAAATGTAGGTTAGGACAGAGGGATAAATCAGTCTTAGCAATGATTTTGTTGCAAGTTAACAAAATCTATCCAATCAACTAAGAGAGCACTGGCACGTAATGCGAATCATTTAATCAACCAAGCTTACATCAGTGCACAAAAGTGGCCTTAAACAGATACCTGGATTAAGCATCATGCACTTTATCCAATCAGTAAGAGTCAGATCCCATCTAGTTGTGAACAATAGAACCAGGCAAACAGGACCTTCCAATTCTATTTACAAATAGAAAAAAAAAAAATAGGTCAACCAGCTTACTGCCTAAGCTGTAAAAGAAAAGCAAGATGTCATCCTGAAATAAGATAAGCATTTTCATGTTCCTTTCGGGACTTCCCAAGAACCCAAGGTTATGGCAAAGGCCAGGTTTGGACATGTCCCAGAAATGTTTCAGAAGACCTAGCTTTACTGTTGCCATTTTCTATTGTCTGGGCTGTCACTGTTTAAGATCTTTGGATGCTTTAAAAATTACAATGGATTGATTAAGATTATTTCCTGTTTCTAGTAACATGAGTTTGCCATGTTTTTTAGGTGGTTTATAAATACAGGTAGAGCAAAATACAAAACTGCATTACAAGAAGGATTTTAAACAGATTTCAAGCAGGTATGGCTAGAACCATAAAAACTCTTTAGCTTACAAGAGGCACCTGTTTACTCCACATGGCATTTTAGGAAGCACATATAGGATTTTGTAGAAAGATGTAAATTTTAGACCCTTTTGAATTAAGGCAAAAAGTTATGACTGATAACACAAAAGAGGTCATTAGACTTGTGTAAATGGAGATTTTGATCAGTAGTTTTTAATATTACAATAAAATTGTTCACCGCTTTGTATCTTGACAGTACTTTTAATATAGTCCAAGTCGCCTAATCAGTTAATGCCTCTACAAAATGAGAGATAAGTCCTTTGACATTTCCAGTAAGGCCTCACTGGAAATACCAAAGTGCCAAAATCTGTTAACTTTTGACTTTTTGAATGCTTATCAAGGATACCAAGAAGGCTTAAAATATCTAATTGAAATGAAATCTCTTTACATGGTACAATATGGATCAGATCTAATTATTGAATAAAGTGATCACACAAATACCTTTAAAACAAGTACATAACATATTTTAAACAATGAGAACTTAATATTTTGCTATAAAAATTCATTTACTCATTGAGATAGACACCACTTAAAAGGAGATATTACAATAAAATGTCTGTTTTTAACTTTGATTTAACAGGAAACCTTAACTCCATGTATCAATGATAAACATTTAGACTGTTGCAAAAAATACTTTAAACACTATGATTATATCACACATAAATCATACAAGATGTGTTCCTCTCAGATCTTCCATCTCTTCCTGCTCTTTTTTTCAACATGCTTAGACCTTCAAATATTTTGTCCTCTATCTTTGCACACTAATGTGACCATTCTCCTGTAGGACAAAATATTTTACAGCTTATATTCTTTCATCCAAAAGTCTTTCTTTCACAACCATTCTCATCAAGAACATATTTCCATGCTTGCAATCGTCTCCCATCTTAATGTAAAAATTAGCAGATAGGGCCAGGCACTCTAGCCTAGCAGCTCAAGTCCTCACCTTGCACATGCCAAGATCTCATATGAGTGCCAGTTCTAATCCTGGCAGCCCTGCTTCCCATCCAGTTCCCTGCTTGTGGCCTAGGAAGGCAGTGGAAGATAGCCCAAAGCCTTGGGACCCTGCACCCATGTGGGAGACCCGAAAGGGACTTCTGGCTTCTGATCAGCACAGCTCCGGTCATTGTGGCTGCTTGGGAAGTGAATCATTGGACAGAAGATCTTCCTCTCTATCTCTCCTCCTCTGTGTATATCTTACTTTCCACTAAAAATAAAATAATTCTTAAGGAAAAAACTAGCAGAAATAGCACATGGGTTCATCTCAGAGCTTGGAACAATGTAACAGTGGCTTAGATCTCAGTTCCATATCAGATTATTTTTTGCACGAATGTTACAGTTTTAGACAATGCTGTAAATAATATTTTAAGAGTTATATTTAATTATGCACAAACATTATCCATAGAGTACAAGAGGCTAAGTATTTTTAAGTTTACATTTGGAAAATATTTATTAAGTTAAAATCTAAAAATTTTTAGCTGTAAAAATCTCTCTAAGGTGTCTATAACAGGAGTTGAATGTCAATTGCTTTTAGTGGGCTCTGGTAAATCAAGTTGCGGAACAAGTGTGGCAAGTCATTTTTTTAGTTTTTACTTAAGTAGATGTTACTTAGCTTATCTCCTACTCCACCCCTCTTGACTAGGGGGTGGGGTGTGGAGTTGACAAGAGAAAACAAAATTTAAACTGGCTTTTGAGAAACTGCAGTTGAAGGGAGTGGCTGGTTTAACAGAGAAAGTGGGGAGAGTGTTTGTGGCTGTTGCTGGGGCAGGGGAGTTGGGGAAGAATCAGTTTTGCTCCTGAGGTGGCAAGGTGGGAGAAGGGGTCAGTGATTGGGGCCCACCATAAGGAGGAGGCCAGATAGGAGAGGTGGATTCTCTTGGGGTGAATGCTTGGAAGTCAGATTGGTTAGAAGAGGAGTGAGTTAAGAGGTCTGAGTGTTCGGAGTGTACTACAAGCACTTGAGAGGGATAGCAGGATTGATGTCAGGCGAGAACAGAGAAAAGGAAGGCTTAAACATAGGAAATATCTTGCTGTTCACCATTGCAGTGAAAGAAGTTATCTAGAGCATGGAGAATTTGAAGGTCAAATTGAATCATTCTCTGATTTGTGTCGAGTCCAAGCAACATTGCAGAATGAATCAGTTGGCCAGGCTGGAGGACAGAGGTTTTGAGCTTTTTAGGAGATAGCCACATGGCAACTCTGTGGAAGGCTTGAACTCACTAGCCTGGCTGGAATATACAGAGCCCAAGGTGGTGGGATTCCCATAACCTTGGATTTTCATAGATGATGAAGTCCAGTTCAAGAGCCGAAGCATAGAGAGGAATCTGTTGAGAGAGGGATAGGGTTACACTCACACATTGCCTGCCATTAATCTGATTGGAGTAACACATAGAGTCAGCAGTGGCTAAGAGGTTATGGAAATTTTGTTCACAGGTAGTCCAAATTGGGGTCTGAAGAAATGATTGTGGCAGCTCAGATCCCCAGTGGGAAGAACAATCATGAGAGCTTTAGACCGGGGTGGGGGGGGGGGGGGATCAAAGGGTCCCTGAAAGTGAGAGAGTTAGCTTTTCCTAGCAGAGCAATAAGCAAGCATGGTTCAACATCAGAATATCTTAGAGGATTCCAATCTGTTCGTAGACTTAAAAACTAAAGCTATATGTTCATAATGTTGTGGTCTAAGTATATTTTGGGCAAAATATTTATTTTCTAGGTTCTTGCCTCTGACACAACTTAAGCAAGTTGCAAAGTTTATTCAGGCCATGAGACATAGACATACCTGGGCCATGTTGAGGAAGAGTAGGGAGAAAGGTTGCTGTCTTCTGTCCTCAGAGTAAGGGTGCAGGAGGCAAATGAACAAGCAGATAGGATACATGGGCTTAATGGGGGCTTGAGGGTGGAGCAGTTATGTAACAGTGCAATACTGCTCCCCTCCCAAGTTCCAGGGGATTAAAGGTGAGCACCATTTGAGTCAGAGGTGGGCAGAAGGATTATATAGGCGGGGGAGGTGTGGCTTCCACACTGAAGTAGCTGCCTAAAACCATATCAGTTTCAGTAGCTTCTGAAATGTGTTTGACAGAAGCAGTCCATTGGCTAGGAGTGGGGTAACACTGGGCAGGTGATTTGATGTATTAATCACCACTCCTCCCCTCCCACCCTTTGCAGATGGCTGGAGACTCTGCTATAGATTGCTCTAACTTAATGAAAGGTGGACAATCTTAACTTTAGAGGAAAATAGTGATTTTTTTTTCCTGTTTTGTTTGAACTTAGATTGCAGAGAGTTTGAACATGGGATTCAGGGGCCATTTTTTTGAGAGATGCTTCTGAGAGACAGGTGAGGAAGGGGTGTGACTGGTCTTGGCCTCCTCCACAGGGAAGAGCATTGTGATTAATTTCCACTGCAGACCTGTTTGGAGTCAGACTGGCCTTTTGTGCCACTGCAGTCAGTCATGGATGCATCTGTGGGGTGTCAAGACATCCTGGGCAAGCTGTACACCAAGTGTAATTCTAAGAAAACTCCCTGGGAGTCATCAGCAAAGACTGCTGAGGTACGGGTGTCAGCCCAGTAAACAGGGTGGGATTGGGGTGCATCCTTGCTCCTACTACACGGAATCATATATAAACTGGAACTGTTAAAAAAAAAAAGATTTATTTATTTTTATTGGAAAGGCAGATTTACAGAGAGAAGGAGAGACAGAAAGATCTTCTGTCTGCTGATTTACTCCCCAAGTGCCTACAATGATGAGCTGGTCCAAAGCCAAGAGTCAGAGCTTCCTCCAGATCTCCCATTCAGGTGCAGGGTCCCAAAGCCTTGGACCATCCTCTACTAACCTTTCAGGACACAAGCAGGAACTGGAAGGGAAGTGGAGCACAAACTGTTGTCCATATAAGTTCCAAGAGCTTGCAAGGCAAGGAATTAGCCACTGGGCTATCATGTCAGACCCATAAACTAGAATTTTAAGTTTCTAAATCACAAATCAAAATTATATTTTATAGGGTGGGCATTGTAATACATCCCAAGTGTGCTCAGAAAAAGTATAAGATGGACTATGTTTCTGTTGAGAAGCACTAGAAAAGCACATGTTCATGGATAAAGTGTATTATGAAGAAACTAAGTATGGATTTCAAGCCATTTTTATGCCAAAGTAGTCTTAATTCTATTTTCACAAGCCTTTTGAAGTACCCTCATATATACATATCTTGCCTACTATCTCATATTTTATCCCATATTTTGGGGTGTGGAACTATAACATATTCTTATAATGACCTTGTAAGTAACCATTGTCATTGCCATTCCTCTACAAATACTAAAATACTATGCAGCTTTTGACAGGAGAGCAAAAGATTAGACAATACTTAGAGCTTCTTGTCAGCATTCTACTTGTTCAAATTAGAGAAAGTTGAAAAGAGGGCATTTCTTTTGCTGCCAAAGATCTGGAAACACTTTGTGCCTCAAGTGGATGTTCAGCCAAGTGAGGACCTCCATTGGGATGGCAGAAATCACACACTGTACTCCAGAACCCTGGCTATGCCAAGTCACACTACTTTACTTTGGAGCTCTACCATGTGGTTGAAGGTCAGGCCAAGGCCCTGAGACCCACCATGGTGCTGCTGCAGATTGCTGGACACTGCCAGCAAAATGCATCCTTTTGTGTCTTTGCCAGGTAAGGATCTGAATATGAGATGTCCACATCCCTGGTGCTTCACATCTTGTGCCAAACCAGGACTGCACTACAAGGAGTCCCCTTGCCAGTTTTCCTTTATTACAAAGTTGCTCCCTTCCCTGCCCAAGAACATTAGAGCAAAGGATAACCATTCTGCTATACTTGACCAAAGTTCTAAGGAGTCCCGCAGAATCCCACAGAATTCCAAACATTTTAAAGTTCCCAAGCAAAGGATGAAAGGTACATCAAGGGATGTGATAATAGGATAGGTATTTTTTTTTTTTTACAAGGCCTCACCTTGTTCACAGGGTGCTGATATTATAATGGTTGTCATTTGCCACGGCTCTGCATGGTATGCCTGCATTGTATTTTGAGTCATCATAAACTGTGCTGCTTTGGAGATTGTGCAGGTTGAACTTGACCATAAAGGATTTGGCATTTTGCTTTCCTGAATAGAAAGACAGTTAGCACATGGTTTCACAGCTGGCATTAGGAGTTGCTGCAAGCTCGGGGGCCCCAGACATGGTCTGCATCCTCTCCCAGCTCTCCCATAGACCCTGCAGCGGCCAGGGACTCCAGACACACTGCATCATTGTCTTCAAGCACATCTGTGAGTGCCAGACAAGAAGCAAACACTAATGAAGTTCCAGGTCGAGGCATGTTTGTTTGTTTTCTGTGGTTCAGAACCCATTTCCGTTTGCTTGAATAAGACACTGTCTAAAAGCAATTTCCGTTTTCTCCCCATGACTCCTTGAAATGGTAAATTATTAAAACCACCAGAGCTACTAGTAATGAATGAGAAGTGATCTCACTATACTGGAGGCACTGAGCAGAGAGGGAAGTTGCAGATCATCATCCATCTACCCTGTGGGATTCAGAGCAGTGGGTTCTGCATTGTTGTTTGGTAGTCCCCAGTTCCTGATTCCAGCATTGCATTACAAAGGTGATTCATTTTAGAATGAAGTTCTGTCTGTTAGCTCACATCACTGCTCAGGAGAGGTCATGAATAGCAAGAATACAATGAAATGACGAACAATGAGATCGAACTCACAAACGAAAGTGAATGGAGATGCTGAGAAGAAGTCTTTCTTTACAGAGGAGTTTCTATGTACTGCGAGAGCTTGGGCATGCAGACTGCAGGACTAATTAGACAATTCGGATTCTGCAGTGGGGGTTTAGCAAAGGAGTTGAGATATTAGTTAAGTGGCCCATATCCCACCTCAGAGTACCTGGGTTTGATCCCTGGCTCTGGCTTTTGAAACCAACTTCCTGCTATAGAAGGTCTTGGGAGGCAGCAGGGATGATTCAGGTAACTGGGCTCCTGTGACCCAGGTGACCCAGGCTCCGGTGACCCAGACTGATCTCCTGGCTCCTGGCTTCAGCCTTGCACAGCTCCAGCCATTGGAGGCATTTGGGAAGTGAACCAGTGCCTCAGAGCTCTCTCCATCTGTATCTCTGGCTTTAAAATAAATAAAGTATTTAAAATTGGGTTCTGGTCCTGCTCTGACAATGATATAACTGGGTGGGATTCATCACCACACAATCTTTATTTTCATTTCTGCAATTTGGTGAACACTCCTTACACACTTTGTCTACTCCAAAGAATTACTGTTGTCAAATGCGACAGTGTCTATACAAATTATCCATGAATTGCAAAACATTTAACTAATATAGCATACCATAGGACAGAAAACATGTTCAAACTAGAGATTAAGTTAATTTTAATTTTTTTAAATGATTTATTTTTATTGGAAACACAATTTACAGAGACAGAGAAAGATCTCCATTCAATGGTTTACTCCCCAGATGGACACAATGGCCAGAGCTGAGCTGATCTGAAGCCAGAAGCCAGGAGCCTCAATCCTCTTTCACGTCTCCCACACAGGTACAGGTTCCCAAGGTTTTGGGCCATCATCTACTGTTTTCCCAGGCCATAAGCTTGGAGCTGGATGTGAAGTGGAGCTGGCTGGGCACGAACTGGTGCTCATATGGTATCAGAGTAGTTGGAGGGTTAGCCAATTAATCCATCATGCCAGGCCCATGAATTGATTTTCTTAACATTTGTTGTGTCATATTTACTCACAAGTTCACTAAGCTTCCATTATCTCATTTCCTACTCCCAGTGGATCTCTGGCATCCAGTCCTATCCTTCAAAATCCCTTCACTCCCTGCTGTCCTGTGAAGTTGGGGGAATTTTCCTGAATGATAGTTTTCCAGGGAAATGTCTTTTTAAGCCTCTGAAGCCATGAGAGGTCTGTTTTTTTTTTTTTAAGATTTATTCATTTTTATTAGAAAGGTACATATACAGAAAGATACAGAGAGAAAGACCTTTCATCCACTAATTCATCCCTCAAGTGGCCAAAATAGCTGGAGCTGAATTGATCTGAAGCCAGGAGTCAAGAACCTCCTCAGGGTTGCCCACATGGGTGCAGGGTCCTAAGGCTTTGAGCCATCCTCCACTACTTTCTCAGGCCACCAGAAGGGAGCTGTAAGGGAAGTAGAGCAGCCAAGACACGGACTGATGTCCACATGGGACCCCAGCACATGCAAGGCAAGGATTTAGCTACTAGGCAATTGTGCAGGCCTCCGTGGAGGGTCTTTAAAAGCATTCAAAAGTAATAAAAGCAGAATATCTGTCTTATGGGAGCCATATGGATAGTAAGGTAATACAGTTCATCATTTAGGATTCTGTCTTGAGAACATGGAGACCTCAAGACTAGTTTGACTCCCAATATCAGAGCCTTCACCAGGTCAACATTTAGTCACACTCATTATTGAAAGTCTATTTCATCCTGACTGCAAGATCCAATTGGACTTCTGTTGTTGCAAGTGATGGAAACTCAACAAAAACTATCTTAATCGAAACTGTAACTATGTTGGTTTATTTCATGGAGAAACCCGATGGTAGTATGGCTCCAAACATGACTAGATCCCTTGACTCATTTTGCATCAGTAAAATTCATTTCATCCCTGCCCTGCTTTCACTGGATTCTCTTCCTGCCTGGATAATCACTCTCCATGTGGTGGACACGCTGATGAAAGCAATCTGGGCTAACCAAGATTTGTGAGCAGTTAATTGCTGTTACAAGTGCCAGAAAAATATTTCAAATGGCGTAAACAAGATAGTTGACTTCTTTCTCACAAGTAGTTGTTGTCAACAATTGAGGGTTAGTAAAACAATTGCATCCCATGAAACCTTCGGCTCTCTATCCTTTCGGCTCTCTGTGGTATCATCCCTAATGTGAGGATATTGCTTAGGTTCAAAATGGTCCAGCTGTAACATTCTGTTCCAAGCAGGAAAACACAGCAGGGGGGGAAGTAAGGTTGAAAATCACAACGCAACTCTTTCTTAAAAATGACCTCTAGGTGCAGTCATTTAGCCAAGTGCTCAAGATGCCTGAGTCCCACATTACAGTGTCTGGATTGGGTGGAGAGATCCAGCTTTCAGCCCCAGCACTGTGCTAATGCACCTGTTGGGAAATGACAGTGATGGCTCAAGTAGTTGGGTTCCAGCTATCCAGTGGGAGAGTTGGATTGAGTTCCTCATTCCCAGCTTTGGCCTGTCCTATCCATAGACACTGTAGATATTTGGAGAGTGAATCAGTTGGTGGGCACTCTTATCCTATCTACCTTTTAAATAAATAAACAAAAATTAAATTTAAGGAAAGAGATCTATGGAAGCTCTCAATACGTTTTCACTTTGTGCTCTTGCTATTATCATTTTCATCTTGTGCTATTCAGCTTCAAAGAAGGCTGAAAAATGTTACTGCTATTCTCTGTGTGTTCTATATGATCATTGCCCTGGCTAATCCTTTATTATTTTGGGAAAAAAGACAGGATAGAAATTGGGGAATGATTAACAACCTCTTCCACTCAGTCCAGTAGCCTTCCTGTTAGCTATATAGCCTCCATGAAAAGAGAACATGTTCTCAGATATGTCTAAAAGGAAATTCTTCTTTGTACTTTGAAAGGTTGAATCTGTCATTGTCACTGATGAGCTGTCTGAGTACCATTAATCAGATGCTTGCCCCTGCTGGGGTTCATGCCAGGCACATGCAGACCCCATGAGATTGGTCCCTTGAGGGGAAATGCAATGTAAGAGAATATCTAATAGCAACAAAGAAGGGAAGGGAAGGGAAGAGCAGGCATTGGCTAGAACTTTTCCTTACCCACCTTTAGCATCAGAATGTCCAGCTATTTTCTATGTCAGCTGAGAGGTACAATGGACTCCTAATATTTCACAAAGTGAAAAATTAGGCCAGCCCCCATTCCCTGATGAGAAGTTAATATTTCATTATGTAACAAGCTCCTTGGAATTGGCATACATAACTTAATCCCATGAGATATCCCTGGGTGTTGTCTTGGGAAACTTTATGTAAGCCTCAATAACCAATTGGTATTTTGCTAGGAGGATTTTTGTTCTGCGACTATTGCAGGCAAGTATCCACAGTTATTGTATGTTATCTATGTATTGTATTTAAAGCATTTTTAAAGGTCACATGCTTAGGACAAACAGTGAAAGTATACACTTGTCATTGTGAAATGGTCATAACTTCAGGAATAATAAGTTTGACATTTTTCAGTTACTGATTTATCAAGTTAATGCTTCAGATCCTTATTCCACCCTAGAATTACCTGAAAGTTCATAGGAAACTAGGAAGTGGGGAGTGGGCTTTATTTTGTACTTAAACATGGATTTCATAAGATTGGCTTCAAAGACAGTTAAAACTGACATTGACTGAGGTCCTTGTTGACTAATTGATCATCCCTAAACCATATTCGTGCAAAATCAAGAATAAGAGATTTCATGAAGTCTGATATAAACTTGTCCTTTGCATTTTACACAGGCACATACGGGACTATTTTTTTTTTTTTAGGATTTATTTTCATTGGAAAAGCAGATTTATAAAGAGAAGGAGAGACAAAGAGCCTCTATCTGCTGGTTCGCTCCCCAAGTGGCCACAATGGCTAGAGCTGAGTCAGTCTGAAGTCAGGAGCCAGAAGCTTCTTCCAGGTCTCCCATGCAGGTACAGGGAGGACCATCATCCACTGCTTTCCCAGGCCACCAGCCAGGAGCAGATGGGAAGTGAAGTAGCTGGAACATGAATTAGTGCCTATATATGATCCTGGGGAGGGTTAGTTAATTGAGCCACTGCACTGATTCATTGAACTGCTTTTTCAGATACCTCAGGCATATTGAAGATGTCTTCAATATGGAACTGAAGGCATCTTCCTGACCATGGGCCCTCACAAGAGGGCCTGGCCACAAGCCATTCACATGAGGGACCTGATCTTCCTGGCATTTCTACCACTTTGATATTTGACTGGCAGAGCTTATTCGCTGACTGAGCACCTTGGTTTGTATCAACTAATGAACATTCTTAGCATCGTTTCTGTCCTGTCCAGGTTAAAGTTCAACACAGCATACGCTGTTTAACCATTAGAAGGGATAGACGGAAGATGCTATGGGAAGAGCCCACAGGCCTGGGACAGCACAGAATTTGACCTTACACCAAGCAAGTCTGTCCTGTTTGTGAAGTCTCATAGATTCACCCATGGAGCTGTGTTCCTCTCTCAAATGACTTCACAAACTGTTAGGGACTGAAGGTCAGGTTTAGAAATGATTTCTTTTCATGCTCAGCCTTCTCAGTGAAAATACCTTTTAGAGGCCCCATGCCCTTTTTCTTCAGCTGTGGTTTAATAAACATGTTCCATTTATTTCAAAGGCAGAGAAATCTTTATCTGCTGGTTCATTCCCCCAAACACCTGAAGCAGCTAGGCCTGGAACAATTGTTGGGCCAGTAGCCCGGAATCTGGCTGTCCCACGTAAGTGGAAGGCATCCAAGTACTTGAGCCAGCACCTGCTTCCTCCCATTAGCAGCAAGCTGGAACTGGGAGAGGAGTTTGGACTTAAGCCCAAACACTCCAGTTTGAGATGCAGGTATGGCAAGTGGCCTCTGGGTTGGGCCAAACTCCCTCTTGTCCAGCCAAGGTTTAGAAAAGCCTTGTGCCACCCGGCTCTCAGCACGGACGGGAGAGCTAAGAGAGTCGCCTTCTGCAACAACTCACTACCAACTCCTGAAACCTCATGCTCCACCAAGAAGAGGAAACTAGAGCAGGGTGGAAAGAAAAGACAAAAATGCTCACTGCATGTGGAGGAAGAAGGAGAGAGGAAGCCGTTCTGCTCATGACCACCAAGGACTAGTCCTGTCGGGATAGCCGTCGCCCAGATTGTGACTTTCATTCCAACCCTAACCCAAGCCGGGGCTCGCAGACCCCTCCAAAGTCCTGGGAATGGCAGGGCACAAGGAATCAGGTCTCCAGTTTCCCGCAAAGAACTCCTCTTCACAACAGCCCCCGAGTCACTACAGCTGACCTTTCTGGTCAAGCGGCACTGTGGGCTCTGTTCTGTGGAGCATCCGTGGGGACAGCATGACACAGTGGAAAGAGCCTGGCTTTAAAGACCGGTCATTCTCCAGTTTCCTTATTGTGAGTGGACAAATAGAAAGTACCTAGCATTGTGTAAAACAGAAGCAATAAAGGACATCTGGAGGCCAGATTGATTATACAAGGTAGAAGAGAAAATATCAGGAGAAAAATTGTAAGCATGACGTGGGTGAGAAGATGACAGGCACTTTCCCTGGCCAATGTAATACCAGAGAGTAAAGTGAGAAGACAGAGAGTGACATCCGTGGTTTTAGCAAAGGCCGTGAACTTCCTCCTTTTCCTTTTGCATCAGTCTTCTTGGGAAGTGGAAATGGACAGCTTCTAGTGACAACAGATATTCAGTTACCAATGGGTTAGTTCCTCTGCCCAAGATTTTTAATGGCCTTCACCCCAGTCACCTGCTTATCATCATAAATAATTTCGTGTTTTGAGGTTTAACTTTCTCAAAGGTAAAGAGGGGGAGAAATACCCATGTTCCTTTGTTCTATGAAGTTACAAGTTTCAAATGAAATCACATTATTGACCTTATATATTCGTTTAACAAATACCTGTTGTCTATTCTGTGCTCAGCAGTGTTCCAGGAGCTGGAGATAAAAACGGAGCAACAGATTAGAGTCCTTGTTTGATGGAATTTACATGTTAGCAATAGGCAAAGGAGGATAAAGAAACCAGTGAGTGTGCGTTCGGCGTTGATAAGAACATGAGAAAAACTATGAAGAAAAAATAGGCAGCCAGGAGGGATTGTATTATTGAAAAGGCTTTATAAGCTACATTGAACTGTCCAAGTTTAGGGTCTTACCTGCAGACTTGCTGGGTGAATAGGATTAACGTCAAGGTCTGGCGTCAGAGAGGATAGTTGACTCCAACAAGGAGGGAGTTCTTCTGTCTCACTACAAGATGAGCCTTTTCAAACAGATCCCAACTCTCACCTTCCTCAAGTCCTCAGAGGGGTGGGACACCTCTGAGAAAGGGCCCGCCCTTTGACACAGAACAGCTTTCAAATTGGCATCAGAAATACACAGGATTTGAGAATCTCTGCAATCACGATCCCACTGTTCATCTTTCGAAATCTTTGGACAGTTTTGTTGTTATTTTTGATTTTAAATCTGTGTCAGGAAGTGGAAGGAATCTTTTTATGTGGTTTCTCAGAGTTTTATTTTGTTGTTTTTATTTTTAAAGGTTTTTATGTATTTTTTATTGTAAAGTCAGATATACAGAGAGAGGAGGAGAGACAAAGAAGAAGATCTTCTGTCCATTGATTCACTCCCAAGCAGCAACAAAGGCCAGAGCTGCACTGATCTGAAGTGAGGAGCCAGGAGTCTCTTTCGGGTCTCCTACATGTGTGCAGGATCCCAAAGCCTTGGGCTATCCTCAGCTGCTTTCCCAGGCCACAAGCAGGGAACTGGATGGGGAGTGGAGTAGCTGGGACATGAACCGGCGTCCACATGGGATCCCGGTACACGCAAGGCAAGGACTTTAGCCGCTAGGCTACTGCATCGGGCTCTAAGAACTTTATTTTGTTCTGAGTCCTGAAAAAGATGGACTCAGGCTCTCTTTACAAGCTCATGTGTGTAAAATATTAATCTTTCATGATGGTTATACTTGGTTTATTTTATGTAATTTCTTTATTCATGTTAAAAGCACACCTCTCAAACATTTATGAATGTGCCTGCAAATGAAGGCATGTCACTAAATAGAAAGAATAGCAAATCACTCTGGTATCGCACAGGGGAGGACACAATTGAATTACAAAGTAAGATTTGGCGAAACCCCATGCAGATTTCATTATTTTAACACAGACACGTATCTCACCTAAGAGGCTGCGAAGGGCCCACTCCCACTGAGGGGATGGCTAAGATGAGTTGCACTTGGGCATTGGAGTGCCAATTCCAGCAAATCAAGTTAATGGAATTGGTATTAATGTGATACTCATTCCTTTAACTTGGGCCCTTTTAAAATGCTTTTCCCTATGTTAGTATTCAGTATTCATAGTTCCTTACTAACCACTCCAAGTTGCCTTAAATATTGTTTAGCCAGTCTCCTGTTGCCAAAAAGTAACTGATACACAGAAAGATTTCCCAGGCTTAACAGAGGTAGGGCATTGCCTTGTATTGAAAGCTGAGGCTCTGCGAGCAACACCTTCAGAGAAGTTCCCTTTCCTTGTTCTGTGGACTCAAAGAGGGTGGATGGAATATTTAGACAAGGATGAGCTCATTTTGAGGAGAGCCAGGATAGGAACTGTGTTGTAACTTCAAAAACATGGCATTTCGTACCAGTAACCAATTATGAGCCCTCAAAGTTTGATAATAATTTCAAGAACTTGTGCCCCCTAAGTTGGCTTCTTCGATCATTCTTAATGTGTCTGAAGACCCTTGCCCTCTCATGTTTTAAGAAAAAATGTCAAGATGTCTACACATTATAATATCGAGACCACAAAACATGAAATTCAATTTAATAATCTCACTTCCCTGTCTTCAATGCATTTGTTTAAATTAATCTAAAGCTTTGCCTTTGAGATTTGTTAAAAGCTGTAGATGATACATATTCAAATAGTCATATATAATCAGATAAAATATTGGCTAAACCATTATCTCTGATTTTTTAAAAAAAAACCAGCCACTTGTATTCAAAAATTGTGTGTATGTGTGTGTGTGTTGTGGTGTGATATGTTTGTGAATGCTCTAAAAATTAAAACTCATTTTTTTTGTTTGTGTCACTAAAGGCTGAGTCTAATGTTCAATGAATCATTTCCCTTTATTTGTTTTTCCTACTTTTTCTTGCCGGTTCTTCACAGGCTGAGTGTTTTGGCACTCAGTTGGTGAGGAGCACCTGTGATGCATGGGACGACATGCCACAGTTTGCTGGCGCAGGTGGTAGGCATTCTCACAGACACACTCTTCCAGCCCCCAGTGCTTTTCCTCCCACCGTCTTCACCAGAACTCCCCTACACCCTATACCGTAATTGAAACAAAAACAGAAAACACATCTTCCAGCTCACTCAGGTTGGAAATAGGCCCTTGAATGATATTTACAAAGGGTTATTTCCATGACAATATCAAAAACCCTCAATTTCTATTCCATGCTCCAGGGAGGAAATTTTCTCATTCAAATGACCCTTCAGACCCCTGTTTGTCCAAGGTGAAAGATCAATGTGAAATGAAGCCATAAAGTAAGTGGAAGAAAATGGTAGGAAAAAAACCCCCTTAAGTATCCCCTGCCCTGTCCCCACTGTCCTACCCGGGGTGCTGGCACGTCTCAAGCCAGTCTCAGCATTAATTGCACTATTGTTCTGTTGACTGTAAGTATGACAGAAATTGTTTTCTGGAAGTGACTGGAAATATCTACTCCTACTCTAGGTTTTATTGTAAGTGCGGATGCATCTCATAAAATAAAATCTTATCTGTACAGGGAACAGCACATTTCTGAGAGTAAAACAATCCAATCACTGAGGAATTCGCCTGATGTGTATTTAAAATGCAGTCCTCTCTGTTGTCTCTTGAACACTGATGCAAGCTGTCCTACAAAGAGAATTTCAGTATTTTCTGTAACCCTAGAAACAGCAACTCTTTCTTTAGAATGGGCTTTTGGAGTGCTAGTTCTGCTTCTGCTGTTTTTCAAAACCACTAAGTGAAAAAGACTGGAATGAAACGTCAATATCTTACACTTTCAAGCATTTCACTTTTGCAAAAGCTGCTTGGCTCTTCGGATGGCATTTTGGTCTCATTTTGTGGGAAGAATTTTGGCCTCTGGATTGCATGGTGAATGTGACACCCCGTACCCTCCCCCCACCCCCTGCTGCCCTAAGAGCAAGAAAATTGTGGACTCTCTTTAAGTGGGATAAATTCTCTTACCCACGGATCTCTCTCCAAACAAGGAGAGACAGGAACACAGGAACACAGGAAGAAATGGGATTTCGGTTCTCTCTCCTGCCCCCACACCTCCATTTGGAAAGTCAAACGTACCGTTGGGCTCAGGATTTCATCATCATTGCAAAATTATTTTTGTTTTCTCACCAGTGCCAACACGCTGCTAGGGAGGTACCGACATCCTAAAAGGAACTCATCTGTGAACTGAATTGCAGTCACCACTGGAATAACCATTGCCTGCAGCTCTGCTCTCCTCCAGTTACTCAACCTCATTTCAGAAAATTTCGGATCATTGGTACAACAGCAAGGAATGCATGATACACCAGCAACTGCAGAACCTGACTGGCTTAATACTAACTCCAGAGGCAACATACAAAAGAGCAATTTCTGTATCACTTCACCATCATCAGAGACTTTTTTTGGTTGTTTGTTTGAACTATCTTATTTTCTAGAAGCCTGAGAAATTGTGGGCATGTGACTATGTTTTCAAGAACAAGTAAAGCACTGTATCTGAAGGCATGAGGGAAGCTTCCTTGGTGGATTCCACTATGTGGCTTAGGAAGAGCTGACTGCTTTATCATTATTTATTTACTTTCTGCTTATGTGAGAAGCAGAGAGTCTAAAATAGAGATAGGGAGAGTGAGCGAGCGAGAAAGAACATTTCAACTATGGGGTTACTCACCAAAGGACCTCCAGTAGTCAAGTTTGGGGCAAACCGACAACAGAAGCCTGAATCTCACTCCACAACTCTCACAGCGGTGGCAGGAACTCCAGTGCTTGGGCCACCACCTGCTGCTTCCCAGTGTGAACTAGCTGGAAGCTTTATCTGAAACGGAGACATGTCTCAATCCTGCACACTCTGATATGGGATGCAAGGTTTCCAAGGAATGTTCGATGCTTGCACCAACTGTAAGAGTTGAATTCTTGTGCCTCAGTTTCTCTGTTAAAAACAGAGGTAGAGACCTCTGACTAACCAGCACAAGTATCCAGAGATTTCAACATTTGGTTTCTGAATTTGTACCTGGTTAAGGGTGGAAAATACAATAGACAAGGATTACATTACAAAATGTAGCAATCTGGGGTTTTCTTTTAGGCGAGCTGGTTAATACACAGTATGCAAGCCTTTTCTGGGAGCTTATTTGGACAGCTTCACAGTCACTAAGTTAGATCATATAACCCATTGGGTGGTAAGGAATTTTTCATTTCAACTGTCCTGTTCCATCTGACTTCTGCTGCTGTGCTGTGTGGAGCCAACTTGGAAAATATATGGCTTTTTTTCCTCCAGTGTTCTTTGGGCATATTAGGTGCTGGTTATAGCTGGTAAAGCTGGTTAATTATTTTTCTCCTATGATGCCATGTTGTCCATGATGTAAATTATAATATTTATAATAAGGCACATATGTAAATGTTTTCTTCAAACTTTTTGCATTAGAGATATGACTGAAGGCAGAGTGCTTGGAGGAGTGAGCTAAGACCAGAGTTGGGAATTCTTTTTTAAAATCTATTTTTGATAATGTTTACATAGTTAAGAAGGAATAGAGGAAAGTGGATAAGACTACTGTTTCCAATCTCTCTTTTTCCTCCTGTGTCTAGGGAAAGTGGGGAGAGGAAGGGAAATGGCCGCTGCCAGAATCCCAACTGCCTCAGTATCCAGGAATGGGGGATAGTCACCCTATATCATCCCAGGGTCCCCAGCAAGAGCATATTCGTAGGGTATTGCTTAAGTGGTTTTTATAGTTCTGAGATGCTGCTGATTTCATTGTTTCAAGGATGAGGAAATCCTTCCTTGGTCCATTGGCTGATACAGCCCCTCTTAGAGTCTCTACTTGCCCAGATGTTCGAAGCTTGCTGGGAAAGGTGTTCAATTTGTTCTGCCCTCAATGATACTAGACGTCCTCTGTAGGCCTCAATGAACTGGCTGCCATGTCCGCTATGTACATCTGGGCATGCAGTCTGATGTACAGGCTTCAACAACTGAGGAGACCCAGTTCTGACGCATGCACACCACAGTGAGACCAGATCTGGTGATTTTCCCTGTGGTTGGAGTTCTGAGTAGAGGTCCAGTTTGGGGTCTCCAGCAAAACTTTACCAGAGGTTGCCCCAGACCTGACTTGTGTGTAGCAGCCAGTGTAGGGTCTGGCTCAGTCCATCACCCACATCACACACACACACATACACACACACTGTCAGCTCTATCCCCAGCCCCACCTCTTACACAAGCCAGTGGATGCTGTGGCCCAGCCCATCCCTGTGCACCACACACTTGGCCCTCACATACACCAATGGGAGCTACACCAGTCAGAATGACCCTCAGTAACCATCACGAGGCCTACCCCCAGCCTTAGTTCCTACACATGCCAGTATGTGCAGCAGTCTTCATTGCATCCCATTCAGCTCTTATACGTATCAATGGGTATGGGAGCCTAGCTCAGCCTGATGGTGCCACTGCCTGTCCAGCCAGGTTCACCCCCAGCCATGGTTTCCATGCTCACCAGTGAGAGCTTACTCTCTTACACCAGCCCGTATTTACTCTGACTCATGAATACCCCGGTGAATATAGTAGCTCAACCTAGTCTGACTCTCCTCCAACCAAGCAGGCCAGTGGGTTTTGCAGCTTTGCCCTGCAAGGCCAGCTCCTACTCCCAACTTTCACATTCACCAGTGGGAGCAGTAGCCCAGCAGGGGAGTCCTCACAGTTGCCCCCTACCAGGTTTGCCCCTCTCCCCCTGCCTGGTCTTATGTGTGTTTGTGGGCACTATGGCACAGACTGGCATAGAGTGCCTCACCTTGGCATTCTCCAGTAGGTGTTGCAGCCTGGTTCAGTCTAGTCTGCCCCCAGACCCAGCTCATGCTGGTAGGTGCTGCAGCCTAGCTCTGCCCAGCCTTACCCCATTCCTGGCTTTCATGCAGATCAGTAGGTTTGGTAGTCTAGCCTAGCCCTGCCTGGACTGCACCCAATCCTGCCTCCTGCATGTGTCAATTTGGGCTAGTCTTACCCAGTCCTCACCCCCAGAGCCAACCCACATACCTGCCAATAAGTGAAGCAGTCCTGCCTAGCCTGCCTAACACCCAGCTGACTGACATGGTCATCAGTGGGAGCTACAGGCCACCAAGGGAGTTTCCCAAGTACCCATACCAGGCCCACTCCAAGACCCAGATCTCACAGTGCCAGTGAGTGTTAGGCCCTTACTTGTCACAGCCTGCCGCTGAGTTGACCTTTGTGTGTGCTGGTTGGGATTGTGACCTGGCCTGTCCCACACCCAATTCTTGATGTGCCTGTAAGTGCTATAGCCTAGACCAACCTAGCCTTTTCCCAACCCCAGTGCTCATGAGTATTGCTGAGTTTCAAGGTCATGCCTAGCTCCTCAGCCTGTCACCATTCCCAGCACTTGAGCAAACCAGCTGGTATGGCAGTCCACAGGGTTGAGCCCACAAATTCCCAACAGAATCTTCCTGCAGACCCAGTTCTCTCACATGTTTGTTAGTGTCATGGCCAAGCATAATGTGGTCCACATTCTGCCCTAGCACTCACTGATGGATATGTGGTTCAAGCCCTGCCAAGCAGGCCCCGTAGCCATGGCTTTTGTATGTGCCAGTAGATGGTGGCTGATACCAATAAGCCCAGCTTAGGCCTCCCCCATGGATGGGTGTATTGGTTTGGCCCTGAAAGTTTCTCCAGTTTCCCTTCTCCAAACCACCTGGACTCAGTCCCCTCACTTGCCTGCAGTGTATTAGCCTGGTTGGTGGAAGGCCCCCAGAAGTCACTCCTTACCTGTCACATTCTCCCTCAGCAGTCTTCCCTCCCACATATTCCTAGGCCCCCTTCTCTGAGCAATCCACAGCTCCCGATCCCCCTACACACCATGCCTGTGAGAGCACAGATCCCCAAGGCCAGTCCTCCAGCAGTGTGGTGACCAGCCTGGGTTCCTGCCCACCTACCTGGTACCCCATACCCCAACTGGCAGTGTGCCACATTTCTTAAAAAAAGAAAGAATATATAGGCAATTATGCTGGCACACTGGTATGGTTAGCACAAATTTGGCATTAACCAGGTCCAGAATACCTGCCGGCTATTAGCTGCTTTTCTCTCAGCAGTATAACACTGTCTAGGTATAATGCAACCTAGGCAGTTACCTACAGCTGGGGGAGAGTTGGAAATTCTAATTCCCCATCCTCCTTACTGGATCATAAGTTAGCTATTGGCTTTCAAAAGGGAATGAATGAAAGAATTAGAATTTTAAGAAACCATCAGAAGAGTGTTGATAGCAATGCCCCTTGTATCTTCATTTCAAAATAAAACTAAATAAAAACACAATGTTACCTCTGCTGATGAAGTTTCATTTTCCTTTCTGTGGCCCAAACAGTAAAGATGCAGTTTCTCCTCTATTGTCCTCATGCCTTGTCATTGGGTAATGGACAAAAAAAATTTACTAGAAGTCCAGCTCACAGAATTTAACTCCACGTGGAAGTCCCTTTCTCTTTTATATCTAAGGTGATTGAAAGAG
The DNA here is from genome assembly GCF_030435755.1 of Ochotona princeps. Taxonomy (NCBI): domain Eukaryota; kingdom Metazoa; phylum Chordata; class Mammalia; order Lagomorpha; family Ochotonidae; genus Ochotona; species Ochotona princeps. The sequence continues at coordinate 11,845,593 of NC_080859.1, forward strand.
ATGACATTAGTTAGGATGATTCTTCTCTCGCTTGGCAGAAGCACCCTTTAGTCTCCACTGGCACTCTTATGGTTCTTGGTCTTGTGTAATCTTCCATCATTCATAGGCTGGACTTGCGTAATCAAGAGGATCTTGGGAAGGGGGTGGAATGGTAGCTGAAAACACCTGAAGCATGCCCATGAAAGAAGCCCGTGGGTTCAGCCAGGGGTCTCTCCCTGGGCCTCCTCACAGAGCAGCACGGAGGGGAGTGGGGACCTCCTGCTGTAACTAAGGTGCATTTGCTCACCATGTGGCAAGATATATCGGAAAACGATCTTCCAGACTCAAGCCTTTGTGTGACTCTAGTCTCAGCTGACATCCTTACTTATGAGCCAAAAATCACATTGCTCAGTGACTCCAAAATTCTTGACTCACAGAAACTATGAGAGATAAAAGATAATTATAATTTTAAGCCAATACTTTGAGATACATTGTTGTGTAACAATACTTCAACAATGTACAAGCATATAAAAAGCCTCATGCATAGATGTATCAGATTCTCTACTTCCCGTCTCTACCTTTGTGGTCCTGCAGACACCAAACTGTCTGTCTTATTGCCAGAAGAAACATTTGTACATGTTAAAGAGTTGAGAGTTTTAGTTTGTCCTATTTGCATCCACACAGCTCACTTAGTTGCTGCATCTCCCTCTGGCACTTAGAGCCCATCTTGGTGGAGGTAGGTGGGGCTCAGGAAAATGATTCTGATTTCTGGGCCACACTACGGGAAGGAAGGAGTCTGCTTGGGGATTTGGCTGTCTGTATTCTCAACTCCTTAGTTCTGATTTTTTTTTGTAATGTTTATTTGAAAGACAGAGTAAAAAAGAGGGAGAGGGGGAGGGAGTGAGCAACTGAAGAAGGGGCAGAGCCTTCCTACCAGTTCCTTCACTTCCCACATATCTGGAACAGCTGGAGTTTGGCAGTGCCAAAGCTGGAGGGCAGAAACTCAATCCATCTGGGTCTCCCACGTGAAGCCTTCTCTTTAGCCCCCTAGGGTCGTCCCTGTAGAACTTTCTGAAGTCTCTGCTGGTTCGCCAGCTGGGGAACTATTCCTCATCCATGTGTGTGTATGGTAGTGGTGATGGGCAGGGAGAGAGAAGATGGTAGAAACAGAATCTTCCTCTCCTGTTTCTTCCAAACATTTTGTCTCCACCCCAGATATCTAGGTTCTTGGGCAGTTGGTAACAAATTCCAGAAAGATCTAGACTTTTCTACTCTCTGCCTTGTTCCTCCCCTCTGCTTCAGTTAAGCCAGCTTTACTTACTTGAATTTTCTGATACTACAAACTGAGTCATGACTGATACAGGTCATTGCAAGCATGGTTGAAATAAATTCTTTTGTTTTTTAAAATTTATTTTTATTAGAAAGGCATATTTACAGAGTAAAGGAGCTATACTTCCCAAGTGACCACAGCAGCCAGAGCTGCACCTATCTGAAGTCAGGATCCAGGATCCTGACTTCAGACACCTATCTGAAGTCAGGATCCAGGATCCTGACTTCAGATCCAGGGTCCCAAGGCTTTAGGCCATCCTCTACTGCTTTCCTAGGCCACAGACAGGGAGCTGTATGGGAAGTGGAGCAGCCAGGACACGATCTGGCGCTGTATGGGATCCTGGTGCATACAAGCCAAGGATTTAACTACTAAGTCTTCATACTGGGCCCAGTTGAATAAATTCTGGAATGAAAGATTGAATTATGTGTGGGGAGTGGGAGTGTTAGCAGGAGCCTGGAGACAGTCAGAAAGATCTTCTGGACAGAAGACAGGTCTGTCATGTGGTCCGTTTCCAGTGGCTTCCATTCGCATGGTCTGTGCCATGAATTATGCCATTTCCCTGGAGGTGTGTAGCTTGCAGGCTGGGGAAAGAGGATCCTGCATTTCTTGGCTCTTGAACACATTTAGACAATGGAGCCCTGCTTTCCAGAAAGTGGGTAGGCCTGGCTCTGAGGGTTCCTTTGGATCCAACCTTTTTCAGGGCTCCGTCTCCTTCTAGCAGACTGCAGAAGAACTTATTTTGGCTAGGCTAAAATAGTACTTAGAACATGTGTATTGCTTAAATACAGGCCTTGTCATCATATACTGATGCATAATGTATGCAATTTAAGTAAATGTCAAATTATTTTTTACTGCATTTAAATATTCATTTTACTGTGTTAGCTCATGTTTCACTGCACATATTGCTCTGTATAGCATTTGATGAGCTACACAGCTAAATAAAAACAACAAAGAATTGCAGTTTTTGCACACTGACCTGGGTTGAGTCTGTCCGATTGCCTTTGTTTATTTCATTTCTGTGTCCCTTCAATGTGCATTCATCCCCTTCTTGTCATGATGGTTGGAAGAAAGCAGAAAGAAAGCTACTCTCTGGTTCTTACTTTTAGCTTTTGCTTTATGCTTCCTTAGCATAGAGCAGACTTGGAGACGTTCCAGATTTTCTCCTGGAATGTTCCAGTCCCTGGGGCCTAGAGTATATAAGTGACTGGCTTGATGAACACACAGATTCAGCAGAACCAGCTCTTATCCTAATGTCTGGAAACTTAGTTTGTTGTTCCCTCCCTGCATGGAAGGAACGTGTGTTGCCATGCAAAGAAACAGTCCATCTCTGGAAATGCACCCCTCATGGGGTCTAATTGAGTGATCTGCAAGTGTTTATGTAGGTTCTGAAAATAATTTAAGGTCAACTTTTTGAAGGACCAGCCAGATCTAAGCAATACGTTTACGTACATTTTGCCACTGAAAACCAAAAGAAAGCAAAAAATACAAGTCATGAGCCAAGGCGGCTACCTTTTGGCTTTTCTTTGACTTCTAACCACCAGGCTTTGGAAGAGCAACTGAGCTGTTTGCAATTGAGAAAGGAACACAGTTCTGCCCAGCCACCAGTGTGGATGTTGCCCTGCTCAGAGCGCTTCTCACCCAGCAGTGAAATGTTTATTCCCTGTGACATCTTTGTAAGTTTTCAAAACTAAAGGCTGAGCAAGGCAAGGCTGCATTGTCTGCGTGTGTCTTCTTGCCAGGACATCGGGGCCCGTGAATATCCCCAGAGGAAATCTCCATCAGTTATGGGACAACATTCCCCAGTGTTTATTGTGGAACATTTACTGCAGTGGGAAAAGATGCTGCCTTGTGTCTGTTACTATGGAACATACTGCGACAAGCAAACTAGACAGAAATTTCCAAGCAGAGATGCAAATGCGTCATCAGATATAACTTTGGTCCCCCTTGGCAGGAAGAATAACGGCTGTTGTGAGTTGCTGCATTTAACAGGACAGTGCCTTTAAAACCTCTCTTGTGAACTGAATGATCTTCATAGAGAGAGAGAGGAGAGGAGAGAGGAGAGAGGAGAGAGGAGAAGAGAGGAAGGGAGGAGAGAGAAAGTAGAACAAACAAGAAGGCCGCAGATTTTGGAAGAACTCATGCTTGACCTAGTTCCATGTCACACTATGTAGGGGGCTATGAAAGAGTCATACAATGCAATATTTTGAGTTAACGGACTCATTGGTGACCTTGTTGCCTGGGGCATGATTCACATAGTTCAGGGTTGGGAAATAGTCATGACATTGGTAATGGTAAAGAAAAATGTCTCCTCAGGAATCTGACAGCCAGATACCCAGCTTTCCCATGAAAGCAGGAACTCACTCTAAAAGCAAAGAAGAAACTCAGGAGAACTAGTGAGGCACTGGGCCTTATTTGCCCACGGAATCAGCATGAATCAAATCCTTATAGCTTAGTCATCTCTGAATATTTTTGTCTAGGAAATCAACTTATGCTAATATGAAGCTGAGAGATGTATCCCATTTCCTTCATATAATATAACACTTTCCCCTGCAGTTGTCTTGTTTGCCAAACATAGGAAATTTTGGAAGAAGTTAGGCATCAATGAGACAGAATAGGGAATAGCCCTCTAAGACTGTCCCATAAAGTAGAATGCTAGTTCTCAGGCATTAAAAGCCAAAAATCATATAGGGAACTGTGTGATGTAACATACACAGTCTGCTCCACACTAAGGCATCTAATGGTTGCATACAGAAACACATACACAGTAAAAATTATTGACATAACATTAATTGGTTATTTGTCAATAAGGGTGTTACAGAAGATTTAAAAATCTCTTCCTTATGCTTTTTGGTGTTTTTCATAGTTTTTACCATGAACAGTTGCTACTTTTATAATTAGAGAAAAATATTAATATCTAATTTTACAAACACATTTTCTACACTATTTCCTGTTGAAGAGGAGCTGTACTCACACTGTTCCAGGTAGAAAGCTGATACAGTATGCAAAACTCTAACTGAACTGCAGACTATGTTTCCTTGTGCGTTTTCTTCTCCCAAGTCTACTAAAATTTCCTATCTGGTTATCTACTGTTCCTTCACATCAGAGTCTTCCACCAGAATGGGTGTTACATTATTGCCTTTGCTGATAATGTGCAGGTTTGTGTTTGCTGTCTTATAAAATGTGCTATAAAACTGTCATCTTTCAGGATATCTTTTCTAAGTCAATGTATTCTCATTCGATTGCCATTTTATATACATCTTTTGCTTTTCTGTATTACATTTGTAAGCTATTCCTTATAATTGTTGTTATAGTTTTGTGATTTAACTTATTGCAATTAATTTCCTTTTGTTTCAGGACAAATTCTCAGATAATAAGGCTAGGTCTTTCTTAATTTTGTTTCTTTAAAAATATTTTTATTTATATGAAATGAACAAATTTCATGCATTTCACATATAATTTTATTATTTCTTGTGAAACAACATGAAGAATGAACCTGGACTAATTATATAGCTGAGAATTGACAGGCAAGCCAGGACTCCTGAAAACTTGACTGAACTGAGGTATTTGGGTAAAATTCTGACTCTTGGTTGTTGGTTGAAGTAACACTGCTGGGATCTGTTCACCTGTGTTGGTTACAACGGAACTATTGCAGGAGTGAGGGTTTGGAGAAAATGTGTCTAGCTACCTGTTCCTCATTTTATGTCATTGACTGGTTGTTGGAGGCAGGAACCCTAGGAAGTGGCCCAACTTCAGATTTCATCATGGCTTGCCAACCATCTTCTGAAGTTTTAACTGATGCTTTTCTGTTGCTTCATTACATAACACAGTGTCTGGTAATTGGGTTTGAGTTATTGTGAATTATTTTTATGTTCTCTGTGTCAGTTCTAATATCACCTGGGTTGCACAATTCAGGAATATTTTCAGTGTGAACAGTTTTCCAAAAAGATCTTGATGCCCAAGGTGGAAGTTGGTTTCTTTTTATGTATCAAGGCAGCTTTCATTTTCAATGCATCTTTTATTCACTGACATGCAGTATTTGACCCAGGGTCAGGATCAGCTGGAAAGTTCTAGAACTGGAAGTTAGCATGAGTGGGAGTAAGTCCTTCCCAGGAGTATTAGTTTTTGAAGGGGAAATCCAGTGAATGACTTTATCCATAATAATCATCTCAGGGGAAAACTGGGGAGAGGGGCTAGAGAAGGATACCACTTATTCAGCAAGTTTTCATTTCTCCTCTGAGTAAGATGTTCCTCCACAGCCATCAGATGTGCTTGAACTTGGTCTGGTGATTTTGGTGTTGCTGGTGGGGAGGGGGAGAAGCCCTTGTCCCAATCCAGATGTTAGATCCAAAGCATTGTTTTGGGGTGGGGAGGATTTTGCACCAGTTACCTAGGTCAGTGGTAGGCTTGTTACACTCTTTTCCTGTTCTATTTATTCCTAAGCAGAAAGATGCCCTAAACAATGGGAATTAGCAAAATGGCCTATGCTGGTGACTGTGGAGCCATAGGGAGCTTTGCTTTGTGTTGATGTATTCTGTTTTCACTTGTTCTTGAGTAGTGATACAGCCATGCTAGTTTCCAAGTTTCCCAAATCCTCCTAGTATCAGGCTGAAGGCTCCTGAAAAAATTGTGTGCAGTGTAGTGCCAAGTGGAATGCTTGCAAGCAAAGCAGAAACTCCCGAAGCTTGGTGCCAACTATTGGTTCTGGGATGAGTGTGCTTGCATGCTCAGAGAGCAGAGATTTGTACCCATCTCATCCAGTCAAACTCCAGCCTCAATCTAACATGTAGATTGACCACCGCATGGGAATTCTTGAAGCCAAATAGAAATGCTCAATGCTAAGCATGTGTATGCATCTGCCTGCTGATAACCTAAGTTCACAGGAATCCTCTGCAACCTTGTGTCCATGACCTAAACCCTGAAAGTCACCCTTTGTGAGGAAGGGATCAAAACAAGCCAGAAACTTGGACTCAGAATATGGTCTTTCTCCTCACATGGTTCTAAATCTAGTCCTTTTGGTTGCTGATTGCTAAGAGTGGCTCATACCCAGGTAGTGCAAACTTTCCCGGCTAGGAACTCAGTGATTGATATTTGTTTTTTTTTTTTTTAAGATTTATTCATTTTATTACAGCCAGATATACAGAGAGGAGGAGAGACAGAGAGGAAGATCTTCCATCCGATGATTCACTCCCCAAGTGAGCCGCAACGGGCAGATGCGTGCCGATTGGATGCCAGAAAACAGGAACCTCTTCCGGGTCTCCCACGCGGGTGCAGTGTTCCAATGCATTGGGCCGTCCTCGACTGCTTCCCCAGGGCACAAGCAGGGAGCTGGATGGGAAGTGGAGCTGCTGGGATTAGAACCGGCTCCCATATGGGATCCCGGGGCTTTCAAGGAGAGGACTTTAGCCGCTAGGCCACGCCGCCGGGCCCTGATATTTGTTTTTAGATGCCCTTGGCCATCACTGTTTAGGTGTCAATGGTGAACTGGCTGGCAGAGTCAAAACTTTGAGTGAAGGAAGGGTATGCAAGTTTATTTCTTATCATTAAAGGAATTAAACTTGCTTCTGAAGATTTCTGAGAAATGTGCAGATATTACTACAAGTAAAATGCCGAGGACAGGATCTGGCATGCGATAAAGTTCAGTAATGATCATTCTTCCTTTAAGTTGGAAGTATTACTGTCATTTTCCAGTGCGCCTCATGCAGACACTGCCTCCTGGAAACCACAAAAGGGACCTCAATGATGACAGGCTTCAGTCTCCAAGGAATTGGGCAGAGATATTTTCATTGGAATGAAAACAAATTATGAGGGTGAGTATTGGGCACAGTAATTCAGATACCCCTTGGGATGCTTGAATCCCATATAGAGAGCCTGGGTTCAAGTCCCAGGCCTGCTGCTCATTCCAGCCTCCTGCTTGTGCACATCCTGAGAGGCAGCAGGCTCAAGTACTTGGTCCTTGCCACCTAAATGGAGACCATGATTGAGCTGCAAACTCCTGGAGTGGATTTGGCCTAGCTCCGACTGTTGCAGGCCTTTGGAGAGTGAACGACAGGATAAAAGGTCTCCTATTTGATTTGTCTCTTTGTCTTCCAAAGAAACTAAAAACTAAAATAACAATGTCAAATATGAGAGAACTTCAAAATGTTCCCAGAAAGTGGAATTAAGAGAGAAATTAATTTTGGAGCAAAATATTTTACAATTCATGCACATAAAGGGCCTGAAAAGGTTCATGAAAAATGCACATCATGAAAAAGTTATGCATGGATTTTAAATTTTCTTTGAACCAAAAACAAGTATATCTTTCAGTGCCAGTGTTCCATAAATATCTTACATTCCTTCATGTGTGAACAAGGAGTGCAGATAGTAATTATTTGAGATCATTTCAATCGGGAAGAATGAAGGAAAAACTCGAGAGAGAACCAGGGAATTCTCTGCTTCTAGAAAAGTCTGTTGGTTTGCTGATTGACTCATTGGGACCAGAGTCAAAGGCAGCATGAAATAAGGCAGTGGGAAAGACTGAGCCATTGATGAAAACACTCAGAAGTGCCTAGCCATGGCTTGCAAGGAGTCTTGCTCTTCATACCTACCTTATTTGGGTGTGATTCTGCTCCCGGCTCCACAGCACCCTTTATTTAGGGGTGGTGAGGTGGTGGGAGCATGCTCATCCCACAAAAGCACTGCTAGGAGAAGCGCTGGGAGAAAGTGTGTTTGTTACCAGTAGCTCACTTGTATTTTCCTAGCATATGTTTTAATTAAAAAGATTACCTAAATTCACTCGCATTTTGTGATCGCAGCATTGCACAGACTTTAAGGAATATTCCTGCCAGTCTTCACTCACCACTTACATGGTTGTCCACTTGGGGTCTGAGCTGGCCTGGACATCACTATATTAAAAAAAAAAAAGTCCCTAGGGTTACTCTGATATGTTTCTCAAGAAATTCCCCTCACTTTCCTTTGCCCATCTGACAATTTGATGTCAGTTGGTGATTCATAAGTTACCTCTGCCTTGTCTGTTTAGGGAACACTTCAGAGGAATTTTCCTTCCCAGTACCAGGGCTAAAAAAGATAAGAAACTTGTTTTTAAGGTAGAAAGGTCTGGCTGGCCTGGTGAATTCACCTCGATTTTCTGATTTGAGACTGTGCTTGTCAACATTGTGAGAAAGCAAAGGGGTGGTGCAGATGAAACCAGCTGAAGATATTTGCCCATGCTTTCCCTCCACTGTGTTCAGAGCAACTTTATGAAATGAAAAGGTGCTCTGAAACAGGGCTGGGTGGTGCCAGTGTGCCCAGTGGTCTCTTCCTAGTTTGCTTGTAATCTGGGTCAGCCCTAGATTCAATTGGAGTTCCTCATTCAAACCATAGTAACAGAATATAACCAGTAAGTGGCTGTGTCTCCGTTTTCTCAAAGATGGTCCCTTTTAAGGGCCTCTCTATGCTGCAGAAAATAGAAATTTGATTATTTCCTATGATGGACATCATAGTCATTAGGGTTTAGTATTCAATATTAGGAGGCCAATAGTTCAGTATATAATATAATTCAGGCCAATATGGGTTGAAAATAGCTGATTGACATTCAAGTCGATTAACCAATATGACCTACAGATTGTGTACTGTGATCAACAAAAGATTAAAGGTCAAAGTTTTGAGTGGAAAATGGTAAGGTCAATATTCAAATGAAAATTCAAGATAATGTCTCCTTCAAATGAATTTTTTCACTTTTATATATACAAGTTCTATTGTGATATAATTTACACACTTACTAATGTGTAGAATTCAATAACTTTTAACTCATAAAATTGTAACAAATTTATACCAAAAGCAAGGTACAGGCTTTTTACTGGGTAGCCACTGCTCTGATTTCTGTCTCAATAGAATTTTTAAAGACTTATGTATGTATGTATGTATTTGAAAAGCAGAATGACAGAGAGGGAAAGGGATCTTCCATCTGCTGGCTCATTTCACAAACGGCCGGAAGAACCGGGGCTGTTAGACTAAATCCAGAGGCCCAAACTCCATCTGGAGCTCCTGTGTGGGTGGCATGAGGAACAAGTACTCGGGTCATCTGCTTTCCTGTGCATTAGCAGGGAACTGGATTGCAAGTGGGGTTCTGACTTTGGATGCCAGCATGGCCAATGGCAGCTTAATGTTCTACACCACAATACTGAGCCTATAGGTTTGTTTTTTCTTTTTCAAAATCATAATTTGAACCACTCAGCATATATTCCTTGGAGTCTGGCTTCTTAAGATAAAGTTTTGAAATGCTTCCATCCTGTTGTGTGCATCTGTAATGCTCTACTGCATGGATAAAACAATTTATAAATTCACTAGTTCATAACTTTAGTTTGTTTGCAGTTTGGGACATTTAACTTCTGGTGACTATTGGTATTCAGGTTTTTGTATAGACAGGCTTAAATATCGATAGATAGATAGATAGATAGATAGATAGATAGATAGATAGATAGATAGTTAAAAGGCAGAATTAGAGAGAGGGGCAAGCAAGAGGGAAAGACAGAGAAAGAGAAAGATGTTCCATCTGCTGATTCACTCCCCATATGAACACAACACCTGGGCTGGGCCAGGGCAAAGCTGTGAGCCAGGAACTGCCTCCAGCTCTCCCATGTGGGTAGCCAAGGCCAAAGTACTTGGGCCATATTTCATTGTTTTCCTGGAAACATTAGAAGGATGTATAAGTTTAACATTATGAGAACTGCTAAACTTTTGCCAAGGTAGGATTCTCCCCAGGAGTGTTCTAGCTCTGATATATTCTTTCCAGGACTTGCCATTGTCAAACTGCTTTAAAGAGTGGGCCACTCTCATAGATGTGCTATACTATTTCATTGTGTCTTTCAAATATGAAGTGCGGGCCTGACCCAGTGGCCTAGCAGCTGAAGTCCTCTCCTTGAATGCACCGAGATCCCATATTGGCACCAGTTCTAATCCCGGCAGCTCCACTTCCCATCCAGCTCCCTGCTTGTGTCCTGGGAAAGCAGTTGAGGACGGCCCAAAGCCTTGGGACCCTGCACCTGTATGGGAGGCTTGGAGGAAGGTCCTGGCTCCCAGCTTCAGATCGGCACAGAACCAGCCATTTTAGTCACTTGGGGAGTGAATCATCAGACAGAGATCTTCCCCTCTGTCCTCCTCTCTGTGTATCTGACTTCGCAATGAAAATAAAATAAATCTTAAAAAGTATTTTCTAACCAGCTAGGCACCTTGCTATCATAGAGTTTGTCAAAGAAGCATTGAAGATTAATTTTGTTGCAATTAGTGTAATAGACAGAAAGCTCTCCAAATGAGCTCTCCCTCAAGGGCTGAGGCTGGGGCTGGGCTAGGACTAAAGCCAGGCACCAGGAACGCAGTCTGGATATCTGTATGAGTGGCAAGGACCCAGGTCTTTGTGCCCAAGGTGTGCATTAGCACGAAACTGAAACGGGAGCTGGCACTGGAACCCAGACCCTCGCAGGTGGGACGTTTCAACTGATCTCTGAATGGCTAGGTCAAATGCGCATCGGGCAGCTGCCTACCAGGAAAGTATTTCTGCTCAACATCTTGAAGACTGAAGGGTGGCCAATTATGTCCTGCAGGCATCCAACCCAGCCTCACATCCAAAACTGCTCTTGCCACAATGAGTGGGAAACAACAGATGCTTGAGCTGCTCTTTGCATTTGCTCCTTTTCATCCATGGAGGAGTTGGGAGTCTTCTCTCTGCCTGCCTTTATATGAATGGCTTGATGGGCCTGCTGCTCACAGGTGTCTGTTGGTCTGCCATTAACCTTCGGTTTAGATGGACGCGTCCCCTGTCCTTCCAGCACCTTTTTAGCAGTCATTAGACCAGAACCATCTCTGCTACACAAACACAGCATGCCCCTTCATGCCTCTGTTCTTTTGCATATATGTATCTTTGTTGTTGTTGCTGCTGCTGCTGCTCTTCTTCTGAGAATGCCTTGTCTTCCTTTTCTGCCTGGGAAATTTTTATTGGTCCTCCGGGATTAGATCTAATGTCACCGTCACCGATAGTGACGCCCAATTCCTCAGTCCTGTTGGCTGTACTTGCTGAGTTCTGTTCTCACTGACTTTGGAGGCCTGATCATGACCTCTGTCCATCTTGGACCCTCTGCAGGCTCAGAGTTTCTCCCAGTCCAGAAGCACAGGGTGAGTATTTGAGATGCAACACACCGCGCACACTCAATATTGTTGACTGCCTATTTGGATTTGCTCTACAGGATACTTAAATACAGAGATTTTCTTCGACTTAGAAGAGAATGATAGAAGCCTTTCAGAAGCAGAAATGCATGGTGATTTAAAAACATGATATATAAGGGTTCATCACAAGTTTAACAAGAAAATGGAAACTTATTTTGCTGCAAAAAAAAAATTGGGCACAAAAGATGCTTTACACGGCATATGGAATACTTATACATGTATGGGTATAGATTTCAAAGTTATCTTGGCAGCAAAATAACTGTTAATTATATTTTCTACACACTTTGTGAAGTTCCCTTGTATAGTGTGGTGAAATGGTGGTCATAAAATTTAATTAATCCCAGATAGAACTGGATGCCACTCACCGTAACCCAATTCACATAGTTATAAACCTTTTATGATGGGGAACAAAAGTAAAAAAAAAAATACAAAGAATTCTGTGATTCTTATCTGTACCACTGGACTGTAATATGTAAATAATGGCTTTAGCCAAGCCATTAGCTAAATATTAAGTCTACAATATTAAGACTGTTTAGTAAGAGTATTTCCCAAGAGGTATTTGAGACATACTCATTTGAAAGCAAGGTTAGTTGTTTACACAAACTTCAAATTTAGCTGCATTTTATCTGACACCCCTAGCCAAAGTGAAACCTCTTCCCTTGGCACTATAGCGGGGCTGACTGTACTCTTGGGAGTCAGTTTGACACCATGCAATGGTCAATGTGAGGCTGTTATTCTACCCTCCTGGCTGGGATCAACTCTGATGGTAACTGTCTTAAACTAGGGTGGAGTGCAAGGCCAGGTAGCCAACTGGGATCAGAACAAGATAGAAAAGCAGTGATGGCACTGACCACGTGGGTGAGGATGGCAACATTTACAGGTCTTTACAACAATGGGAGAGTGAAATGACTGTATAGTGTTTGCTACTTCTTTCATTGAGGGAAGAGATCTATGGCTTCCTTTTGAGTGTGGGCAGACTCTATAACTGCTTTGAGCAATAGGATGATAACAAATTAACACAACACCAGGTTCTGAGGCCAGGTCTGAACAGCCTCCCAGTTTCCACTCCTGTTGCTTAAGGACACTCTTTCAGGGGATGCCTTCATATAAGAGATTCAAAGGTGCCATGCTGGAGAGCCCATGGGCAAGCATGCGAATATGCAGATCCAGCTAAATAACCCTGTTTATAGCAGTGAACCCAGAAGGCCTCCCCATTTCCCAGGTGAACTCCCTCAATGAAACATGAATTAAGGGCCCAACATGATGACTCAGGGCTATATCCTCACAATGCACATGCCAGGATCCCATATGGTTGCCGGTTCATGTCCTGACTGCTCCACTTCCAATCTAGCTTCCTGCTTGTGGCCTTGGAAATTAGCAGAGGATGGCCCAAAGCCTTGGGATCTTGCACTTGTGTGGAAGACCTGGAAGAAGCTCCTTTGATCAGCTTAGCTCTGGCTGTTGCAGCCATTTTGGGAGTAAACCAGCAGATGAAAGAATTTCTTTTTTCTCTCTCTCTCCTTCTGTCTCTAAATCTGTCTTTCCAATAAAAAAAAAATCTTTAAAATAAAAGAGACATGAAGCAAAAGAACCACCCAGTTGCTCTGTCTGTGTTTCTGACCTTTGGTATCTGGACATATAACAAAAATAATAGTTATTAAGTGACTCAGTGTGGGGATGGTTTGAGTTCATAGAATCATGGAGGTTCTTCAAAAAGCTTGTAGAAAATGAAATTATAAAATATGTTTATCACAAAACAAGTGAAATTTATGAATAGAAAGCCAGTATACTGAATATAAGTAGTAATTAGTAATTTCTCTGATATTGTAATGACTTAAGAAAGAAGTGCTTTCAGGCTGATGCCCCTGTCCAGTAGGTTAATTTTCTGCCTGCAGTGTCAGCAGCTCACATACACACTGATTCATATCCTGGCTGCTGCACTTCCAATCTAGTTTCCTGTTTATAATCTGGGAAGAAAGCAAAGGAAAGCTCAAATTCTTGGGCACCTGCACCCATGTGGGAGACCCGGAAGAAGCTCCTGGCTCCTGGATTCAGATAGACTCAGTTTCAGCTGTTGTGGCCTTTTGCGGAGAGATTCAGTGGATGGCAGTCCTGTCTCTTTCTCTCTGCAGCTCTGTCGTTCAAATAGAAATCAAAATCTTAAAAACAACAAAAAAAAGAAATGCTGTGGACAATTTGAAAATTCAAACTATCCCATTTTCTTGTTGGTCTGCCAAAGGAATCATACTCAGAATGAGGTCTTCCCTAGGATGCTGTAGTTAATTAGCTCAGCACCAGGCTGGCTCAGCTGAAGACAGCTAGGGCTCCAGACTCCGACCTACTCAGGCCTTCTCCTGGGGCAAGATACTTCATCTAGGTGGCAGGACAGTCACAGGAAGTCATGTGGACCTGGAGTAGATGCAGAGGAAGTCATCAGGTTAGGGCGCAGCAAAACTGTCGGTACCAATACCAGGCCCAGGTCGGGCTGTGTGTAGGGGGAGCCCGGAGTCAGAGCTGCAAGCATCACTAACAGTGCACCTGCTGTAGATAGAGTGAACTTGAGAGAATGCAGTGGGAATCTGACAACTCCCACAGGCAGTGTAGCTGGGAATTTCCAAGGAGATGATGCAAGAAGGTTCTGAGACTCTGACCCAAACCACTCAGGGCTGAAAGCCTCTACTGCAAGGTATTCAATGAGACCACACCTGGGTTGTGTATGCTGTAATTACTGATATTTATCTGACTTAATTGTCAGGTACATCTGTTTCTAGTTTTGCTTTGCTTCTTCTCAAATAAGGTTTTTTGTTTTCTTAAATATTATCCGTAAGGCCTCTGCATATACTTCTGGAGGAGAAGTACCCAAACCTGGGTAAGCTCAAAGATGACCTAGTCATGCTCCTTTTGCTTAAGGAGAAACTGGGTTGAGTCAGCAAGGTTGCTGAGTAGCAGAAACTAGCTGGATAGCATACTCCCAGGGGCAGATTTGATCAGCATTGTCATTGAGAAGTGGCGATTTTTCCTACACTAAACTTTTGGAAAAACCACTGGCTTATGTGAAGGGAGACACACTTGCATTTGAAAGGCATATACCTTATTTGAGAATAAATACCTGGCCTGTTTTGTTCTGTATATATTTGAAAAATACTTTTATCTAATGAATATGTATGATGGTTATGATAATTACTTCTTCCAACAAAGTACAAAGCTTTTAAACAAGCCACTTCTAAAAACCATCACACTCCATTGCAGGGACTCTCAGAGAAGCCTTGACTTGGCATGGTACCATATTAACTTAATAAGCTGAGTGAATTCCTGTGTGAGCTGAGGTGGGCCCCTTAGAGGACCTTGTAAGCATCTCATTAGGTAACAAAGAACACATATAAATGTTTGGTCATATTTGTACCCTGGTATTACTGTTCAGATACATTCACAGCCTATAAAGCTATGGGTTCCTTTGGAGCCAATAATGCTGCATGCTAGAAAGATTTCAAATTTATTCAGGATCCATAATGCTGACCACATAACAACAGAAAAAAGGAGCCATTAAATGCTATTGTAGTGTGGTCAGTTATTATAGCAATAGCTCAGTGGCCTGACATTTTCAGCAGTAAAATATTGAGGCATCTGAACTTTTAAAAAAATCACAGCAATTTGTAGTCAGAACAGCAAAAACATATTTGTATCTGTAAGACACTGATTCATTTTCTTGCCTGTTAACCTTCCTGCTGGAGTGACTGCTCTCTGGCTGGCTATTTAGATGATGAAGTGATCAATTTCTGGACATGGAGCAAATTGCTAGATATTTGAACTCTCCAGAGCAGGAGTGGGCAATTATTTTGATTTCAAGCTCAAGTTGGTAGGTTTGGCTGAACACACATTCTACAAGGAGTGAGGGCTACTTTGCTCTTGTGTGGAAACACACACATCAGAGATTACTCACTCACTGCTTTTAGGAACTGTGTTCCTGCATTGTTTGTCTCTATTGTTCTCTTGGTTTCAAAAGACCATGTGTTTCCATGTAATTCAGCATTTTGTGAAGACATTCATAGTTATGTCCAAAGTAAGATAGGTCTGGTTGCTATGGTACATCTTTCTTTTTCTTTCTTTTCCATTGGAATGTCAGATTCACAGAGGAGAGGCACAGAGGAAAAATCTTTCATCCACTGGTTCACTCCCCTAATGCCCGTAACAGCTGGAACTGAGCCAATCCAAAGCCAGGAGCCAGGAGCTTCTTTCGTGTCTCCTACAGAGGTGCAGGGCACCCAAGGACTTGGGCCATCCTCTACTGCTTTCCCAGGCCACAAGCAGGGAGCTGGGTGGGAAGTGGAGTAGCTGCGACACAAACCCGTGCTAGCCTTTGGAGGTGGAGGATCAGCCAGCTGAGCCATTGCATTGGTCTCACATAGTTCTTTTTATCTTCATTGCTTGCTGCCTCAGATATCCTGGCACCTAAGACTACATAATGAGACGGCAGGACATTATATCTGAAATCAAGACACTTAGATTTTAAACTCTTTCTCTTGCATGACAGGTGTCTCACCTGTCACTCGATACCTTGACAGGTACAGTGGCTTGGAGGAATACCCTGTAATCCAGCTGTCTGGATTGCTTGGAGATCCTTATCTGGAAAAGTGATTACATTAATAGCGAACACTGTAGTGCTGCCTTTGTGCCAGGCGGTTTTCAAATATAGTAACTCATTCGATTCTTAGGACAACTCAGTGAAGTGGATTCTCTTGTTCTTATAGTGCAGATGATGAAACGGAAGCTCAGAGACATGAAGCAGCTTGCTCATGCCTGAACAACGGAGAAGAAACAAGGCCATGATCTGAACCCAGGTACTCTGGCTCCAGAATTAATGCTATACAACCTGCTGATCGGATGCTGCATGAATTAACTTTATTACCTGTGAGAGGGGCATAAGGTGACTTCTGTCGCTCTCACAGGGATGTCGCAGCTATCACAGTCACCACAGACGTGGAAGCTTAAAGTGCTCCAGAACCCATAACATTATTAACTCCCTTGCAAAGCTATTGCTAAACAAATAACACTTTGGGATTCCAGACATTTTAGGTTGATATTTGTGATTTAAAAAAAATCAAATCATTCATTATATCAATGTGAAATACCTTGAGGAAGTCATTGCTAGGTGCTCCAAAGTGCTCCAGGTGTCTGCTATTCAGGGTGAGCACTGTGGGGCAGCAGACAGTGCCACCCTTGGAATGCAAAATCCCATATTGGAGTGCCTGGTTCAAGTCCTGGGCATTCTACAGCTCTAAACTCATATGTCCTTTAAATCATGGCTAATTAATCAGGCTAATGTGCCTGGAGTGATGACCTAAGTGCTCAGGGCCCTGCCATCAAGAGGGAGACCTGGATGAAGTTCCTGGTTAATGCCTTTTTTTGGCCCAGGCTATGTGTAGGCATTTGGGAAGTGAACCAACAGATGGAAGATTCTCTCTCTCTCTATCTATCTCTCAAGGCACAGAGTAGGGACTTTGTGCCTTGCTTTCTCATTTGCTGGTCTCCTCTTGGAACTAGCATCACTGCTCCATGCATTTCCCCTACTGCTCTGCTCAGGAAACAGGACCTTAAGTGAGGTCTTGGGGTTGGGAGCTATGATGTCTCAGTTGTATTTTGGAAAGTGTCTGGTCCATCATGAGGGTACATGAGTGGTCTGTGCAGGAGGTTCAGGTGAAGAGATAGTCTTGCCAGTGATGTCAAAAGCTCCAGTGGTGTTTGCAAGGATACCAACTATTAGCCTTCCCCCTCCACACCCACACACCTCCTTTACAGTCTGCCCTTCATCGCTCGTGGCCAGGGCTCGCCGTCAGTGTCTGCACCTGCTTTGTGAACTGCTGGTCACTGTGTGACTCATTTATCTCTTGAAAACTGGCCTGGTCATGCCTGCTTGCCTGGATTGGCTGGTGCATCGGGGTTTGTGGTAGAAGACAGAGCACCTGTTTGAGGCCCTAAGTCAGGCATCTGAGGCCATCCCAGAATTCCCCAAATGTGCAGCAGCCTTGAGCCCCAGGACAAAACCAGAGGGGCTATGCTTTTTGGCGCTCCACTTTTGAACTTTCTTTTCTGTTTCTCAGGAGACTGTTCTGCTGCTGCTTCTTCTGATGTCTTGACATCCTAGTTAGAAACACTTTCTTTTTGCATCAAGAGATTTAAAAGTTCCACCATGTATGCATTCTATGCTCGCACTGATGGTGTTAGAAGCCATGGCCACATTGCATTGTGCTCCTCAGCAGGAAAATGGGGCCCTCTGTCTTTGCCATGACCCTTCTCCCTTCCTGTTTTTCTACCCCTGGGGATGACGGTCTCCTCTCTGCTTGACCCTGATATTGACCCTGAGACTCTGAGCTTTAGTCCAAGTTGACCAATCAAATGTTTTGTTTGGGGCATCTGTGAAAAGAGGTAAACTGAGACCCTGGAAAGCACCTATTTATTTCATCTTTCCTCTGTGTCCATAAAATGCAAGAGCAGCTCCAAAAACTTATCAAAAAAATTTTAATTAGAGCAAGTCTATTTAAGCACAAAATAGGCCACTCGGCCCAAGCAGGGATGGCAGTAGGTTAGGAGGCGGCTCATTGCAGGCCACCAGCTCTTGTCCCTTCCCCTTTGTTTCTGACCCCCTGTCTTCAGGGTTCCATAAAATGTGACAATGCACGAAATTCCACAAACCCTTTGTAACCTTGAGGTTGACTTTTGAGTGGATGGTTTTCTGACATTAACCCTGTCTTCGGGAAGAACTCACTCCTTATTGATAAAAATTCTCCAAGCTGATTTGTATTTAATTGCCCATTTCCTAGGACCCTCACGCTTTTCAGCTGGTTATTAATGATCAGATAATATCCTCTTCAGCTGTTGCTATTTCTTAATGACCTTATTAATTGTAATCACAGAAACTGATCTCTCTGGCATTTGAAGTCTGACTCACTGAGGAAATCAGTCTAGCAGTCAAAAGAGACTTGCTGGATCCCGCTACCCCAACTGACATCAGTAAAGACCACATGTGACCGCCTCGCTGACCTGCCCTTTATCTGAATCACAGGCAGACTGTCCCAAATCCAGTTCTTGCTGAGCTGTTCCAGCTCACCCAGACACGCTGCTATCCTCTTGCTTTGGGCAAGCTGATTTCCATGCTATCTTCTGTCTTTAACTTAAATAGAACTTTCCTCTTTATGTCGTCTTCCAGTGATCTTCTGTCATCCAAGGCAGACATGTGCAGATTGTCATTTTTAAGGTTTTTTTTTTCTATAACCTTGCATCAGAAGGCCTTGAGACCCAATTAAACATTAAAGGACAAACATTTAAGCCAAGTTTTTTAATGCAAAGATATCCTCCTAATGTGCAATATTTGAAAGTTGGTGGGTTTTTTTTCCTTTTCCTTCTCTGCAGTCTCACTTACTTTTATGAAGTGACATGGCTAAAAGATGCTTATATATGCATTGATAATTGTTCCCTACAGTCATTTGCAAGAGTGTAATAGAAATGGCTGACTGGCAAGAACCTAGAACGGAAGATTAAGAATCTGTATTCAGCAAAGGGTAGAGAGTGGAGGCTGGAGAATTGCTTTGTGTGTTTATTTTCCATCAGGGGAAAATCAACACCAGCTTGTTAGAAAGCAAGGAGCAATATAAATTCAAGCGGGCAGTATCTTTCAGCAAGAAAAATGGTAGCTTGGAGGACCAGTAGCAGCGGAAGCCTCTGTGTGTGATGCCCAGTCCTGGCTGCACCACTTCTCAACTAGCTCTCTACTAACTTGCCTCCGGAGGTGTCAGATGACAGCTCAAGCATGCTGGCCCATACCACCCACCTGGGAGGCCCAGCTGGAGTTCCAGGCTCCTGGCTTTAGCCTGCCCCTGCTGTTGCAACCTTTTTGGGTGGTGAACCAGAGGGCGGGAGGCCTCTTTCTCTCCATCTCTTCCTCTCTCCCTCTCTCCCACTCTGTCACTCAGTCTTATAAATATTTGTTATTAATATATAAATAAATAGTCATTGGAGCTGGCACTGTGGCACAGCAGGTGGATCCATCGTCTACAGATCTGGCATCCCTTCTGGGTTCTGGTTCAAGTCCTGGAAATTTCACTTCTGATCCAGCTCTTTGCTAATATGCCTGGGAGAGCACCGGAGGATGGCCTAAATCCTTGGGCCACTGCACCCATGAGGGAAACCTGGAAGAAGCCCCTGGATCCTGGCTTCAACCTGGTCCAGCCTTGACACTGTGGCTATTTGGAGAGTGAACCAGTGTATGCTCTCTCTCCCTGTCACTCTCTCTTCCTCTTTCCCTCTCTCTAACTCTGCCTTTCAAATAAAATTTTTAAATAATAATAATAAAATCATTTAAAAGGTCACATGGATGTCACCAATGGTCAATTTCTGATTTGACTGGGAGTACAAGGACATGCTTGTATGATGGACATGACCAAGTCTGTCCATGTGTCTGATTGCCTCCAGGGCATTCCCCTCGCACATTCTACAGGTGCCTGCATTTCACATTGTTCCAACTGAGCTTGCCTTTGCACCTGCTTTGCTCATTCACTTGCCCAACCCAAACAAGAAACTGGATGTCACCCTCATGATTTTCCCCCTCGCCCTGTCATCAGATCTTTTGGTCAAATTAGTTGTTCAGCTCTGTTGCTCTGCTTTCTTTGTTCCCATTTGTGCTTATCCTATTTCATTCAGTGCTGCTCCAGCCCATTTCCTCACCCTTCTCCTGACTGCTGTGATCTCTTTGCTGACTTCCCTGGCACCTCATCTCCCACCGAATGGTTCACAAGTCCCTCCACAATCCGCCCTTTCTCTTATCCTGCACTTCAGCCATGTTGAACTATCTCCAAATCTCCAAACTTCCCACGTGACTTTGTATCCCATGCCTGTGTTTTCTCCTTTCCTTGGTGTCATTTCAGCATAGTTTCATCTGTTGAACTCATACTTCCAGACCTGGCTCAGGTATCATTTCTGGAAAAACTTGATAGGACTGCAGACAAAACTGATCTTTGTTTTTCTTGTGCACACCTCAGGATCATACTTAGTGGTGTGGTCATTTCCTTGAGGCATGTTGAGTTCCCCAAAGATAGTCTATATGACTTAGCAGTTTTGCATCTTTAGCGTTCACTACACAGTAAGTTCTCAGGGAATATTAATTGGATGGATGGAATCCATGATGTCTTGAGATTCCTTGAAGTTCCTTCCATCCATCCATGATTTATGACTTCATGTTTATTTAGGTTTTAGCATTGATTGCACTCTCAAGAACCAATTTGTTGCCTGGCCCTTGTTTTCATGAGCCTGATCACAAGTGGTGGCTGTTGTTTCCCTGAAACAGGTGTTGGTGATATAGAAGAGGAACAGTAAGCACTGATGAAAGTGGTTGCAAGCCATAGGCTGGAGCATTAAGAGAGACGATGATCCATTCATGATTCCATGTGTGACTTTGGACAAGGTTAATTGGCTTTTCTGAGTCTCCAACCTGTCATCCATAAAATGATTACAGTAATAACACCATACTCTCAAATTTCTTGTGTGGATTAAATTCAGTTATGTATGTCAAGGACTTACTATACTCCTTAGAACACAGCAGTTTCTCAGCAGGTTGTAATTGTTATTATTATCATTACTTTTACTGCACAGAAAATTATTTGGGTAACTCTTGTCTCAGTTCTCCAGAAATGGTAGCCAATGGTCCATTCTTCACATGGGAGAAATGCTAATCTCTTATATATTCAAAAAATACCATAGAACCATAGAGGTGCTTTCTCTCCATTTAAGAAAATGAAGAGTATCCTACACACTCTGGCCTAAGCTTAGTAGGATAAAGAACTGTGAAGGTATTTTTTGGAGTTGAAATGAGATGTAAGGATATCTCTAAATAGCACAAAATAAATGAGTAGCATTTCTTTATAGAGATTTTTGTTCATTGTGTTAAAGCTGGAAAAGTAGAAGAAATGTTTTTGTGGTTGAAAGACCATAGGATTAGATGTCAGAAGATTGATTCAATAGCCTGCTGTGGGGGTGGTTTAGGGTAGTTACAAACCTTGGTACATCACTAAAATGAAGACCCATCCTATTGACCTCACCTGTCCTTGAGAGCTTTAAATCTGACCACCTCTTGAAAGTGCTTTATAACATCTATGACTCTATACAGAAGATACTGTTCTACTGTAGCCCACTTTCTCCCTCTGATGATCCTCATAAGCCCAGATCTCTAACAGTTGTTCATCTGGTTTAGAAATGAGGGGTTGTGAGGCAGGTGTCTGACGCAGCCATTAAGATGCTATTTGAAATGTCTACATTCCATATCGCAGTGCAACAGTTTGTGTCCAGGCTCTCCTTCCAAGCCCTGTTTCCCACTAAAACATGCTCTGGACGGCAGTAGGTGATGGTTCATGGAGCTGGGTCTTCCTCCCCCGTGCAAGACCTGGCTCCTGTCTGTTCCAGGCATCTGGGGAGTGAACCAGCATAGGAGATTGTGCTCGCTCACTTTCTTCCGGGGAATAAGATCTAGCGATGAAGCAGTCTCTCTTCACCATCAGATCTCCCTTCTGGATCCATGTACACTGTTTTGTTCCATGGCAACAAAACTTCATTTCAAGGCAGTGTCCATCCACAATGGAGCCAAAGGTTAACAAATCATCAGTTTCTCACTATTCCACCCCGGTGAGCTCCAACAGCATTTCAGACCCTCTGGCTTAAAACTTGAGTCAGTTCTTAACCTCTCTCAGAAAATCTCTGACCCTTCACTCCCAGCCAAAGTGTCCTGAACTCCCTAACTCACAAGCATGCCATTCCTGCTGCCTTTTCCTGGCTCTCCTACTCTGCCTTGATTCTGTTGGAAAAAATGAAACAAAAGAAACCATCCTTTAAGATTCTGCCTCCTCAACACCTTCTAGACCCCTCTGGCTGCTGCTTAAGATCCCCTTTGTCTTCACTCCTTTGCTAAGTACGTTCACATTTCCGCTTTGGAGGCTAGATATCCTATATCTGTGCTGTGTGCTAAGGATTTATCTGCCAGCTAGAGAGATTTCCCATTGACTCCCGATAGGCCCATGATGGCCAGCCCTGGGCTGGACTGAAGCTGCAAGCCCAGAACTCAAGTCAGGTCTCCCATGCGGGTGGCAGGGACCCAACTACCTGAGCTATTAGCACTGCCTTCCAGAGCCCACTTTTGCAGGAATGGAAATCAGATACTCTGATGTGGGCTGTGAATGTCTATCAGAGTTTTAACTGCTAAGCCAAAGACCTGATCCTCATCAGGCACCTTAAAAAAAGTTGTTTGATGTGTTCTTTTTCTCTAACACATGTGGTAAAAATTCTAACCAGATTTATTATTATTATTATAACCATGATATTATTATCACTAAGACTTTGGGCTTTACTGAAAATAACTAAGGTTCCAGTGGAAACAGTGAATGCTCTCTGAACCTACAAGTCGATGTGTGGGTGTGCTACTAGCCTCATTCTTGTTGAAGAACAGATCAGAAGAGAGAGTGACAATGTGTGGATTTCTCAATTGCTAAAAATTTTGGAAACTTTTAAATTCCAGCACATTACTTGCTTCATATTTTGACTACATCTCAAAACTTTCTCTTATTGGGTGTTTCAGTGGCTATGAAGCTAAAGCTGGCCTCGTCTTACTCCCTCAGGAAAAAGCTCAACAAACACATGGTCTCACTTGGAATGTCAGCAGCTAAGAGCCTTGCTCCTGCTGCTAGACACTGTGAATTGTACTGGTCAGCTAAAGGCAGGTTCCTTGGTCTAATTGTTCTAGGGAGCTGTAGCTTGCAATAACAAAGCTGGAGCCTGTTTCACTGTCAAGATCCAACAGTGTCAGGGGCCAGTATTGTGGTGCACTGGGTTAAGGTACCACATGCAGAGTGCCAGTTTGAGTTCTGGCTACTCTGCTTCTGATCCAGCTCTCGGCTAACAAGTCAGGGAAGGCAGTGGAAGATGGTCCAAGAAGTTGGGCTATAGCCATCCAAGTGGGAGGCCAGGGAGGAATTCCTGGCTCCTGGCTTCAGACTGACCAAGACCTTGCTGTCACATCCATTTGGGAGAGTAAATCCATGAAAGGAAGATGTCTCCCTCTCTGGCACTCTTACTTTTGAAATAAATAAATGTGACGACCCAGTTGCTTTCTCTGTTAGCAAATGATTCCTGTGGTCTTAACTGTTCCCCATCTATTGAAAGATCTTCCTCTCCTAAAATATTCAGCTCAAGAACCCTTATAAACTTACCCTGTTTCTGACTAGGAAGACTCCAGACCAAGACTTGTCAAATTGAATTCGTAAGAAACATCAATTTAGTTTTTGAGTTGGCTTAAAAGATGTCTTGGAATGGATATTTTTTTTTTCATGTGAAGACATTGTTGTAATTGCTACAGATGGGCCAACATGATTTCACACCGAATTACCCATCCCTTATCTTTTTCTCCAGAATCTCGATCATTTCTGCCAAAGAACAATGAGCCAGAAACACCTTGTGGATGTCAAAATGGTTAGAACATCCTGGGTTGAGGCATGGCATGTCTTGTGTCAGTCCTTAAGAAGCTGCTGAGATTTGACCATTTTTCATGTCCAAAGCTGGCAGATTTATGTGGTTCAACCTAACATAGCCCATATCCTTTATCTAGTCAGAGTCAGCTGAACTTAAAGACATGGAAAAAACATGGGGGGCTGTCCCAGCTCCCACAATTCTGTGGCAAGAAGGACATGGGATTGCCTTTGCTGTAGGCTTGTCTCAGCTTAGAGACACATGAGGATGCCACGAGGCGGGCGGGGGGGGGAAGGTGTTTGATGGACAGCTGTGCCACCTGGGCATCTTTAGTGGTCACATGTTTTTCCTCCCCAGGCAATGCCCAGTGTGGCTGTTGTGTTCCTTTCCAGAGCAAGCAAAATTGTGCTTTCCGGAAGTCTCTAATGATCTACCCATGGCTTTCTTGGCCCTGGAGCATCCTGGGAGAGTTTCAGGGAGGGATTTCCAAGCAAACACAAATGAAATGCCATCTTTTCTGATGTCAGGACAAGAGATCCTGGAAAGTGATGCTATCATTCCCCACATTTATACGCAGCTTTGGGAGTTTGATGGAGCCCTCCCAGAAGCTGTAGATTCCAGGAAAGAGCATGACTCAGGAGTTTGACCATCTGCTATTGTGCCTGGGGAAGTGAAGGACCAGGGAGAGGAAGTGATTGGCCCCAGATGATAAAGCTTTCCAGTGTAAACTGGAAACAAACTTAAACCTGTTCTGAAGTCCTCACTGTAGTTCTCTTTTTATCCTGAGGGTCTGGGTAAAGGCTTCTTTCTCATTCTCCTCCCCTCCCCGCCCCAGGCAGAACCCTGCTGAAAGAGGCAAAAGAAGCTGCCAGAGAGAAGTTAAGTGGTTAAGCTAAGTTATGCAACCAGGAGATGCCAACATCCATGACGTTCGTGAACTTGGTCTGTGAACTTACATAAAAGTTCCTTGAAACAAAATACCAAAACTCTCCTGTGTTTTGCGTTAGAACACTTGGCTCAGGCCTTACTGCAGTTAATCCTTCTTGCTCCTACACACTCACGTGCCCTAAAACGAGCCTGTGTCTGCTTGCTTCTACTTATCTTCCGCAAGAAGCCAGCTGAATCAAAGGTCAAAGTTTAAGGAAATTGTTTCATCGGCATCAAATATTTACTGAATCTCAACTTGATCCTGGCACAGAACCAAGTTACTGTCCCTGCCTGATGGGTTAATCAACAGAAATGTCCCTGATTTAGAAGGATTTTTCACTGCAGAGATTGCCACAGACTAATTCCCTCTTTAACTGGTTTGATCTATTTGATCTTACATGATGGACAGATGAAGAGAAAGATGGGACTGTGATGGTTTGGGGGCCCCAGTTTGTGTGATGTGATGCAGGGGAAGTTGTCTGTGGGAGGTCTTTATTTACCAGGATCTACAGCTAATCCCAGGCCCAACGTGTGGTCTCATGGCCTCCCCACCCACTACCCAAGTTAAAACAGTAGGAAAATGAAATATGCCAATACAGAACTTCAGAATTCTTTTGTCCTATCAACCTAGGAGTAGTTTCTAAATATTTTTGCATTCACAAGTTAACAAAATAGATTCATACACATAGGCCTTGCCTAGTAAAATGTGAGTCTAATGTAAAAGCAAGGATTACTTGATACTTCTTGCCAAAAATAATTTTCTTAACATTCTGTTGAAGTACAGTATACATTCCAGGAAGTGCATGTACAGAGAAGGAGATGTACAGAGAAGGAGAGCTTCCATCCATTGCTTTGCTACACAAATGTCTGCAATGACTGGGATTGGGGGTCTCTCTCCCATGTAAATGGCAGGGGGCAAAGCGCTTGCAACCTCTTCTGCTGCTTTGCCAGGAAGATTAGTAGGGTGCTGGATGCAGAGCAGCTGGGACCCGACCCAGGACTTCCATATAGGATGCAGGCATCTCAAGCTGTGGCTTAACGTGCTGTGTTACTAAAGCACCCTCCCATCCCCCAGCAAATAAGCCTCAAACAAACCTCTTGGTATCCAGGCAAGGCAGGCGAGTTCACCCCGTGGGCTGTAACACTGTATTTAGCCTTGTATTTTTCTTTACACTCAGGGTGAGAAGGCGCTGGCTCTGCAGCTGACTCTGCTGTTTGCAAGAATTCTGGGCAAGGCCTCCCAGATTGATGGCTGCTGTGTCACACTTTCATTAATCATGCCAGCAGGGGTTTCTCTAAATGGACTCAGACTTCTTATTTTTTTAGCACAAGTAAATTTTAGTAATCAAAACCAGACAGCTAGCATTGTTTAGGATGAGTAGAGGGCAATGAGAAATACATAACTATAAAAGTGATGGTGCACCTTGCACCTAAGCTCTCAAAGAGGATGATGAGTGTCTTCCTGAGGATCCCCTGGTCTGGGAGACCCCCCCCAAAAAAAAAAAACAGAGGCATGGATCCAGGCTTGGGAACAGAAAAACAATGTGTACATCAAGCAACCGTAGTGTGACTTGACCAAGAAGATTTATTACCCAGTCATGGAGAGGATAATGAAGAGAACTGGCCCGACACAGCATTTAAACTCTGTAGCAGCTGGTTCCAAAGCTGCCCTCCCCGTCCCCCACTGAAGCCTGCGTTGGTGGCACAGGTGTCGGAGCTGCCCTTCCGGCCTCTGCCCAAGCACTTGCCCACATAGCCTGGTGTCCTGGCCAAGGCCCCATCTGTTCCTCCCTCAAGCAGCTCTATAGGGGAAGCCCCAGCCTTTTTATAGCTTCTCTCCTTGACATTCCCTGATTGTGTTCTTATCCTATCAGCTCAGAGCCAGTTTTGCTCCCAGCATGCCTTTTTTCTCAGCTTAGGGCAGTGCCCAAGGGAAGCAGGGGTGGGACTGTGGGTGCCTCTGCTTCTCTCTGCCCTTTCAGGTCTCAGTACATGCCAGCCACCATTGATCATTGAGTAACCTGCACTGTGTGTTCCTGGTCGCATTGAAGACAGGGACCTTGGGCTGTTTTCTTCTGTTTTCTTGATCTGTGTGTTGAGGGAGGAGAAACCGTGGGGTGAGTCTCCTTGTGCTGTAAATGAGGGTGCTCTTAGAGTTGTTGCTAGGAGGCCTCTGTGGAAGTGGGGCGGGGGGATGAAAAGGAAACAGAACACATTGGCCCTGTCCCTTCCTGGATTCTGCCGGGTCCACCTCCTACCCGGTGACTCACATAGCAGCATCTGCCCAGTTCTGGCCTCAGCAGTCTGCTGCCATCAAATGGGACCAAGACACTGCTCCAAAGCTGAGATGTTTTCGTCCTACTGCCAAAGGTGAACTGTAGGCCAGGAGTTGAACTTGGCCAGCCTTTTGCAGGCCGACTTGAACTCCAGGCAGTTCCTTGTTGGAGGAGTAGGACATTTGTAATGGCTGTGTTATCTCTGGGTGGGCTGCCTAGAAGAGTGGCTGTCTTAATCCCGGGCAGCGTGATGGTGAACAGGCTGGAGCTCTGGTAAGTTGTGGGTTTTTAGACACAATCCTGGCCTCTCTGATTTGCATTTATTCTCATGTAGAAAGGATACATGAAAGAATGTAGCCAGGCCTCTTCAAGAGTTGGCAGCTTCATTCCAACACCAACAATGAGTCTAGACTTTAAAATTATTTATGAGTCTTACATTTCCAGTTCAACATCGGTTCTGTTGCTCCAACACTGATAGCAAACCTGCTACCTTCTTTGTTCAGAACAATGAGGTGTGTTGGGGTGAAGCTTCTGCTCAGGTGCAGAAAATGTTACCACTCATGATTGGGTTTTCTTTACCTCACCCCTGCCTTTTTTGTTTAATGTACTTTAAGAATTCCCTGTCCAGGATGGCATGGCCAGCAGCACTCCCCATCAGAGACTCTGCTCTCCTGACCTGGCAGGTGTCCTCAGGGCATAGCTCCATTCAGCCCAGTGGAGAGACCTCCCTTCTTCAGACCACTAGGGCCCCTCTCCAGTGATTTCCCAGCTAGGCCACAAGGGTCCATTCAAAGGCTGGGTACTCTGTGCCCATGCCCACCTACTCCCGTTCTACCTTGGTACTATTCAGGCAAGGTGACCTGGTTGCCCTGCATGTAGATCCTGGCACCTCTCTACCCCCAACTTCCCTGGACCAGCCATAGACAGGGCCTGGGACACGAGGGAAAGACCAAGCTTTCCGCCACTTCCTACCACTGACTGCTAACTCTGACCAGAAAACTCACCCCAGGGCCTGGCACTGTCTTCTTCCAGCTTCAATGCCAGCTCAAGCTCTGCTTCCTCAGGTAGGAGCAATTTCCTGTCCTTCTGTGCTATACATACATTTCAGGGGTGTGGCAAGGTTGGCTAGGTGCACACTACCCTCTGAGAGTGATAGTAACCTCAGTTGACCTCACATCTTGACTCTGTTTTTAAGATTTATTTATTTATTTGAAATGCAGAATTAGGGAGAAAGAAAGAGAATTGCAATCTTGCAGCCTCCCCCCACCCAATGGTTGTGATATCTGGAGCCAGAAACTTGGAACTCCACCCAGGTCTCATGGGTGGCAGGGGCCCAAGCACGTAGGTCAGCCTCTGCTGCTTTCCCAGGTTCAGTCACAGAAGGCTGCATCAGAAGAGGAGTAGCTGAGACATGAACCAGCATCCATATGGCATGCCAGTATCACAGGCAGCCGCTTAACCCAGTGTAGCACAACACAGGCCCTGGCCTCATGTATTCTGTTCCTTCTTAGTTGCTCTCTCCTCTTTCCTAAGCCCCGTGGACAGCTGGGGTGAGCAGGGGTCTGTAGTGCTGTTCTTTTCATTACCGAGACTCTTGGGAGAAGCCATCTACACTGTGGATACATCTCCCACCTGTGTGCCAGCGACTCTCAGAGCAATCTCCAGCCTGTGGTTCTTCCCAAGCTTCAGACTCAGCCAGCCCTGCAATGCCAGACAGCCTCACCCAGTGCAGCTAGTTCCAATGCGATTCCTCAAGGATTCCATGTAGTGTCTCCTTCCCTCCAGCCTCAGTCTCTGTATTTGTTGGGCAATGACCTTCTCTCTTCCCAGAGACCAAAGTTGTAAAAGGCCAGTCTTGACTTTTTCTCTTCCTCACCCCTTTTATCTACTGAGCATTGGATCCCAGTACCCCCATTCTCAGGGCTTCCAAATCCATCCAATACTCCACCCCTGGCACCACCCCCCTGTCCTGACTCTTGTTTGATCTGACACAAATGTCTCCTGAGTTTGAGACTCACTCTGCTGTGTTCTGCTCTTTCCAGTCCTGCCTCAGTGGAGCCCATGAAGCACAATGCCTGCTCTATGCTGCAGCTGTCTTGGGTCTCCATGGGGACGTTCAGCCTCCTTTCCCTGCTCTGGCCATCTCCTTTCTTGACCTTGGTTCTGCCTCACCCCCTGCCCTCCCATGGCCTTTGTTTGTACTCCAGCAACTCAACCCACATTCACTCCTCTCTCTCCCTTCTTTGTGTTTTGACTGTGGTTGGTAACTTAAGAGCAATTTCAAGTTTACTTTGTGTTGGATACCTGTGCCTTTGTGCTTAAGGTGGGAGGAGGACCTCAGCAATGTCCGTTTCAGCTGCTTTTTCCCCCAAGACAGCCAAGGGCTGGGGACACTTGTGTCCTGTTGAACTTAAGGTGGCTAAGGTGCAGGTTTTCATTTCCAACAGTTCTACTCAAGAGAAACCTGCCTGTTATGAGGACTACACTGCCCTCTAGAGGCCTCTCTGAACAGTTTAATGTGCAACTTCTCCAGGGAGGTGTCCGGAGTCTTCCACTATCATGCTGTTCGTCCTACATACGCCAAGTTAGATTCTGAGGACTTGAGTCACTTGCCTGTTAGAGCAGGAGCAGCAGAGTCCAACACCAAACTAAGTCATGCAAAAATATGTTTTAGGAGGAAAAATGGGAAGAAGGACAAATAAGTCCGTATTTATTATACCCTAAGGAGGCACACAGGACATTGGGTTGAAAGCTGTTGTGCAGAAGTTTTGAGTTTACTTTTCATCTCTATTTTAAATCAAAAGTGTTTTGGAAGAAAAACTCCTGGAAAACATCTGGGGTTGCAAACAGGTGCATTTAATCCTGAGACAAAGAAAACCTGAAAATGAAACCAAGCTAAAACTAAAGTAAAAACCTGACAAGGGTTTCCAACAGTCTGCTGTGTCTGATAGGCCAGGAGTGAGTCACACTCTCCCCCATGCGCACTCACTTGAGTTTGCCATAAAACCTCGATGCAAGGCACCATTTATTTTTTATTTCCTCTTACTTGTGTTTAACCAAGAGAAAGAAAACAAAGACATTCATTTTGTGACAGGAACCAACAGGATCTTTGTCTATCTGTGTAATCATGATGTAAAATTGTATCTCGCTTACTTTATTGTCTTACCATGCCATTCCTGAGGATTCCCTGATAGCAGAGAGAAAGGAAAGAATTTTTAAGATACCCGTTACTGTAGGAGAAGGATGCTTCAGAACCCGTAACATAGAAGCTGAGAGACAAGGTGTCTGCCTTACTGGACTCGATCCCTGGTCAGAGGGCTTGGAGTACCAGCTGAACCTGCCAAGATGCAGGGATGGAGGAAGCCACCTTTCCGTGATGAGGTTAAGATACTTGTTCTATGAATGTCCTCTTTGCCGTAAGCCTCCTTGAAGAAGAGGCACAGCCACGTTCAAGGCTGGCCTGCCATGCTGGGAAAACAATAAGCTGAATAGCTGCTCTTGGTTGAGATCTAAATATCTTTGGACATGATTTCTATTGCCAAGTCTGTCATTCTCATTCTCTCTGTCTCTCCTCTCTATGTCCTTACAAAATCCTCTGGGTATTATCAGAGAGGAATGCCTAAGAGTGTGCCTAAAACATTTTGAATACACAGAATACACCATGTCTATAAATTTCTTATGCTGCCATACTGAAGGAGATTTTTTGTAAAGATTTTTTTTCTAGTCTACTTAGAAGTCCTTGCTGGAGGTGCAGCTGGTAGCAATTTAGAAAAGGGAAATGAAAAGAGTGAATAGACTTGACTAACGGCATGCATACGCTGATTTCTGTAAGTGGGGCACCATCGTTGTTAGAGCACCATCATTCAGAAACTCTTGGTAGGAGTGGCCACCTAGTATGGCAGTTAGGACAGTCCAGGCTCTGCTTCTGACTCGGCTTTCTGCTAATGCAGACCCTGGGAGGCGGCAGCAGATGGCTGCAAAACTCACATCCCCTCCTGGACCGAGTTCCTAGCAAGGCCACTGTGGTCAGTTGAGGGGTGAGCCAACATGTGGCAGATCTGCCTTCGTCTACCTGCTTCTCTGTGCATATCAAAGAAGTAAATAAACCAAAGAAGCCTTTGCATCATTCTGACTCATAGACTGAACTACCAATAGAAGAAATGAAAGGAAGAACAGAAAAAATAAAACAAATTTAAAAAGAAATTCTATCTCAGTTAATCTGACATGAATCTGAACTCACTGAATCTGTCTTTGAACTTGAGTTTCCTTTGTGGTGAAGGTGAAACACTTTGCCTGTTGTTCCGTGGTTCTTTGTTTTGTGACCTTGTGCTGTGTGTCACTTCAGGCTGTTGGACTTGTGTATGTTTCCAGCCTTTCTTCATTTATTATCCCCTTCGTCCCTTGTCGACTCTATTATATTAGCAGAATTACAAATTTCTCTGGGTGTGCTCACAACACTCACGAGGCCCCTTGACTATATTTAGATAAAGGAGGAGAAGGCTTTGCTCCCCCAATGAGATGTAGCCTAAAGGGATTGAATCTCTGCTGGGGAGGGCTAGGGTCTGGTGGCTGTTCTTGCTGTCCTTTCCAGCAGGCCCAGATGCCAGGCTGCTGGGAAAGCCACAGAACATCCTGTGCTTCGTAGGCCTTCTGCCTGCTTGCTTGTCTTACAGTTGGCTCCAGTTGGTCGTCACTCAGACCTTTGGACCTTGGCAAGGGCATTTCTCAACTTGCTGTCTTGATGCAGGTGCTTTCCTGCTCTTGTGGTGGTCGCACTTCATGTGCTGCAGCGCTGGAGGTTGTTGGGAGTGTTGTTGGCTGCTGGTAAACTGCATTAGCCAGGATGATACCTGCCCTTGACTTTGAAATAAAAAACCTCTCCTTGAAAGAGAAAGTAACCAAGCAACTCTTGCTAAAATAATGAGAGCCGGGTCTTACAGCATTCGCGGGGGAAGGTTTAAAGGTGTTGAGTCCCATTGGCTACCGACTCCAGGGGCTCCCGCTGTGCACTTATTAATGGCATATACTAGAAGTGTAGTCAGAGATTCTTGTTGACACACCACGCAAGCAAGTACAAGGACCCAGGAGTTCAGGGAAATGACTCAAACACCGTGATACCTTGGTATCTACAAAATGGAACCTATGTGGGAGTGCTGCCATGGACAGCCAAACCTTGCTCCACTGGGGAACTAGCCAGTTCTCATGAAGTGTTTTGAACTTCCTGCTTAAGGACATGTTGCTAAGTGAAGATATTACTATTCACTGATTACGGGCCAGCATACTGCATACCTTACTGGGACATAAACGAGGAGAAGAATTCAGTGCTTGCACTAAACTCTTGCAATGAACTGGGGTAAGCCCCACAGGAAAGACCCGGGTTTCCTCCAGCAGACATCTAGCCATTGGTGGGCAAGACCCCCAGAGTGTGAGTGTCAAGGGCATTAAACACAGAACTTGAAGCCAAACACCCTGCAAGCAAATAAGAGGGATGCCCTTGCCTAGTGCAGCCAGACCCACCCCAGCCTGACGTGGGAGAGGAGCTGAAGGGAGTCCCATGCACCTCTTCTGTTGCACTTGCAGGTGTGACTTATGAGGGACCCCATAGTTCCAACACCACAGAGAACGTAATGAGTCAAAGGTGGCCCTCTCTCAGGGAATGGCCCTCTGGACAATGATGCCCCGGACCCTGGTGGGTACTGGGAGATAGGCAGCAGGTGGAAAGGGGTCAAATGCCTCAAGCTTTGATGAATGGTATCCTGGACAGCACTCAAGGTCTTTGAGACCAGAAGCAGGGCAGGACGCTTGGCGCACGGCGATACAGTCTCTACTCGGCACATCCCAAAGTGGAGCACTTGGGTATGAGTTCTGGTGCTGAAGTCAGCTTTCTACTCATTTGCCCCCACCCTGGGAGGCAGCAATGATGGTCCAAGTCCTTGCTACCCACTTGGGAGACCCAGATTGAGTCCCAGGCTCCTGACTTGTGCCTGACCATGCCTTACTTGTTGAACATATTTGGGAAATCTCTCTGTTTCTCTTTGCCTTTCCAACAAAACAACAAAATAAATACATAGAACTTGCAAACCTGGATTCATCACAGAGAGACTGTGGCAGTCAGTTATGAAACAGAAAAATGGTCTGGGCAGAATTTTTTTAATGCAGTCTTAAGAGAAACAAGCAGATGCAGCCAAAATTTGTCTTTGCAGTTTGCCTCAAGGTTGTATCTTGCAACACATAATGGTAGCAATTAAACCAGGACACAGGGCTATCTAATTTGTGCTGCTGTCTTCTCAGGATCAGGAACATTTTCTGCGGGCATCCACCTTTATCTGCAAGAGCCCCTGGTGAAGAGTTCCATGAGCTCAGCGCTTTGGGAGGAGGCGCTGAATGCTAACAGCAACCCTGGTTCCTTCGAGCAGCGCCCCCTCCCACCTGCACTCCTGCCTTCAGGGGGGAACATGTTTTTCAGCGTTGTTCTGTTCAGTTTTTATTCCTGTTAATTTTTAATAAGTGAGTAACTCCATGAGCCTGGCTCTGGAGAGCTGGAGCTGTGGGTTGTTAGGAAGGATTGAGTCAGCTCGATGGCCACTAATAGACTCTGACGTCCGATGACATTCACGGTGTGACCGTCGGCTCTCCATGGGAGGAACGGCCAGTGGGGGAGGAAGGCAGGCCAGGCCACTGGGGTCACCCGGCAGGCCATGGTTATTCATGCCCTGCCCTGCTTGTATGACCTTTTCTCAGAGAAGCATCACTCCTCAGAGGAGAGCTTTTCTCTCTCCTCTTATCACTGACTTGGTTTTACAGGGAACGGTCACATCTTCCACGCCAGTGAGCAAAATCAGTAAGTGGGAAGATGTGTACCAAGTTCTCATGCAGATGCTCTTACTATTTTCAAATGAACTTGTACTATTGCCATCAATCTGTATACCGAACTTACAGTGAGGAGGGCTGGATGAATGATATTGGAAATGGACTGAGTAGCCTGTAATTTGTATCCCAAATCTACTATTGCTATCTATGCCTAGGAAAGCTTTGGGAAACATACCTGAGATGCATTTGAAATGAAGAAGAAAAAACTGATGTGTGTGTGTGTGAGGGTAGGGAAATGCAGTGTCATAGCATAGTGCGTTACTCCACCTGTAGCACTGGCATTCCATATGGCTGCTGGTTCTGGTTCCTGCTGCTCCGCTTCAGATCCAGGTCCCTGCTTCAGGGGCTGGAAAAGCAGCAAAGGTTGTTTCAAGTCCAAGGGCCCCTGTATCCATGTGGCTGACGCAGAAGCTCACAGCTTCTCTTCAGATCAGCTCAACTCCAGCAATTGAGGCCATGTAGGAAGTGAACCAGCACATGGAAGACCTCTCTCTGTCTCTCCTTCTCTCTCTATGAAATCTGCCTTTCAAATAAAAATAAATGTTTTTGTAAAAAGAAAGAGAAACCAGGACTTGTGTTACAATGCAGTGGGTTAAGCTACTACCTGCAATACTGGAATCTGATATGGATGTAGGTTCAAGTCTTGGCTGCTCCTTTTCTAATTCAGCTTCCTGCTAATGTGCCAAGGAAGGCAGCACAAGATGGCCTAAGTCCTTGGACTCTTGCTAGCCACATGGGAGACACAAATGGAGCACCAGGCTTCAGCCTGGCCCAGCCCTGGCGCGGGAGTGAAGAAATAGATGAAAGATTTCTCTTTCTCTCTCTGTGTCCCTCTCTATGTAATTCTGCCTTTCTAATAAATAAACAAATTGTTTTTAAAAATAAAATATGAAGAAAAATAAATAGTTCAGTAGAGGAAATCTGGCCTTGGGACCAACCCAGTTATATTTTCTTTAATCCAAATGCTTGCAAGAGTATATACAAAAGGGTCATTTGTACATAGCATGTACGTCATCATGATTCTCAGTGGGAATTGGTGACATTTTAATTGCTACTAGTAACAAAAAGAGTTGTGCCATGTCCTCTTGTCGTTTGAAATGATTGCTTGCCATACATTTCATTAAATTTTTATTCTAAAAACCATCATGGCATTCTCCTGCTGTCTGAGTTCTCACTCTCAGTTTCTTTTCCCATCCCTATTTTGTTTAGTTGTTTCGGCTTCTTCAAGTCAGTCCTTATCATGACTGAATAGGGCTCAAGGTACCCTGTGCGTGCTTTCTGAAAGCCGACCTGAATTAAGAATAGCAGTTTTCTCTTTGAATGTGAGGTCTTATTAGCTTTAGTGCCAGGGCAACAACCCACAGCCTGCCTTAATATAGTGGTTCCCATTTACATTCCGTGTCCTCAAAGCACCTCTACTCTGTTTCTGAATGTTTCTGAATGCTTTTCTTTCAAATGGTGCATCTTTTCCTTACATACGCTTGCTTTCTTTTTTAATATTTACTTCTAATGGAAAGACAGATTTACAGAGAGAGAGGAGAGACAGTGAAAAAGCCCTTTCACCAGCTGGTTCACTCCCCAAATGGCCACAATGGCCAAAGATGAATGGATCCAAAGCCAGGAGCCAGGAGCCTCTTCCAGGTTTCCCACGTGGGTGCAGAGTCCCAAGGCTTTGGCCCATGCTCTGCTGCTTTTTCAGGACACATGCAGGGAGGTGGATGGAAGTGGACGGGCTGGGATATAAACCCCAGTTCCTATATGGATGGAATGCTAGCACTTGTAGGTGAAGGATTAGCCAACTGAGCTGTCATGCCACCCCCCAAGTAAGCTATCTTTCGAAGAAAACTTTAGATAATGATTTTAAATGGAAAATCTGTATCCCCTTATTTAATAAGTATTACACACACACACACATAAAATGGTGAAAACAAAAGAAATTTAATGAACCTTTGATGGCACTGAGCCTGAAGCTTTCTCTTCATTTCTCCTTCAGCTTTTTTTTATTACATATGAAAGACACATTAAAGACATATGCAATTGTAAAATTGGAGGGTGGGGAAAATAGAGGTGGAGAAAGGAGAGGGTGGAGTAAGAGGTGTTAGTATGCTTCTAAAGCTGTATTGTGTAATACATGGAATTGATTCACCTTATATTAATAAATAAAAGCAATACATTAATAATAACTTTTAGGAAGACACTGAGCAGTGTCGTTTTCTGGATGTAATGAGATGTCCAGGGACATGAGACTGGCGGGGACACTTTACAGTCCCCAGCTATCTTTACCTTGGGAAGCAGTGCCTCCATCAAACCAACTCGCATCCCCTGAGCTCCCCACTGAGCATAGCAGGTGGTGGTGTGGGGGGTGTCACCACCTGAGACCGCTCTGCTCCATTCCCTCATTCATTTCCCAAGCTTCACTTTGCTTGGCGTCCTTGCTTGCTGTAGCAGCTGCTGCTGCCAGGCCACCACGCTGGCCTCCACCTGTGCCCTCCTGCCCCTTCCGGCTTACACGCGCCAGCCAGCACAGGCCTGCTTTCCATTTCCCCTGGGACAGCTGAGAGGAGGCTGGAAATGTATGAGTGCAGACACAGACAGGGTCACCAGGGGGCAGTCGTCCGGATACCGTGACTCCTAGGCTCCCTCCTCTTTGGCTGGCTGTCCTAATGCAATGGCCATCAGACTTCAGCAGGCATCAAAACAGCCCAGAGAGCTTGTTAAAATGATGAGGGCTGTACTCCTCCCACATTTTCTGATTCAACTTGTCGGGGTGGGTACCTGAGAATCTGTATTTCAAGTGCTCAAATGAAATAGAGATAATGGCCTGCCAATCATACTTGGAGAACGACTCTCTTTAGGAAATTTATCTCCAATCCAGCCCCTCCTGCCTGCCTGCCTGCCTTCCCAGCGTGCTCACATTGCAGCGAGTGGGCTCTCAGCAGCGGACAGGTGCTGAGTTGAAAGGCAGCTAACCCCGTAAATATTGAGGCACTTCTGAAAGACTGAAAATGAAATTCAAAGGATAGGTTGTTTTAATGCATATTTGGGGTCTTGAAGAAGGCCAAGGAGAGGATATATTATGAAAAGATTATGTGCAGATTTCAAAAAATAGTCATCTTTTAATTCTTTGTAATTCTATTTAAAAGACAGAGAAAGGAGAAAGATTTTCCTCTCTGCTAGGTTATTCACCAAACGCCTGACAGAACCAGGGTTGGACCTGGGTGAGGCCGGGTGCCCGCCCTCTGGGTTTGTAAGGTGGGTGGCAAGGACACGACTATGCATCTGTCACCTGCTGCCTCTCCGGTACATGGTAGCAGAGAGTTGGATCTGAAGCAGAGTGGCCAGGAGTTGAACCATGAACTTTGTTCTGGTATCCAATAGTCCCAAGCCATGACTTAAGCTGTTGCACTAAACACCTGCCCCAGAGTTATCTCCGAATTCTTCTTTTCCACAGACTTTTTGAAGTACCCTGGTAAAATTGTGTGGAATTCCGTCTGTGTTTCTTTCTGTTCCTTGCTAGAATAGATGTGATTTTCTTCACAGCTGTCGAATATTCCCCTCTCACCGAGGTCCTTCCACCATGCCCCTTTCTTCCTTCTTAACTGTGTTTTCCGCATCTTCACCTCCAGGAGAATGGGATGGCTATGAGTCACGGTTGATCATATTGCAAATGCCCTGCGCCTGCAGGAACCCAGCCATGTTTGTTCCAATTATCATTGCTTCACTGAGTTATGCACATTCTTAGTCCTGCATGAGTTGATTTCATTGCCATTTAAAATATCTTTAGAGTTACGAGGCTGTGATGGAGCATTGAGACGGAAAGTTATTGTGTGGGAAGAAAAGCATAGGGATAGGGCACTGGGGCTCTCATTTGGTGTTGAAGCAAATATTGTTTTGGGAGGATGATTATAAGTTTGCATTTTGAAAAAGAGCTCTAACAGCTTGACTTGAAAATAGCCACCACACTTGTGTACTTATTGAAAGGACAGTGAGAATTTTTGCACCATTTAAAAATAGGATATGCATAGATGAAAAAAAAAATTTAGGGGCTCATGAATGAGCCATTTGAATAGCCCAGCCCTAGACTACAATTTCCCAAGTGGGTGTCACTGCTGTCACCTGGCCAAAGTAAATTCTGTAATCATCTGTGGCAAAACTCAAGATAATTTATGGATTTGTAAAGAATTTGCTGAATGTTTCACTTGTAAGTTCTTTCTGAGGGGCATTGTGACCCAGAGGGTTAAGCCACCACCTGCCAGCTGGCTTTCCTTGATGAATGCTGCTTCCAGTCCTTCTGCTCCACTTCTGATCCAGCTCCCAGATAACACTCCTGGGAAAGTGGCACCTGCCGCCCACATGGGAGAGCCAGACGGAATTCCTGGCTGTAGTGGCCATTTGCAGAATGAACCAGTGGATGGATAATCTCTCTCTCTCTCCTTTCTATAACTTCACCTTTTAAGTTAAATATTTTTTTAAGTTCTCATCTATTAGTCTCAAAGTAAATCTTTTCCACTGTTTTTACAGATTGAGAGGACCTCAGTTTTGAAATAA
This sequence comes from Ochotona princeps, assembly GCF_030435755.1. NCBI lineage: Eukaryota > Metazoa > Chordata > Mammalia > Lagomorpha > Ochotonidae > Ochotona > Ochotona princeps. The sequence goes on from NC_080859.1 coordinate 11,884,221, forward strand.
TGATGTTGACACTAAACATTTTTTCCTTTGATACATTTTCTGTTTTTGAAGATTTATTTTCATGTATCTGAAAGGCAAAATGACAAAGAGGGAGAGGCTGAGTGAGGAGATTTTTCCATTCACTGGTCCATTCCCCAAAGGGCAGCCAGGCCAGGAACTCTGTTCAGGTCTCATACCTACGTGGCAAGGGTTGAGCACTTGGGCCATCTTCTGCAGCATTCCCAGATGCTTTAGCATGGAACTGGGTTGGAAGTGGAGCAGTGGAGACTGGAACCAGCGCTCCAATATGGGATGCTGGTGTGACAACTGAGGCCCAACCTGTTGTGCCATAGAACCAGCCCCATCTACATTTCCTTTTAAAGGCCCATGGAAGGCAGTGACCTAGGAGTACCTGGGACAGTTGGGACAGAAGTCCATTTGCCACTGAGAGACATACAGAATGAAGCCTACAACTTGCTTAATCACAGTTGGAAGCAAAAGAAATTTCCACATTCCTGAGAGCACATGAAATGCTTCTCCGAGATACCAGACTATCCTTTTAGACAGTGCAGCACAACTGAATTGGCACTATTGCTTCCAAGATTTATCTATTTTATTGGAAAGGCCAATGTACAAAGAAACAAAGATCTCTCATCTGCGGGATCACTCCCCAAGTGGCTGAAATGGGTGGAGCGGAACCAATCAGAAGCCGAGAGCCCGAAGCTTCTTTCAGGTTTTCCACAGAAGTACAGGAGCACAAGGGTTTGTGCCATCCTCTGCTGGTTTCCCAGGGCACAAGCAGGGAGCTGGAAGGGAACTGGAGCAGCTAGGACACTACCGGCACCCATAACGGATCCTGGCACGGGCAAGGCGGAAGATTAGCTAACTGAGCCATCACAGCTGTCCTGACATTGAACATTTTTCTTACTTTTCTAAAGAATAATGGTGTGATTTATAAATATTAATGTCCTACATTTGATCAAACACTGCGTTTAAAGTTGAAAAATAAACAAAGGTGCCTCTGTCTTATTCTACAAGGGGACTTGAGAAAGTCTCTGAAACAGTGGAATTAAATGGAGAATTTATTTTAGTACAAGAATTTTCAAAATCTGTACATATGAGTATTTTTTAAAAGAGAATTTCTTTTTTACAAGATGTATTTATGGGCTTGGCACAGTAGCCTGGCAGCTAAAGGCCTTGCCTTACATGCCCCGTGATCCCACATGGGCGCTGGTTCTAATCCCTGTGAACCCGCTTCCCATCCAGCTCCCTGCTTGTGGCCTGGGAAAGCAGTAGAGGATGGCCCAAAGCCTTGGGATCCTGCCTCTGTGTGGAAGACCTGAAGAAGCTCCTGGCTCCTGGCTTTGAATCAGCTCAGCTCCAGCTGTTGTGGCTACCTGGGGAGTGAATCATTGATGGAAGATCTTCCTCTCTCTCCTTCTCTATGTAAATTTGCCTTTCCAATAATAATAAATAAAATGTTAAAGAAACCAATGTACTTATTTATTTATTTGAAAGTCAAAGTTACAGAGAAAGAGGGAGAGAGAGAGAGATCTTCCATCCACTGGTTCACTCCCCAGGTAATTTTAAAAACCAGAGTTGGGTCAGTCCAAAGCCAGAAGCCAGAAGCTTTAATCAAGGTCTTCCATGTAGGTGATAGAGCCCAAACTCTTAAACCTTCTTCTGTTGCTTTGCCCAAGTGCATTGGCAGGGAGCTGGATGGGAAGTGGAGTAGCTACAACTTGAGACCACACCCACAGGGTGGTGCCAGCATCTCAGGTGGCTGCTTTACCTGTACCATAGAACTTCTAGTGTACTCTAAGTGTATTATCAGTCTTCCTTGAACTGTGAGCTCCATTGAGCCAGGCATGTTTGTTTACCTACCCAAACACCAGGTTACAGCAGTGCTCAATAGATGATAGTTGAATGAATTGATCACTGAAAGATTTAAGTTGCAACTACTACATTTACCCTCACATCCGTAAGGCAGCATCTGTATGGCAAGTTCCCATTTCAGATGGGAAACAGGCCAGGGGACAGTATTAATGATTCGTACAATAGAGTCTTGAAGCGTGTAGAGTCTTGTCAACGCTTTCTGGGGCAAGTCGGTACATGTGGCAGAGAGCAGGCATTGAGGTGGGGAAGGAGTAAAAAATTATTCCATTTTGCAAAATATTTTCAGCATGTTTGCACTTTTCATTGAAAGGAAATGGTTTGAATTAAGTTCTTTGCTTTTTCTGTAATTTGAAGGGCAAAGAGACCCAGGAAGATAGACTGACAGAGAGAGGATCTCCCAGTCATATGAAGCATCTCCCATTCAGATGTCAACAACAGCCTAGAGTGGGCCAGACCGAAACCAGAAGCCCAGAGTCTGTCCAGATCTTCCTCATGAGTAGCTGGAACCCAGCTACTGGAGCGATCACCTGTTGCTTCCCAGGGGGCACATCAGCAGGAAACTGGAGTTGAGAAGCAGAGTCAGCACTCAAACCCAGGGATTCCGGTCAGGTGGCCTAAGTAGTGCTTCTACTACTGTGCCAAACACTGTCCTAACATCAACCAGATACATTGGCAATATTTAAACATAACAGGTAACTAAATGAGCCAATACAACTTTTGGTGATTTCCTTCATATTTTTTCTTTTGCATTAATATCCTTTTTTGAATACTGATCTCATTAGCTGAGCAAGGGTACACAGATACAAATCAAGCTCTGTGAGAAGGGAATTTGTGTATTAACTCCGAGAGCTGAGTCATTTACAGGATGCAAAGAATTCCAATTTAATCAATGGGCATCAGGTAGCAGACTGAGTAAACATCATAACTGGATTGGTACCTAATGAGACATGAAGCATTGGTTTTTTTTTTTTTTTTTGGTTTTTTTTTTTTTTTTTTTTTTTTTTATGTCCTGGTTCATTTTCAGTAGGGTTTGTGGGGATCCAATGATGTAAATTGGCTCTGATGATTGTATTTCTTTCTGGGAAAAATGGAGTAAGTGACTCATGTTTAGAAGGCAGTTGGGTACAAGCAGAGGTGAGTGGAAACAGAGCTAACCCTCATTTTCTGTGCCAGGCATTGTTTCCCAGGCTGAATTATCTTCAAAATGCGTTTGTGCTGGTCGTTTGATGATCACTTCCGCCACCAGCGCTGAGAAACCAGATCAAGTGGCGGGGCACTGATTGAATGTCTAGTAGACACAAGGGGTCAGCATTTCAACACACATGGCTGGGCTGACGACTCGCCTCGCTGTGGGTCCTGTGTCTCCCTGTGCTAATGGGCATGAGCCGGGATATGGAGAGGAAATTCAATTTGTGCTTTGCAAATTGCTCTCTCTTCCAGTTCTGAATTTTGCGATCTTCTCAGATGTGATCAGTCAGCTACTGCCGCAGGGGATGCTATCTAGCAGGGAGCTTTTCCCAAATCTCTCTAGCCCTGATGGTTCCAGCCTGCTTCAGCAACCTCCAGATTTACACTAATTCTTCTCTCCACATAGGAGCCTCCCAGCCCCCAGAATTCTTAACATATGCTTGCTTAATAAACGCCCTGAGTGATTTCCTGGGCAAATGCATTGATTCCTCATGTTGAATCTGGCAGGGAAAGGGGTTAGTGGGATTGATGGAGTTTGTGGGAATTGATGCTGACTCTGGACTGACTCAGGGGTTTTGTCTTAGCCTTGGGGTCCTTTATAATTGGTCCCTGTGTGTGCTTTCATTTGCTCAGCATTAGTGAATGCTACAATATCTTTTAGGGTGTATCTTAACATTTTCCATAATTAAAAAAATACATATAGAAAACAAATCAGTGAATAGTTGTGAATTTTGACAAATGAGTGGAGGTGTGAAACACCATGGCATTCAGGATGAAGTTCCCTTGTCTTAAAATGTTCACTTACAGACCTGACACAATAGCCTAGTGGCTAAATCCTTGCCTTGCATCTGCTGGGATCCCATATGGGCACTGATTTGTATACTAGTTACTCCACTTTCCATCCAGCTCCCTGCTTGTGGCCTGGGAATGCAGTGCAGGATGGCCCAAAGCCTTGGAAGACCCTGCATCGTTCTCGAAGACCCAGAAGCTCCTAGTTTCAGGTTATCTCAGCTCTGGACATTGTAGCCATTTGGGGAATGAACCAGAGGATGGAAGATCTTTCTTTCTGTATTTCCTTCTCTTCACGTATCTGCCTTTGCATTTAAAAACAGTCTTAAAAAAAAGGTTCATTTACACAATGGCCTGGTAGTCAACCACTCTCCTTAGCCCAGCCCCTCCCTCTGCCCCTACCCCAAGCACTGGTCTATCTGCTGTCCCCATTGGTTTTGTTTTGTTTTGTTTCTGGAACACTACATAAATGGGATTATTTTTGATGTAACCCTGGGAATTTGAATTCCTTTTCTTGAGACAATGCATTTAAGACTCACTCATGTTGTTCCATGTACCAACAATATTTCATTGATTTTCTTAAATGGCTGATTAGTGTCCCATTGTTGGACACAGTTTGTTCATCTATTCACCAATTGAAGGACATTTAGATTTGTTCCAGGATTTGTTGAGTATGGTAATGTTATTCTATACATTTTGTGCAGATTTATCTTGGCATGTAAGTTTTCATTGCTTTTTGGATAAACAGCTAGGATTGGCTTTGGTAAGTCACAGGTTCTCTGGATTTATGTATGCATAGTCATTCTTCTCAGCCTTCCAAACTATCACAAAAATTGTATATACTGCTATGACCTGAATTTCTGTTTTCTGGGAATGCCCAGGGAATAGAACCTGAGAGCCAGAAGAGAACTAATATGATCTTTAGAGTTTATTTTATAAATGTGATCATTTATAATATAAATGAGCTTGAGGCTGTATAGCTGGCCAGTCACAACCAGTTCTCCATTCTCCAAATGTGGCATTGTCTCCAGGACTTTAACCTGAGTTTCCTTACCCTTTGGTAAATGGTGATATTGGCCCAATAGTAGAAATAGTAAGGATATTTCTTAACCAACATTGTGTGACTTTATAATCCTCTAAGTTGACAAAAATTGTTCCTACCTTTGCCCTGGTTTTTCCCCATCCCAGTTAACAGCACCATCATCTACTTGTTATTCAGGACAGAAACCTAATCACTAACCCTGGAACCCTGGGCCCAGGAAAGTCCTTATCAGAGATCAGCACTCACTGGCTATTTGCTGGAAAAAAAGAGCAGTAACCAAACAGGCGCTTGGATATAAAAAAAATCTAGTGCAGTTCATACAGTTTTCATGTTGTAGGTTGAAAAGGCTTCCTCATGAGCAATCAATCTCATACATTTGGCACATGAAACCCTGGGTGCCCTGTGGTGTGCTTCCTGCTTTTTAAGTGTCTTGGAAAAATCGACCATGTTCAATAATGCCATGTGAAGGATTATGCCTTCTATCATTCATTCCATCCGCTTATTCTCTTTCCTCATGAAATATTTATGAAACTCTTTTCATGTGCCAGACACAGTGATAGTCCCGGTGCTAAGGATGTGAACAAGAGTTATGGTTTTTGTGCTCAGGGAGTTCACAGTGTAACAGCAAGTCACATAATGACAGGTGTCATGTGTCCCTGTGACTATGGTGTGTCATGGGACAGGACAGCAGTGGGTTTGGTGGGTAAGGAAAACCTATAAGGACAAGTGACACCTGAGGGGAGATCCCAAAAGGCAAAGAGTAAGGGGATTCCAGGCAGGGGGAATAGCACATACAGGAGAGGAAGGGGCATGGTGCATTGAAGGCAAATGACAGCAACTCTCAACCTGGGTGGAGATGTGTATGGTGAGAGCAGGCTGAGGGGGAAAGTGATAGGAAACCGGACTCCAAAGAATGAATGGGCCGGTGATGGGGAACAAGAGTTGCAGGATTCAGAGTAGGAATTTCGAATTTAATTACAAAGATAAGAGGAGGCAATTGGTAAAATGACACAAACCTATCTTCACTTTTAAAATAAGACTGTGTCTTCTGCGAAGAGCTTGGTTGGGGAAGGTGTGAAGGCTGTGCAGGAGATGAGTGAGCAGGCTGTGCTCACAGTGACTTTTGGGAGATGAGGCATCCTGCAAATCAGCAGCCTCCAGCCAAAACCGCTTCACACTTTCCAAGGATGTGAGTCCACTGGCTCAATCTCCTGAGACTGCAGTTGGGGTGTCCGCCACAGCTGCTGCCACATGTGAGGTTCAAGGGAAAGAGGTCCCTTGTATGGTTTCCGGCAGGACACAGGTCTTTGTGCACTGTTGGGCTGAGGGCTTCGGTTGATTCCTCATCAGTGATGGGGGATTTGCTTCATTCTTGTTCACAGCACGGCTCTCAAACCAAGTGGAGTGAGAGGCTGTGAGCTAGAGAAAAACCAGAGACTTCTTGTAAGTCATCTTAGAGAAGATGTCCACCAGTTTGCTCTGTTTTGTTTATGACAAATGGAAAGAGACTATTCAACAGAGTTAATATCAAAAGGTGGCCATCACTGAGTGCCATTCCAGAGGACACCCTGGAGACAGCTGATCTACCTGAGAAATGGTGGAATTTGAATTTGGGACGGGGCAATAAGAATATGCAGAAGTGGTAACATTCCTCCTGTGGCAAATTGAGAGTGGTGTTTAGAATGGAACTGTTAAAACATGAGAGTTGGTTGGCCATGGTGGACAAAAGAGTGAGGGCTTTAAAAGAAAGCAACAGACCGCCTTCCAAATATGCTTGCTGGGGGTGTGAGAATTGCGCAACTTCTATCAGAAAGGCAATGAGCAGGTGCTCATAGAACCAGTTAGCTTTCACTGTGAGCACAATGCACAGGGAAGGTGAATCTGAGAATGCAGAATTGTTTGTCCAATGGCTGGGATCTCTGGAGGGTAAAGCGAAGCATTTGTATATAAGGGTTAGTGCGGGGGTGTGGCCGAGGGGGAGGCAGTAATGAAGCATTGCACAGATAAAATAACTCTGTTGTGACCTTTTCTTGGTTTCCTTGCAAAAAACTTATATCAGCGAAGACCCCCTTTTTTTCTAATGATTCCTGTAACCTGCTTCTTATCCAAAGCAAGTCCATTGGGATGATTTGACAAAATTGATTTAAAATGAGTATATTTTTTCCATCACAGAAAGGCCAGTGTATTACTTTAGGTTTTATGGGATATTGTGAGTCACATTTTGGCATTCATAGCAATAACAGGCCCAGATATGCAATCAACATTTTTAACATGAAATGATATACCAATGTATGCTAGAGGGGACTTCAAAACATTCATGGAAAATGTATATTGTGAAAAAACTGTGCATGAATATCAGTTTTTATATCAAAATAAATTTTTCCCATGGACATTTTGAGATACATATAATATCTAACACAAACTTTTTGTCCATCCTTTAATTTTCTATGGCACGCTCATTCGCATTTTGAATAACTGAAATATATAGAAACTTTTCATTATATAATAGGTAGGATGTTATATTGACTATACAAAAAGAAAACATGCAAAATAGTATTAAGTGGTACCCTTCCCTGAAATTATAAGACTACATATGTGTGTGTATATATTTAAAATCCTTTATTCACAGTCCATCTCTTGGGCTATACTTCATTCATGTATCTGTCCCTCTTATTTTATCTTGTTTGAAAACCATCATTAACCAGACACTTAAGCCAACCCTCTCTTTTCACTAGGCTAAGCCTCTGGAAATCGAGTATAAACAAGACGTTTTCCTAAATTTCTTTGGACTTGATCTCTTTTCCGTTTACGTTCACTGTTGCGATTCCATGTCTTCATGGGTCGAGCATGTGAGAATTGAATTACTCTGCTGCAGCTTTCTCTTCTCCAGTTAGTGGTGACAGCTCCAGGTCTGCTTACTTTTGTTGTTTTATCACAATCATAGTCATATTCACTGTAGCACAAAATGTGGTTTGGGGTCCCTTTCTGATCAGCAGCAAGTGGTTTAAAGCATGCAAAGCTTGATATCAAGATGTTATGGTTGACATTTCCTCTCAGAGTGTTACTGGATTTTTCTTGCCTGCTGTCTCAGGATGATTAGCCTTGACTTCATATTCCAGCCTGTACTGAACGAATGCAGGTCGGAGTCAGCTTTCTGGAACATCAGTTGAGCTTATCGACCTCTGCCTCCATGTTGAATAGTTGACTTTCCTCTGATTTAAAATAAATCTAAAACAGGAAGTCAGTTGGTTGCTCTAATCAAATCAGAGGTATTGCTTTGAAGGATTGGCTTACATTTGGGCATTAATGTAGTTCACATCTTGCTGTGATTATAGATAAATAAGACTATCTCCTCTTTCCTTGATTTCACTCAGATAAAACTGTTCTGCTATCACTTTAAAGAGATATACTCTTCATTTTTGAATGCAATTAAGTATATGTTCATGGAGGTCATTTTTGTCATTCATTTCTTTCAGGAGCTCTAAGCATTATCACAAGTCTATCAAAGACCACGTGGAGTCAGAGAGACCCAGAAATGACAGGGAAGAGGAGATCTAACTATATCTTGAAGAATAGGAGCATGATTGCAGCTAAGATCTTTTCACTATTATCACTTGTAAACTTCATCAAACCTGAGACAGTGCATTTAAAATCAAAACTAAAAAGTAGGTTGACCTGAAGTTGGTGAGGGAAGAGTGTGTTTGGGGACCAGGCTTCACTGTATAAACCATCCAGAGGCAGTGAGTTCCTTTCTGATGTGGGCCTTTGTTTGAAAGGATAGTTCTAACTGCTCAGTGGAGGTTGGAGTAGAGAGAGATTGGAAGTAAGAAGGAAAGTGGGAAGCTTGTCCTAAAGTCCAGGTGAGAAAGAACACAGTTCTCTACAAAAAGGACCAGGAATAGCCCAGACCAGGTGCCAGAATATTCTGAACCTACAAACCACTGACTCAGCTGCTTGATTTGCCAAATTATACCAGAAGGCCATATTTCCTGACCTCCTGGTTTGTTACTACTCCACTCCTATTTCATCCTTGCGTGTGTTCTCCCATAGCCTTCTGAGTTGCGCAGAATTTGCATGGGAAGGGACAGCATGTTTCCTGACAGCTGTAACATTAAGAAAGAAGGCTAAAAACAATGACATAATTACCATTGCACTATCACAATTGCAACAGATTCTGCTCGCCTGAAATCAGCTTTTACATCCCCTGGTAACATTTTCAGTCCTTCATTATAAGTGAATAACCTTGGTAACCATGTCACACATCTTCCTGTGGCCTGACACATATTCATTTAATGAGATGATGACCTTTATTTATCCACCAAATGTGACACCATTAGCTGTTAGCCAAACACACAGAGTGAAGTTGAGACAACGACTCAGGGACTTTGAAGTTCAAAATTTAGATATTTTACTGAACAGCAGTAGGCCAAAAGAACAGACATTTCTTCTATTACCAGGGATTTTAGTATTAAAGCAGCAGCATTTAAATTCTAGAGTAGAGTATGCATTGAGGACAGTACAACTATTTACTAATATTCGGTTCTCTGTATGCATTTGTTTTTTGAAGTTAGGTCTTGCAATGTGATTTTCTGTAGTCAAAGAAATAGAATGGCAATATCATGCATGTCTCTCCCAAGTGGAATTTCAAAAACTAGTGCAATTTTTTTTTTTTTTACCATGCTGTTTCTGTCCTTGGCCTCAGTGACTGGTGATGGGGACAGTGGCTGCTCTCCCAGGCTGGCTCCCTGCGTGAGGACCAACAAAGGTATAGCTGAGCCCTCAGGCCTTCTGACTCACAGGTTGACAGCAGCACCCTCCCTGCCACCTCCCATCCCTCAGGGCTTTGGATTCAGACTTTATACCATTCTGAGCTTTTCTGGGTCTTCAGTCTGCAAGTGGCACATGATGAAACTTCTTGTGCCACATAAATGCACGAGCCCACCCCCACAGTGACATCCTCTTACTTGTCTCCCCATTGTTAGAATCCACACACAGCTATACCTCACTGGGTCCCGTTTGCCTGAGAAAGAGCACAGCACCTGCTCTGCTTGTGTCTTCTACCTCTTTTCAGGCTATTCAGGACATGTACACACACCACACTGCCCACCTCTCTCACACACACACACACACACACACACACACACACACTTGATTGTGGATATAGGCACTGCATATTGCCTTCCCATTATGGAAGACAAAGATTACAGATCTAGTAAGCTTTTATTCTCTCTCTTCCCTTTCGTCCTCACCCACGCGCAATGTATTTTAATTATATCATTAACCAATATTGACCAATGTATATATGTTTTGCATCTGTATGATACAGCATTCTTTAATTCCTTTCATTTTCTTTCCTTTGCCTTCCTGTCTCATTTTTTCCTTGCAGTTAGTAAAGATTTGTTTTTTTCTACCACATGTTTTCTGTTTCTAATGTTTTAATTGCTCCTACCGCTCTGTGTTTTCATATTGTTCACTTACTCCCTGTCATATAACCTTTTATTGAGTTTTTAAAAGGCTTTCCGTTGTGTGTTTCATTTCTTGGAATTGCTTTCTTCTCTAAATTTGATTTAAAATATGCATAAAGATTTGTTTTTTTCTATCTCTGAAGATGTGATTTATTTTTCCTTTGTGAGAAGCTTCTTTTTGCTGCAAGTTTCTCTTGCCAGTTTTGTCTCCTAACCCTCAGATTAGGGGCTCTCCTCAGGTATCTGAGGGTCTTTGGCTTTCTCTACATATGTTAGCTCAGGTTCATAGTTTACAAAGTCTTTAAGAGATTGTGTCCAGATCTCCCATGTGGGTACAGGATCCCAAGACTTCAGGCTATCCCCCACTTCTTCCCCAGGCCACAAGCAGGCAGCTGGATGGGAAGTGGCACAGCTGGGACACTGACTGGCATTTGAAGGGGGAGGATTAGAGAACAGAGCCACTGCTGACCCTATTCTTTAGATAAGAATCATCACTCTCCTTTGTGATGTCTAAAACCCCCTCCCAAACACCTGGGAGCCAAGGGAAGAGGGCCTAAATGTTTACGCTCAGAGGGTGTGTGTCACTCCATCGTATTTTCTCTGATTCCTGCCTTTTGACTCTTTGTCTCTCCAACCTTTCTTATTTTCCTTCTAAGCTTCCTTCACTGCATGGTCAATTATGATTTCATCTGCTAATTTGTTTATTCTCTATCTTCTCCAATTAGAATGTAAAATTAATGATAACAATGTTCTGTGTCTTTTTTTTTTTTTGCTTGCTTGCTCTTGTATCTCTGATGTCTGCCAGCAATGCCTTGCACATAGTTGGTGCTCAGTAAAAGTTCATGTAGTAAACTACATTAAATCATATGAGATGTCTGCTATTTAGCTATTTTTTGGCCTTCAGAATGGTAATTCCAGTAGCAAAAATTAAATAAAAGGCAATCCAAATGGCTAAATATTATCTCCATTTTCCCTCGACATGGAATTATTTGTTGGAGGCATTGCATATCCTTCATGATTTATTATATGTATGTTATTTAATAAATAGTAAGCTGGGAAACATAAAACCAGTGAAGTTAATTGACTTGCTGACTTGTCCCAGATCATGTTATAGTAGGCAGTAACAGAATTGGGGGCGAAATCTTTGTAAGAGATTCTGAGGCCAAAAGAGTGATTACAAAAGACTTGGGTATTTCTGAGAGTGAGATCAACAACAGCAATTAACAACCAAGCCCAAACAAGCATGCATAATGGGATATTGAATGGGATTGTTCTTATAGCCTTATAATTCCGGCTGGAGTCCACAAGCTGAAGATAATAGGTAATAGCACGCCAAGAGCAACAAGGAGCCCTAGACACCTCCTCAGGGTCAGGCTGATCCTTTAGCGCTCTCTCCACTCTGACGGTATCTGACTTCTGTGCACTAAAATTCTTAGAGAGAGCCACTGATGCAATCAAGGGTGGGCCTAGGTGTTAGGTTTTAAAATGCACTTGAAGTTCTTACTTGTTACGTGCAGCTAATTCTGCAGCCTAAGCTGAAAACACCAAACACGATGAGATATTAGGAGATCCTTTTATTCCAACAGGGTAGGAACAGGAACACGGGTGGAGGGAGAGAAAACTAGAAGAGACGCATCTCCCGCCATGGTGGCAGGATGGGGGCTGTGAGGGCAGGGGAAGGGGCAGGATGGAGGGGGTGGGGGAGAGCCAAGTAAGAAGGGAAAGGAAAAGACAGGGAGAAGGGAGAAGGGAGGGGCTGTGTGTTGGCCCCAGGGACTAGTGACTGAGATCATCTGAGGCACAAGTAGGTGGGTGGAGACTAGGGGGAGGGGCCAGAGAGATTGGAATGTGGGATTCTCAGGTAAGAGGTGAGATTATATTTCATTGGTGGATAACTGAAACTGGCTGCACATTTCGCAGGCAGTGGGGAGGGGAAGCAGGAAGCTGCACTGGGTCCAAAATGGAATGTTGAAATCACTCCTCACACTAGGAGTCCACAGCACTGTTGCTTTATCAGACCTCCCCTCCCCATATGCAAGGTGGGGGTACACCCTGCCTTGGAAGGTTTGGAGGGTTAAGTGCCCAGCCTGACTGCTTGAACTGCATGATGCAATAGTTCTCCAGAGAGAGCTGATGTGATGGAATTGAGAATGCCTTTCAAGACTCATGAGCCCAAATCACAAGACCTCATGTGTCATTCCTATTCTTGCCATAGAAGAACTGTGAGTCAGCTGGAGGTGCTGTCTTAAGAGATCCTCTGCGCTCCCAGCCCAGGTTAAGGTATATTAGAGGGCTCCCTCACCATGCCAATTGAAAAGACACTAAGGTGAGGTTCATAATACAGGTACTGTCCCAATTCCTGGTATTACTTTCCTGTTTGAAGTCAATGCAGGGTGTCCATGGAGCAGATGGCAGTGTACCTGAGGGTTGGGAAATACACCTGTGTTTTCTGGCCATGGTTGCAATGAAAACAGCTGTTGACCTGGGCCAGCGTGTGTTAGTTTTCCATTAGCTCACTATGTTCATCAGGCTATCTGTAGCTCAGAGCTCAGTAAATGGAGTCATTTTTCCATCGTTAGCTAATTTCCATAGGTCATTATGTAGAAGACTGATAAAACATGATTGCTCCAAAGGCGGCGGGGAGTGGGGACCTCAGAGGCAGTTTCCAGGGAGGTCATCATCGCCAAGGTTTGTCAATAAACTCCCACCTTCTAGAGCTACAGAGCTAAACCTGTGGCAGCCCATGGCTTGTGCATTTCCCCCTATTTTTTCTTAGTAGTTTCATAGTTTCACATATGACATTTAGATTTTGAGTTGGAACAGATCTTTCTAAAGTTAAAAATAATAAAGACTGTCCCCATTTCCAGAAGCTATAATCCCTGTTGAGGACCCCCTGCCAACTGTCAACTGCCAGATGTCTCCTTTTCCCCAGAGCTCACCTGATGAACGTCTCCTATTCCTTCCCCTCCTGTGATGCTCTTTCTGAGACCATCCAGGCCTGCCGGAATCTTGGCCACACCTTCAAGTGGGTGGCACAAGAATTGCCCAGGCATTTCCTAACTGGTTAAGAGACCACCATGGGGAAACTTTTACCTGTAGATTCCTGCCCAACAAGGAGGGGTCAGGGAATACTTAAAATCCCAAGATCCTTCCTCAAATCTTTGGTGTCTCTCCCTCTTTCCTTTCAAGAGCACCCCACCTCCCCGCTCGCTCTCTCTAGAGGTATTTTCCCCTTCCCTCTTCTTTCCCCACTCTTCGCAAATAAAACTTCTCTGTCTGTAACCAGTTCCCAGCTTTTTATTTCTATGTTAAGCTGGGGGAAAGAACCCACCAAGTATTTTCTGGCAACATTTTCCTTGTTTTCTGGACAGCCCCAGCCTGAGTCGTGATTGGTGTACACTGAAGGGAGCAGCACCCAGGCTCTTTCTGTATCATTTTAGGAGACCAGCTCCTGGCTGTCTCTTTCACCAGTTGATATTTAACCACAGAGCTTCACAAATGTCCTAAATGTGTGTCTCTGCTTAGCTTTGGGGAAGAAAAAAGGAGAGCCACGGGCTGACGCTTCCTGTAAGCTCCCCACAATCAAACCCCACTCCAGTTGGCAGCTGTGTCCTTCCCCTCGCTCTTCAGGATCAGGCCCCCACCTCATGACTTTGGTATGTGTTTTTGAGCTTACTTTGAATGAATGCGTGGCACAGCTAGGAAAGGAAATTGCTAATTAGGACAGACATCTCTCTCTTGCGGATCATGCATTTTCTTTACTTTTTTTCTCATGAAAGAATCCTTAGCACCTGCTTGAAGTCAGGCTTGCATGTGTTTCTGCTATAATTTTTGCTCTTCGTTTGGCAGGCAGGGGCGTCTTACAAGGAAAAATGAAACACTGATGGCTGATTCCATTACATGTCTTTTGTATTTTGTTCCTCAAAGAGTGCTGGATGACAATGAGGGTGACCTATGAAAAGCAATTAAAGCTTCAGGATGATTTCTACTGGTAAGCTGGGAACACGATCGCAGAGGGCACCAAGGGGCTGTTTCTAATGGATAATAGCCTCTTTGTGTACATTGCAGGATGGGACAAGTAATAGCTTAGGTTCTGTAACAATGGATTGTTTCTCTTTGCCAAAGCAGGTAGACAAATGCAATAGGATTCTCTAATGGTAGATCAACTTCATCTTCTCCAATGTGGCCAAAAATATTTTAGAGAATGAGCCTATTTCTCTTTCTCAGTTTTCTTTTGTCACTAAGGTGTAAGACCTTGGGGAAACTACATCCCATCAAGCATGGCAGCCCAATGGACATTTTCAAAGGGAATAAAAATGGACTCCCTTGGAAGCAGACTGGTGATTAGTTGTCATCCAGGCATGGATATTCAAGGCTTAAAGGGACCACACAAGCAGTTTGGCTCCCTGTGAGGCTTGAGGGGTGAGGCAGGAGCAAATGATTCCCAGCAGGTGGAATCTGAGTGCCTGGAATGATGAGAAGCCTCCCCGTGTGCCAAGGGCCAGGAGGGAGGACCTCAACAAATTGTATTTTCAACCGTGGGGTTACCAGGACAAATCCAGCCTGAAAGGTTTCAATCTGCTAGGATCCTAGAGAACTTTGACCTCTGGTTCTTTCTGAAGTGGCAGCTTTTTCTGAATGACTCAATGTTTTCACCTGTGTGGGCAGCAGGATTGTCTGTTCCATTCAGCATATGGAGTTGCTATGTTACATGTGTCAAATATATTAGCACTGGGCACCTTATGTAGAAAACCTGTTCAACTCCACTCAGAACTGGATGTTTGCCAGCTGTGCAAATACACTTAGTAGAAGGAAAGATGAGTTTCCATAGCACCAAAGCAATGTCAGCTTCAACCATATGTTTTCCAATCCTACTGTAGGCTTCAAGGATACAGAATGTTTTGCCCCTTTCTCATCTGATTCTTGTTTATATAACAAGTGGGAGAACACTAGGAAATATTTAGGACCATACAATTTGCAGAGCTATTTTGAGAAAACAAGAAAGTCTTCTACAGGAAATGTCCCAGAAGAAAAAAAATAAAAAACTATATAGACTCATGAATATTTGTTCTACTCTGGAACTTTTGACCTATAATAGGTGTAATAGAAAACCCACTAGACACAATGAGTTCCAATTTCCACTTTCATGTTCAAGGTATGAACAGTAGAACTTTGAAGCAGAGTAATCCAGAGAGCCTTCTCTGTCACTCCCCACAGAGGACAATCTGCATAATTTCTGTGTGATGGGTAACAGTTGGTACCTGTGGCTA
Source organism: Ochotona princeps (assembly GCF_030435755.1). NCBI lineage: Eukaryota > Metazoa > Chordata > Mammalia > Lagomorpha > Ochotonidae > Ochotona > Ochotona princeps. Next base: position 11,899,850 of record NC_080859.1, read on the forward strand.
CTCAGCACCTTTTGAAGAAAAAAGGCACCCACATGTCTTGATGCTTGTTCACATTTTGAATCCAATCTTGTCAATATCTGAAGCAACAGTTGTATAATGAAACTAGGATGCTACATGCATGTTGACAGAGCAGTTCTGGCCTTTCTGGGGTCATGTTACACCTGTCCCAGGTAGGATCACACATGGTCTGAGACAGCAAGATGCTTATGCAACACATTCCTCACAGGTGGAGGCCACAGGAAGCACCTTCTGATGCTTTCTCATGACATAAGAAAGGACTAAATCGGAAGTGGAGTAGCCAAGACATGCACTGGTGCCTCTATGAGATATAGGCACTGCAGGCAAATAATTAGCATGTTAGGTCACCAGACTGGACCTCTGTGCTTTTAATTTCAGTTCCCCACATTGGAACAACCAAATGTCTGTCGATGATGAATGATTAAGAACAAATCTGGTGTGCACTGGTGCGAGTTCCTAGCTTCTGCTGACACATGTGGGCACATGGTGCCAGGGGGTGCAGGCTTGCTGGGGATTTGGAGGATGGGAGGGCTGGGGGCTCACGCCCAGGCAGGCAGAGTGAGCCTAGGGATTTCTGTACATGCTTGATCCTGGAGGGGGTAAGGAGGGGAGAGGGGAAAGCCCTAGGTTAGTATGCTGGTGAAGTAAGCTGGTAAACTAGATTTTGGGTCCCAGGCTAGCATGCATGTCAGAGGATTGGGTCTGGGGACCGATTATGGATTGGGTCTGGGGACCGAGTGTGGTTTCCTGGTGGGTGGGCAGAGCTGCAGGCCAACACATTACCCCAACAGAAGACTGGGCTTGGGATGACCAAGCTTGAGAGCCATGTCGTCCCCAGGACAGGGGCTATGGATTGCTCAGGGAAGAAGTATGGGATATGTGGGAGAGAAGGAGGACCTTTAAGGGAGTGTGTTGCAGATGAGGAATGACTTCTGGGGGACTTCCAGCAACAAAGCCACTGTACTTACAGGTGAGAGGACTGAAACTGAGCCATTTGGAGGATGGAAGCTGAAGGACGTTTTTAGGTCAGACCAATGCACCCACCCATGTGGGAGACCTCAGTCACCACTGACCAACACTTACTGACACACACTAAAGCCAGGGCTGGAGGCCTGCCTGGCAAGACTAGACCACAGCACCTGCCAATGAGTGTTGGAACATGGGACAAGGTACCATTAGCTGGGCTATGATACTAACCAGAAGAGAGAATTGGGTCTGGGGTAGATTCTGAGAGGGATACGTGGACTCACCCCTGTGGGACTGCAGTATCCATTGGTTTCCTGAAGAGCTGGGGTTAGTGACAGGCTGAGCTAGACATTCATGGGTATTAGGGTTGGAAACAGGCTGGCTGGTCCAGGTTGTAGCGCTTGTAGGCACACCTAAGAATGGAGTGTGGGCAGGCTGGGCCACAACATCCACCAGCTCACACAAAGTCTTAAACAGAGGGGGGAAGACTGTTGGGTAAGGGCCTACCACTCACAGGCATATGTGAGATTTGGGTCTGCGAGTAGGCTTGCTGGAGGAACTTAGAGAACTACCTTGGTGGGCCATAGCTGCTGCTGGTAAACATATGATTCAGGCCTGGGTGTTAGGTAAGTCAAAGGCAGCTCCACTTATTTGTATGTATCTGGCTTGGTTCTAGGGAATGGGGGGCAGAATGGGCAGGGCTGGGCCAAGCCTTAGCACATTGGCATGTGCAGGAGTCAGGATGGAGTATGGGCCATGCTGGGCTAGGTTATCCCATCTACCAGTCTGCATGAAAGCCAGGGAAGGGGCAGACTGGGCAGGGCTCAGCTGTAGCACCCACCAGTGAGAGTTGGAACTGGGGGTGGGCCAGGCTACAGCATCCAGTGGCAAAGGCCAAAACAGGGGAGGGGCTATGCTGAGCTGGGCTGTAGCAACCACTGGCATGTGCAAGATCTGTGGCTGGGAGCAGGCCTGGTTGGGTAGCTAAGGGGAGACCCTTGAGCAGAACCCTCGAAGCATGCTTCATATTGGGGACCCTGGGATGACATCAGGCGGCTGTTCTCCATCCCTAAGTATTGATGTGGTTAGGATGCTGGGTACTGCTTCTCCCCGTCTCCCCCTCCTTCAATAAAATACAGGTAGAAGAAAAAGAAAATTGGAAACAATGGTCTCTTCCACTTTCCTCTATTCCTCGACCCTTCCCACCCTAATCAGTAGTCCACATGGACATGTATCCTTCTCAACTATGGTAATCATCAAATATAAATTAGAACAGTTTGGGGAAGTTATGAAATTTAGTGTTTAACATGGTAACTGAAGCAAATGCTAGTGTGTTGAGTACTTGTCTTCATCTTATGAGAAGATAAAAAGACAACAACGGCAACTGTGTACATGAGTACAGACTCTGCTATTTTGCTTCATGTTGTGTTATGAAGAGTGTTATATTACTAGATTGTCTATTTCAATTTTCAAGACTTAATATTCTACTCTACAAGGGTACCATCATGTATTCGTTCTTTTGTCAATTAGTTAAACTTTTTTCAAGCTTCACCAGAATTCCTGTTTCGTGAAGATATTTTCTCAGACTGCGATTCCAGGGCTCAAATTAGGAAATTTATGTGCTCCTAATACTAACGGATGCCCTTACTATAAACAAATGCATCCATCTCACCATTCCCTTCATCTGCCTGGACTATAGACCAAAAAACTCAGAAAAACCTGACATGTTTAGTGGGCAGAAATAAGGCAGGTATCACATTAAAATGTTAGTGGGGTTTAATTTTCTCTCCTACCTAAGTCTAGTTAATACTTATTTATATTTATTTTTTCTTTTAGTGAATAAGACATTTGAAACAAGCATGGAATGAGTCCATTCACATTGAAGAAGGGATGTGCCATGTTGTACAGTCACAACAATTTACATGGGAGCTTGAGAAAAATCGCCGGAGTAGAGCACCAAAAGTGGAGGGGATGATGTAGGAACATTTTAAAAATCAACTTGTGTTGGATTACAGATATTTGCTTACAAACCCTGTATAATAGCTGTCATTTTGATATGAGAGAGTTTTGTGATTCCTGCAACTCGTGCTACATGGCTTCATGGGAGTGGAGCTGCCACGGCCCATGGCAGCAGACCAGTAGACAGAGCTGAAGCATTGAAAGGCAGCAAGCTGAGGAATCTTTCACTGACCCATAGAGCTGCTACCACAGACACCACTCCGGAGGCCAGTTGCCCAGGATGAAAGAATTAGGCGTTAATGGAAGAACCACGGTAAAGGTAGGATCTGCTGTGTCTTTTTGTGCATTGGAATGATTTCTAAATATATACTCTCTGTCTCCCACAACACACTGTGGTTTTTACAGGTTTGATTTTGTTGCCTGAGTTCAGCTCTTCTCATCACTTCAGCCCTTAGGAGATTTTTTTTCCTATTGATCAGAAGTGCATTCATATTAGGGAAAGTCTTGAATCTGAGTTTGCCTTCTCCTGGTGACATTTCTGCTTGAGGACCAAGATTAGACTGGTCAAGTCCACGGTAGCTTGTCCTGGAGGCTGTACGCTATGGGGGTTAAACATGTTCATTTTTTTATACAGCTTGTCTTCTCTTAGTTTCAATCTATATCACATGAGCTTATCTACAGGGAAACACATTGACAGTTTTTGAAAATTTTTTCTTATTTTTAGTATTGAGAGGAATGCCCGTGTGTGCCTTTGATGAGGGTGGGGAAGACCGAGATATGGAAGAAGGTGGGTGAAATAAATGCTTTTGTTCTTTTTCCTTCCTTCAAAAATGGGTGTTGCATTCGGGAAGAATCTGGTGGCTGTCAGTGACCCACATGCTGCTCATAGACCTGGCAAGGTCTGCACAAGGAAGAGCATTTGCACTCACAGTCTGTATCTGGAGGGAGATACAAAATCAGAGACCATCAACAGATGAACGGATAGAAAGATTGTATAAATATGCATATATATGCACACATATATTTTTATCTGTCAATATATGTACACATACATGCATATGTTCATATTTACATATTCATACCTTTATATATTTGTATAAATATAGGCAGAATATCCTTTTCAAGCCTGAATAACATTCTTATATATAGAAAAACAGACAGGAATATATGTATATACACACACACATGTTCCTTATAAAAGGAAACCTTCCCATTTGCAACAGCACAGATTAAGGTGGAGGATATTATGCTGAGTGAAAAAATTCAGACACAGAAAGAAAGATACTGCATGGTCTCAGTCATGTGGAATTAAAAAAAGTCAGCCAGTGGCTGGAGTAGCTGGTTCCCTTCTATCCCTGTGGGAGACCTGGATTGAATTCCTAGCTGCTAACCTCAGCCATGGTCCAGCTCTGATCTCTGCTAGTATTTGGGGAAGTGAACCAATAGATATAAATGCTCTCTCCTCTCTCAGGTAAATAACTTTCACAAAACTCGTATAGAAAGTAGAGTGGGGTCAGGAGGAATGAGGGAGAATGGGAGAGGATATAGAGCAAAGTGTACCAGTCCCAGCGAGTAGAAAGGCAAGATTCTGAAATGGTGTGTGGGAAGTCTAGGGACTGAGGTGTGAAGCAGAAGGGAGAGGTTAAGTGGGCCTTAGGACGGGAGGTCAGCGCTGGGCACTGGGGTTTCTGATGAGGGGTCCTCAGAAAGGGTGTCCTGTGTGGCTGTTCTGCCCTGGCCTGTAAGCCAAATCACGCCTAGTGAACTCCCTACAAATCTGCTCTCTCCCAACTGAGAAGTCCCTGTGGCTCTTTTTGTTACTTCTTTTTCAACCTTTAAGTGAAGGCTCAGTCAATACAATGTTAGCTGTTGTCAAGAACTCAAAATCTTGGGCCACAATTGGAAAAGGAAACACAACCTGATTCAAGCTGGTTTTTCCATTCACCTTCTTTCCTAAGTAGGAAGGAAGCTTTTCAATGAAAATGTCCCACTTTTCCTTTTCACAGTCCTTCAGCAAAGCACAGCCAAAGAAGGGAAGCCTGGTTTGAGTCAAAACATGAGCTTTTTCTTTTCTTTTTTTGACTTAATGAGAAACCATTTATTCTTCTAATTTATAAGCATATTTTTACATATTGTAGTTTATACATTAAGTGTATAACGTGGGAGTTCCCTTAAGAATGCTAATACCACACATTAAACCCAGCTATACATTGTATGAGGCTGTTAGACAATTTTCACTTTTAATATCACAGCACATTCATATTACATTGTTTATTTAACAGGATCATGCTTTTCAAAAAATATTTTATTGGATGAAACTTTCTTATTCTCAGGAAAACTTTTGATTCTTTAATATAATTTATTTTACCTTTTAAAATTCTGTTTGACAAAAGCCTTGTTACATTATAAATACCTGTAAAGAAAAATATAGTTTAAAATTCCAAAGAACTATTATATAAGTTTCCTGTTGCTTTTTCTTTTTTCACAAAAATCCACACAGGCACTAAGAAAGACTGACAAAAATATTTTATGTCTGGACAATAAGCTCCAGGTTGGAAACATTCAAACATGGTTTTATGCAAATATTAAAGCTTCTCTAAGTTTGGACCTTTGGCTGCACGCCATTGTGATGGCTGGGATTGTAACTGGGAAAAGATGCCATTAGAAAGAACTATAAAGAGAGCTTCGTACAGGTAGCACTAGATTAGGAATGGGAAAAGGATGAGTTTGAATTCCAACTCTCAGTTTTCAGGCTTTTTGACATGTTGCAGTATTCAAATGCTATCCAAGCTTTCATATCACACATGTGACACCTCTAAGGACAAAGTGATACTGCAAGTCTTTTAGCAGAATACTCTCTCAATGCCATGGGTTTTGCTCTGTAAAGTCCAGTTCTGCAGAAATTGCGCAAGTGGTAGAACATAGGGTGAAAGTTTGTCTTACCGACAACACTTCAAGCCAGAGAAAGTGCCAGATTCTACTGCGTCTGGAATTCTTTCCTTCAAATATTTCAATGCCATGAGTGGCCTTATGAAGTTCAAAGTTGACAGAAGAATTGCAAACAGCAGCTCAATGGGAGACGCTTAGCACTGTACATGACTGAAGACTTTGTAAGCATTTTGTGAGAGGGAAGTCTGCAGGTTGACTGGGAATGAATTACTGTGAGTGCCAGGAGAGTCAGATTAAATGACTATGCAAATGAATTTCAGACATACTTTCAGAGTTTAAAATACTCTTTTTCTGCTGCCTGTTAATACAAACTAAATTAATAAGGTCATAGCTACTTAGAAGAAGCCCAGTGTGTTTTTTAACCCAAATTCATTTATGCTTTGTACACATTTGTTCAGGGCAGAAGGGAACAACATCAAATGTCTATTGGAGGCCCCCCAGTAATGGATAAGGAGGTCACTGTGAGTGGCCATGGAGCAGGTGCCATGCAGGAGCTGAAACTCAAGTCTGATCAGGCAGCAGCGACTCAGCTGCACCAGCTGTTGGAGTGAGCATTGGGTCTTACACAAAATTTCATATTTCCAATGGTCATCTATTCAAATCATTCTAGATATGGAATAAAATCTACCTGTGGGAGAAGTCAGGTCTTTGGGCTGCCAGTGTATGTCTTCTGTGGCCTGGGAGTCATTCCAGCACCATCTGGATATCATCAAACTGGAGAACATACCATCACAGCCTTGGGGGATAATAAGTTTGGTTTCAAAGACCTGGAACCATCTGTTCTGGTGAGCATAGTTCAGAAAGCAAAACGAAACCCGCCTCTCATTGGTTCTACCATATAAATATTTTGCAGCTATTACACTGATTCTCCCTTTTATAAGTGCTTTATTGTTGACTCTGAAAATTTACAACTAGGACTTTTCTGAGTACCAAATGTAAGCCTGCTTGGGGGGAGGGAGGGAGAAGTATAGAAAATCCTTTCCATAGTGAGTTTGCAACTGAGAAAAGAGTTAGGTACAGAGGGCCCAACATGATAGCCTAGTGGTTATAGTCCTCGCCCTGCATGCGCTGGGATCTCATATAGGCACCAGTTTGTTTCCACTCCCTGTTTGTGTCCTGGAAAAGCAGCTGAGGATGACCTAAAGCCTTGGGACGCTGCATCCATGTGGGAGACTCAGAAGAAGCTCCTGGCTTTGGATCAGTTTAGCTCCAGCCATTGTGGCTATGTATCTCCTTCTCTCTGTATTTCTGCCTTTCCAATAAAAATTTTTAAAAGTCTTTTTTAGAAGAGTTATCTACAGAAAACCTGTAGCAGAATGAGAAATAGAAGAATCCCAGGACACACAGCAGAGGCTTCCACGTGACACACCCACCCAAGAACATTGTAGAAAGACTGTGTCCAGATAATGCAGGTTTTAAGATCTGTTTCTGCATCTAACCAGCCCAGCTTTCTCCCAGATGATCAGATTGTTACTCCCACAGTATGTCGTGCTTGGGAACTGAAAGGCCTGAGGGATGAGTCTAATTGTGAAGTCTTGCATTAGAAACTTTCCACAATCTTACTTGCTTTCAAAATAGAAAGAGTCACATAGCAAAGACAGAGAATGAGCTATACGGCAGTTTCTCCTTTCACACATTCTTTTTTCACTTAGCAGGTAACTTTTGCAAAGTAATTATTTGCAATTAATGGAAAGGCCCAGGCTTGTCTCTCCTTTTGGGCAATGAAATGGGCTCCAGGAGGCATTCCTGTGTGGAGCGGGGCCAGGCTGTCAGCTGTGGTGCATCAAGAAGAAAGCACATCACTTGTATAGGCAGGGAAGATGTATTGTGAAAGAGCTAAGATCAGTCTGAAAGTAGGATTGCTACTTGGGCTGATTCCCTTCAAATCTAGTTTTGGGGAGAGAAAGAGAAAAGATTAAATAAGCATAGGAATCAGTGACAAAACAACCACTTTGGACACAAGCAAAAACTATGGGGAAGGACGGTGCCTGAATATTTCCAACTGGGGGCCACCCAACTGCAGTCAGTTGTCCTCTCTCAGGATGTCCACGAGAGCTTGGAGCAGCCGGTCATCCCTGTGCTTGTAAGGTTTTGTGTTGTAGAAAACATCCACATAGTCATTATACAGACTGTCCTCGGGGTCTTTCAGTCGCGAGGGTTTGTTGAGCTTTTCCAGGGCTTCGTAGAAATTTTCATAAGGGATGCTGAGCTTTGTCCCCGGAGCTTGCTTCGGAGGCAGGTTTTTGCTAAAAGCGCTTTGCAGGAGTCGCAGCATGGCCTCGGAAGGGGTTCCTTCCGCCAGTTCATCCCTTCGATTACCAACACTGATGCTGCTGGGACTGTTGACCACCGGGGTCTTCTCATCGGGGTTCTCCTGGGTGGGCTGCTCCTAAAACATAGAATGCCACCAACAAGGGGAAGAAGACTCAGGATTTACATCCAGAAAGCTGGTGGCAGCCCTGTTGTATCGGCTTTCTACCTGTCCCCTAGGGAGGCAAGTATAGAGATGGCGGAAAAGGCCTGGAGGAGTCTGGTTTCCACATACTGAGATCCCACTGGCAACCTTTTTAGTCTCCCTGTACTCTGTGAACTAGGAGGGAGAGTATCTCCCAGACAGGGGGTTGAGAAGATGTTCTGCATGTGCTATTTCCCTTCATGCACTAATCTTCCATTTGCAATCCATCAGAGGAAGATGATGATGCTAAATGTTGAACCATGCTTTGGGAAGACACCAACCAGTTTGCTGTGCTGTGGGCACAGACTCCTGAAGTTGCTCTGCTCCCATGGGAGCCACTCTGTCAGCCACTGTGTTGGAGGAGGGGCGTGAGGAGAGACTGAGGAGGGTGGACTGGGGAGGAAGAAGCTAGAGCAATCACGGGGCTGTGGAAGACCTTGTCAGCTGTGGAAGTATAATTGTGCCTTGGTATCTGTAGGATTGATTCCAAAAGCCCAGCGTGCTCCATTCCCTTACATAAAATGGCATGACATTTACATTTAACTGACATACATCCTCCCAGATACCTCAGGTCATCTCTAGGCTATTTAGAAGCCCTAATACAATGTAAATGGTCCATAAAGAGTTGTTCTGTGTGATTTAGGGGATAATGACAAGAAAACATTTATGGATGTTCAAGATAGATGCAATGATTTGTTAATATTTCTGGAGTCATGTTTGTTGACTGCAGATGTGGCATGTACAAACTTAGTGTGGCTGAAGGATCCTGTTCATACCTTTTAAGGAATCCCAGAAAAAGAAACACAAGTTATATTTGCTTCTGAAAATGGGAAGGAGAGGCCCCCAGACTCTAGTCCTGGAGGGAAGCTGCCTTGCAGAATGAAAGTGTGGGGGCCATCACCCACTGGCTTATGTTCTGGAATAAATGTATCTCAGTGTCTTCCAAAAGAGCCCATGACTGCAAGCCTACAGCTACTGAGGGCAGGCCATTGGGAAAACTGTAGATAGCTGCCTGTCACGTTTGGGACCCTGTGCTGGACACTGGGGAAAAAAAGAGGTCATGTTCTCTGCCTATCACCTGCTGAGAAAAAAGCCAGCAGCTCCAGAAGGGTAAAAGCAGGTGCAGAACCAACTTCCTGCCACTGTCCTCTGAAATTTGCTGAGAGTACTGGTGGTTCTGTAACTATCATGGTATTGCCAACACACATGCGTGTTACTAACACACACACACACACACACACACCTGTTCCTAAACTGGGATTAGTAACAAGCACTGGACATAATCTTGCCACCAAAAACTTGACTTTCTTTCTGCCAAAATGGATATATTCCTGTCAGTCCATCCTAGATTATAGGGATGACAGGCTTGAAGAGTCAAAGTGAAAAATACTAAATAGCTAAATGCAATGCAAATGGTAGGTATTTGTAATCATGTAAAAAAGACTGCTGCTTTTTTTTTGCCATTTGATAACTGTCCTAAATGAAGAAAATTCTTAGGGAATGTAATCATCTGGCATTCATCAATTTCAACTTATAAATCCTGAGTAAATCCTGAGTGTGGCTCCCACACTCCCACAGAAAGCATGCCAAAAAGAGAGCTAGCTATACAGACCTCCCGGGCATCTGCCATCTTCTCCACCCCTCTCCTGTCGTTCTGGACCGTGTTGTAGGATGTGTACACTCGGGGCTGTTTCATGTGCTCAGGTTGAGACGAGGTCCCGTGCAGGATCAACTTCCAGCTGACAATTCTGCCTTCATTCTGCATTCTCCCAGACTAGGGCAGAAGCATGTAGGTATCTTAGTGTGTGTTTCAAAAAGATAAAGCAAACTCATCCAAAATATCTAAAAAGGACTCCATAGGGAAAATCTAATTTTTAAAAGATGTGCATATTTGAAAGGCAGAATGGCAGAACGGGGGAAGGAGAGGGAGAGTAAGAGAGAGAGAGAGATCCCATTTTGCTGGTTCACTCCCCGAATTCCTACAACAGATAGAACTATGCCAGGCTAAGGCCAGGAGCCCAGAACTCCATCTAGATCTCTTACAAATAAGTACTTGGGCTATTATCTGCTGTCGTCCCAGATATATGAGCAGTGAGTTTTACTATATCAGGAGAGCAGTAGCCAAGACTTGGCTGGGTGCTCCATATGGGATATCTATCGTAAGCAGAGGCTTAACCTGTTGCATCACAGCGCCAGCCCTAAATATCTAATTTTAAGGGTCTGTGTATTGCAGATGCAAAAGCTTTATGTTAAAAAAAAAAAAGCTGGACTTTTCTGGCTATAAAAATGATAATTTAGGGCACAGCACAATGACTCAGTGGCTAAATCCTTGCCTTGCATGAGCCAGGATCCCTTGTGCGTGCCAGTTCATATTCCAGCTGCTCCACTTCCCATCCAGCTCCCTGTTTGTGTTCTGGGAAAGCAGTAGAGGATGGTCCAAGGCCTTGGGACCCTGCATGCTTGTGGGAGACCAGGAAGGAACTCCTAGCTCCTGGTTCCTGGCTTCAGATTGGCTCAGCTGTGGCCATTGCAGCCACTTAGGGAGTGAACCAGCAGGGGGTGGGAGGTGGGCACATTAAATATCTTCCCTACTATGAAACGATTTCATTTTTTAAAGATTTATTTTTATTTATTTGGAAGGCAGTCATGGAGGGTGGCATCTTGCATCTGCTGGTTCACTTCCCAGATGGTTGCAGTGGGCCAGACTGAAGCCAGGAGCCTGGAACTCCATCCAAGTACTCAGGGCACCTCTCTCTACTTTCCCAGGTGTATTAGCAGGGAGCTAGACTGAAAGCGGAGCAGCAAGGACTCAAAACAAGCCCTCCAGTATGGGATGGCAGCATTGCAGGTGGCAGTGTAACTCACTGAGCTACAACATGAGCCCCTTGAAGCTATTTCTAAACAGTTATTTCACAGTAGTTCTAAGTTATCCTGCACATGATACTGGCAGAGGGTTATAGCCTTACTGGCCTGGCAGTTGACTATCTTTGGAAATAAAGTCACTTATGGAGCAGGAATGTAGTAGGGGCAGACTGCATTCAGGCTGACTGGGCCTCTAGCCTGCCACATTGCTTGTTGGTGCACCTCTTTTTCCACACTGTTGTATGGCATAATCTTTCTTAAGGACTGCACTTTCTATACCAGAGTATTTGAAAAAGTTATTGGAAATGAAATTAAAAGAAAAGATTATCCTGGTGCACCAAAATAATCTTGAGGGGCTGGCACAAAGGAAAAGCAGGCTAATTCTCCACCTGTGGTGCCAGCATCCCATATGAACTCATATGGCTTCTAGTGCTGGCTTCTCCACTTCCAATTCAGCTCTTTGCTAATAGCCTGGGAAAGCAGTAGAGGACAGTCCAATGTCTTGGGCCCCTGCACTAATGGGGGAGGCCCAGAAGAGGCTCCTGGCTTTGGAATGACCCAACTCTTGCCCTTGTGTCATTTGGAGAACAAATCAGCAGGTGGAAAATCCCCCCCCACTCTCTCCTCTTCTGTAAATCTTTCAAGTAAAAATAAATAAATCTTACAAATGTTGAAATCTATGTACAGTTTTTCTTAAAGTATACATTTTCCATGAGCTTTTTACATAGAATTTAAAATTTTTGATACACCAAAGTAAACATCTTTTACTCCATTTTTCCACAAACATTTTGAAATTGCTTCAAATTTCATGTGAGCAGGGCTTGGCCCAGTCACTCCATGGCTCACTAAGTTGTCTTAGGGGTGGTTAAGTTCCTCCTGGTACTAATTACAATTCAGCCCTAGAACAGTTTCCAACTGCTTGAAACTAAGTTTATGCTTCTTCATCTTCTCACTTGTACATACCATGTCTGCGATTCGCAAAGTCCATGTCCCTGTAGGATTCTCTCCCCACGTGTGAACAGACATGAAATCCCAGTTCTTAAATCCATTAGGGGATGTGTCCCGCTCTCTCTCAGCCAGCAGTACAGTGCTGGTTCCTATTTTCATGCAATAAACACATGTCAGTGGATGTCCTAACACCTCTTCCAGCAGTATGCACTCTAGTGCCTGCGTCCTGCAAATAATCACTGCCAAAGGTTTGGCTTCTTCAGCTTTCCCTTTTAGTGTAAGACCATCATAAAGATATTCACAAGAGAATAATGATGTTTTTGTTCAGAATACATAGTACATTACCTGCCATATAGTAAGTTCTCATTAAATAGTGTATACAAATGAATAAAGAATTATTATGTTGGCTAAGGTTTATTTAAATAAAGGGCACTTAGAAAACTAATTTACAAATTGAATTAATGAGAGCTAGATACTTAAAATGCGTTTTAGTAGAAATATTTTGAAATGAATGAAAAAAATCTTGAAAATTTAATAGATGTCTGAATCATGTACCCATAAAATTAATTTACCTTTAATCTATCATTAATAATCATTAGTTAATCAGTGATATTTCAGGTACAGTTTTCTAATCTCTTGCCTTGTAAAATTAGCATGAAGAATAATTCTAAATAGTCAAGATCAAGCTCTCTTTAAACAAACAGTATTTCTAAGTAAAAGGAATAAATGAATTGTTGATCCACAGATGTTAGGAAAAAATCCTGCTGATATTCCAGGCCAATTCCAAGGCCTCAAGAGAGCCTAAGGCCACAATGACAGTCTACTAGAGACAACATGCTTTTCCTCATCTGTCCCCACTTTCCCACCTCCACTAGCTCATCTGAATCAATGCCAAGAAAAACAAGCATTGCTTGTGGACTGAAATTATCAGGGGCTTAGCTCTATGAATAAATATGACCAATCATTGAACTGAACGCATCTGATTGACACTTGAAGTCTAAAACTAACGGTTTAAAAGAACTTTAGGAAAAGTTACCAGCAGCAGAAGTTAGTGTGACATGGAGGTCTCCTCGACGGGAATATTCGATTGTTGCTTCAAACTGCACATGCTCCAGAGACCTGATAGCGTTTTCTTGTCCTTCACAAGCTCTTGTTGGAATTTCAATGATAACTTCTCCACTAGCTTTCAGGGCCCTGAGCACATGAAAAAAAATCAGCATTGGAAAAAGTATAGTTCTTTTTCCTTACATATCCTGTGTAAGTATTACACATCTTACCTAATGTTGCCACTGTTGAGAAGAAAACCCAATTCAAGATTAACTTAAAAACCCATCTTACTGCAACAGGAAGCAGTAAGCAATTCTAATATTTAAATACAGTGTTTTGTGCTAAAGAATGAAATGCAGGCAGGTTTGCCTTGGCTCCATCCTAATGACCCTCCAAGGAAAAACTCGAATCTGTGAAGCTTCCCTATGGCATGCTCACAGCCCCTTAACTCTCCCATTGTGTGTATTTTGTGTGTGCATCTTCAGGACCACTGTGGTAGCCTAGAAGGAAGCCAGACACTCACAGCTGACTCTGCTTTGAGGCCCGATGGGCACTGCCAGAAGTGGTTTCTGTAATAGATGCTTGACAAAGGTTGCTTTGTGGAAAGAAACTCTGGAAGCTCATGGCTCAGCTATGTAGCACAAAGTGAGGTTATTTCAGAGGTAGATTTTGGGTAATGCTCATGGGCAGGTCCTGAATTTCATCAGCTGTAAACCACATTTTTTAAACTTAGTTTTAAAATGGATATCTCTGAATTTAGAACACATCTCAAAATGATGGTCGATGGGAATAGAATAGAATAGAATAGAATAGAATAGAATAGAATAGAATAGAATAGAATAGTGATACTGAAAACTATGGTGTACTTTAGGTTTTCTTGTGCTAGGTGGACTGCACTCTGCAGGAGAAACATAATAATGAGGGACTTTTACAAAGTTCATAGAGAGTTCATATTATGGAAAAGACAATGCATGGATTTCAGATTTTTCTTTATACTAAAATAAACTTATCTTTATTTCCATTTCCAGTGATGAACTTTTTCAAGTCCCCTTGTAGCCTAACATGTTTGACAGATCTATGTCCTCTCTCTGAGCCTCCATGGAGACACATAGAAAACAATGGCAAATGCCACTGACTGCAAAAGGATAGGTGAGACCAAAATAACACAGGGTGACAAACATCATCATGAAGTTGCACCATGGACACACATTTGTTGAAGGTGCCTGGAGACACTTACCTAGGCTCAAAGTCATTGTCTTTTACAACACACTCCTTCTTCTCAGGCACGCCGCTCCAGGTCCTGGGGTCTGCTAAGTCAACCAAAGCCTTGGCATTCAGCAAGCCAAAACCAAACCGACTGTTCACCATCAAGCCTGCCCCATTCTTTTTCCATCCAGGGTTATTGGCCAGTGGGTCATACTCAGAGGTCCAGACAACCAGGTGCTGCATGTCTCGCCAGGTGAGATTTGGGCTGGAGGGGAAGAGACCCAAAACATCTTTCAGGAGCCCAGTAAAGTTTTCTTGCAAGGGCAAAAGCGGAACCACAACACCTGCAGTTGGGCATCACCAAGAGCCTTTAACAACTGTGCTGATTACTTGAGTGTCAATTACCATCAGTATGTCTGTTCATTTAGAGCTCCAAGTACAGTATCACCAAGACTTCTCTCCTTCACACACAAGTTAAGCTCTTGACTATGATTGCAATGAAATCTTCAGCACCCCCATAGTGTAAACTCTTGTCCCAGATTTCTAATTCCTTACATTTAACTGGAAGAAATTTTTTAAATGACAACACTTCCCTCGTGTCTTTCAGTCTTAGGTTGATAGTTAATAGTCATAGCACTTTCAGCATTGTGAACCACAGAGGGGGTCTTAACTTTCTTCATAAAACAATCAGATTTTGGAGTTCTAGGCTGCCTATCCTGAACTATGCTGTGCATTTCTTGGTTTTGTTTTTATTATTTTTATTATTTATTTATTTTGAAAGCAGAGTTACAGAGAGAGGGAGAGAGAAAAATCTTTTATCCACTAGTTTGCCCTCCAGGTGGCTTTAGTGGCAGCAGTTCAGTCAAGCTGAAGCCGGAAGCCTGGAACTTCATCCAAGTCTCCAATGTGGGTAGCAGAGCTCTCAACACTTAGGTAATCTGCTGCTGCTTTCCCAAGCCATTAGAAGGGAGCTGGATCTGAACTGGAACAGCTGGGACTTGAACCAAAACCCATACTTTATTTTCCTGTCATTCTCCAATACAATAAAATTCATAGGTATTGTAAGCAATCCAGTGATGCATTGAAGTATATAGGAGCATTGTGTAGGTTATATAAAATTTTATCACAGGAAGATCTGGAGCCAATCTGCTCACAGTTGATGTGTTAAGAGACTCTTAGCTCTGTGGCATTGCTCTCAAGTGAGATTACATTGAACACTGTAGGGATGTTCAAGGAGGTGGTCTGGTCTCTAAGAAGTTTACAATCATGTTAAAAATTCAAGTATTTTCTTCTGAATTGATGTGCAGTAGCTGTACTTATTTATGGGCACAGTACTGTCGTTTGATACAGGTATACAATGGGTAGTGATCAAATCAAGGTCTTTAGCATTGCCATCTCCCCATTTATTATCATGGCTCTGTGTTGGGAACATTCAACCTCTTCTGGTTATTTTGAAGTGTATAATTAATTTGTTGTGGACTATTATTAGAAAAATAAAAAAGCCTACTCCCTCTCCCCCCCCCCCCGATTATATGTTTTTGTGCCCAATGTTCACCTGCTCACTAAGACTTTTTTCTAACTATCTGTTGAATGTCAGTGTTCAAAGCTCAATGGCTTGGGTGAGATTGGAGGAAGAGTTTTCATGGAATAGAACAAACTGAGTATCTATTCTGGGGTGCAATGTTTGCAATGAACTCTGAAAGGGACACAGAATTCTTAGAAGAGTCAAATGGACAAAAATATGTGAGGCAAATAGGACTAAACAATCCAGATGGGACAGTGCAGGGTAAGACCAAATTACAGTGTGCTTTGCTGGAACAGGAAGGGACGGTGAGCAGTACTGGGCCGGAGTAATGAGGACCTGGACCTCCAGGAAAGGGAGCTTACTATCGCATTTGGGTGGTTGGAGTCATAGAGGATTTTCAAGCAAAGGTATAGTAAAATCAGAAGATTTGGTAGCAATATGATAAATATGGGTTGTTGGATTTACTACAAATGGTGAGGCCTTCCTCACTCCAATGATAAGGTCTTCCTTGGTCATCATATATAATATTCAGTTCTCCCCACATGCGCCTAAGCTCTTCTCCTGATATACTTTTTTCATCAAAGATCACTTGTTTATCATACTAAGCAACTCATTTACATGTTATGAGAACCCAGTTCCCTTGCTAGAAGGTAGCCATGTTAAGGGATGAGATGTTTATCCATCTTGTTCTGCTATGCATACCAAGCACCTAGAAGAATGCCAGGCACCAGGGGATATGCTGTGGAAATTGTGCATGGTAAATGATTGACTTTTCCTAAGTGTTATCCAGACCTAAGTATCATTTTAAAACTGGTTTCTGTTAGTTATTAATCATGTTTTTTGTTGACTTTGAGACCTGCATTGTTTCCATCAAGCCAACCAAGCCCTATAAGCCTCCTGTTTACTCCTTGAGGCTCCAATCTTGCACCACACTGTAGAATAGTCATCAGGGGGATATGATGCAATTTGCTGCCTCCCCCTCCAGAACCTTTAATACACTTGTTAGAAAGTCTCCGGTGACACGAAAGAGGCACTGTTCATTCCCACTCACTGGGAAGGCTGACTGCTAGCTACACTTGTGAATGATTTCCCAGACCTGACTACAATTACAAAGCAGTGCCCCCTGCACCAAACTGAGGGCCCAACCCATGGCTGGAGCCTCCAAAGGAAAAGCAGCCAAGGCCCAGCACCTGCCCAGACCATCATGCTCTTTACAGTCACATCCCTGGCCTCCGTGATTGAGCCAGGCATTCATTCCCAGGATTCCAGTCTGAGGTCTAGGCAAAGGCATCCTTAGCAGGAAGCAGGAGAGAAACCCTAAAAACAGTTTGCACCACTCTGAGTGAGTCAGTAATGGGTACTTTCCCCCTTCTAGCCTCCCCCAAGCATCCCTTAATCTATGCTTCAGAAGTACTGAGTCTGCCAGAGCCCTTTTGTTGAAGGCTTCCTGAATAATAAGATGGCCCCGAGTCAGGAATGGGCCACCCACCTGGTGCACCCTTCCAAAGGGGGGAAAGAAGGGAATGGGACTACTTCGTGTACTACTCAGACCCTGATAATAGAGGAGTAAGCGATCACAGAGCTGCTCCGACAACTGATGGCCCAGCTCCCCCTCTGTCTCAGCTCACCTGAGCTTTTTACAAACTCACCTAACCTAAGCGAGCAATGGCACCCTTGGAAAAGCCCTGGTTCAGCTCTTCTCATGGACCCCAGAAGCTTGCAAGTACAATCATCTGGTGTACTTGAAAATAACAACCCGTGAACCCTGGCCCAGCCCCACTGATCACAAAGTACCTAATGAAGGGTAGGGCATGACTTTAATGTTGATATTTGAAAACAAAATCCCCTCTAACCAGTTCTGTAGTACATCAAAATTAACAGCACTTTGTTGGCACAAAATAAACTCATGGTCAGTTAAGGTAATTATCAAATCATGTGGTCAGACCAGGACACAATTCCATACAGACTGTGGGATTAACTGTTGAAATTGAACACTGTTTCTAGTTACAAGAGATGTGGGAAAGCACACTGAATTGTATTTTGCGGTGAGGGATGGTGTGACCTTAAATCCCTATTTCTGGGTCTGAGTTGACTCATCTAATGTGAGAAGGGGGTGAATCCTGCAAGCTCCAGAATTCAGTACCTTATGTCTTCTGCATTTCATGAGAACTTTTCTGTAGCTCTTAGTCCCTTTTTGGCCATCCCCTACCTGGGATCACTAACTAAATGAACCGAAATGACTATTTTCTCAATGCAGAAACCAATTTTGTCCCCGAAAGCATTTCATTGAAATGCTTGCTTCCTTCTAATTGTTGGAAGGAGGTTTTGGGTAAAACTCTCTTACCAAGGTGGTCAACAAGCAACACACCAGCTTCCCACAGGCCCAACAGTAGGTGTGGGTGTGTAAGAGGAGGCAGAAGGCAGGGCGATGAGAATTGAATAATCACAGACAATGCATAGGCTTTCTCTATTTCCAAAGTAGAGTTTTCATTTTATATTGGGTTACTTTCATTGCCTAGATTATCTTTTATTTGGTCTTTGCAAAATATTCAAGGGACTCTTTTTTTCTTGGTCATGCAATTAGGAAAATTAAACCTGTTTCCCTATTCTAGAGTTGTGTGCTGGCATTGCGTGAATGCAGAGGAGCTGCTAACAATCTTCTATGACAGCCTTTCTCTGTTAATTGGTACTATACAGCACCCATGGTAATTAAATTTTTAAAAACTGTACCACATTGCTAATCAAAGTTATGTTTATAGAAAATATGAGTTATGCAATTAAATATTGAAATTAAGCACAGCTTCTGACTAAAAGATGACTTAGGGAAAGTAATCTAGAGTCAAAATTCTACAGCGAAAAGTCCCAGGGATTAGCTGAGAGTGCAAGTGGACGATTCTCTCTCTCTCTCTCTCTCTCTCTCTCTCTCTCTCTCTCTCTCTCTCTGTCTGAAGGGTTGGCATTCAGTGTTTCCTTTCCCTCTCAGGTCTGGGGAGAAGCGTGGCAAAGCTGCTGATGGCACCAGCTTTGGGGCAGATGACGGGCCCAAGCCTGACCTCATTATGAATCTTGGTTACATTTCTCAACCTCTCTAAGCCTTTATTTCTTTAATTATAATATGCAACGAATAATTTCCATGTCATGGAGATTGAAGTTGGGTGGTGTAGCAGAGGTCAGCACCGGGTCTGACTGTGTAAAAGCCTCATTAAATGTTGCATGCCATCATGCTTGATGGGTTCTGTCGACTTTTCCTTCACTCTCCATAGATGTCCCTGGAGCGATGGCACAGAGTTAAAGTGTTCTGTCAATTTTGAGTGTCTAGGGATAATGCTTGGAAAGCTTTATACATTATAGCACTCAGATTTTCTAAATAATAGTCTTGCTGTAGATAGTTGAACAGAGCTCAGAAAACTGTCCAAAGGAGAAGTCTCATTTCCATTATCTCTACTTTGGTAGGAAGGCCATAAATGCTAAGAGAAATTATGTCCATTTTACTAATGAATTGAATCAAAATGACAGCCATTAAATTTTTATGTATGCATTAGGGGGATCTTAGATTCTTCAAATCTCTTAAATCATGAACCTCCAAACCACTCCTCTGGAAAAATGTCATATACACACTCATCAACAGTTCCATATTTCATTGCCCAGGGCTTGATCTGGATCCCTTGGAGTGCCTCCAAGTACTGCATAGCATTGGAGTCCCTGTTTTAGAAATTGTCCACCGAGGGCCAATGAGGTCAATGAGGCTACACCATTCTCTACTCATACAGAAAAAGAATTGTTGAAATTGTAGAGATCAGAGATTATACTTTTGGCATTTTAGTTGTTGTATTGTTCTCTAGACAAGCATAGGATAGGTCTGGCCAGCTATAGTTATATGTGTCTGACCAGTGTAGGGTAGAGAAGAAGGATTCTTGACCTAAATAAGGATTAATTTGGCCTCCTTGTTAGGATGTTAACTTACAAATGTAATCACTTCTTTCCTTACACTGCCTCAGCAGTGGAGTTGACATTTAAAGATTTCCTGTCACCACATTTCAGAAAGGAGGAATGAGGACTCATAAAAAAATAATCTGTGACTGTTTACTGTTGATTAAACTCCCCCTCTTGTGTTACGTGGTGGAGATTGAATAACTATTAAGAGGAAAATGTTGTTAAATTTCTCTAGCATCACACATTAAATTAAGTTCCAGGGGGATGTAGAAATTAAATCTGAAGGTACTGTGAAAAGCTGGTAGAGAAAGGAATGAAAAGATGAGCTTATTTTGCTGTAAAATGTTTTGAATTAGGGTGGAGAGGTAGGTGTTTGACCTGGCAGTTAAGAAGATGCTGCTGCTTAAGCTAGCTGCATTCTACTTTGGGGTACTTGAGTTTGATTGCCAGCTCTGATCCTGACTCCAATTTTCTGCTGATGCAGACCCTGGGAGGCAGCAGACAGCAGTCAAATGATCAGATCCCTGCCAGCACATGGGGCTGCGCTTCTTACGGGTGGTCTCACCCCAGCCAGCCCAAGCCCTCAGGGGGTGTTAGGGAGAGCACAACAGCAGATGGGAGTTCTCTCTGTGTGTCTGTCTGTCTCTCTTAAAATAAATGAAAATTTTTAAAAAGAATTTTGAGATAGAGAGAGAGGAGCAGTTTTCAGTAAGTTCATGGAGTAGCACAAATTATGAAAAAAAGATGCGTAGATTTCATAATTGTCTTACACAAAATTAAACTTATTTTTCAACCACATTTATCCAAGAATTTTTTTGAAGAACCCTCCTCTGATAAACAAAGCATAATCAAATATATATAAACAAATGGTTATCTAATTTGGTGTGAAGGTTTTTCCTGAGCATCGAAGCAAAGGAAGAAGCCTTAAAGAAATAGACTGACTGACATAACTACATACATATTAACTCCATGACGTTAAACATTATGTATGAAGAAAATGAAAGGTGAGTGGAAAGAGGATTGAGAGAGATTTAAAGTTGAAGTGTCATTGACATGAGCCTGAAAATACTTTTAACGTTGTAAAGGGAGTTAAAACAGATCACAAAACTTGTGTATATTAAGTTCCATAATTCAGGTGTGTGTGTGTGTGTGTGTGTGTGTGTGTGACATCTGCATTGAGATACTAATAATGGCTGTCTCCAAATGGCAAAAGACAGTTTGTTTGTACTTTGTTTTGTAGCTTTCTAAAATTTCTACCATCACCACGTGTCCAGAAAGCAACATGTAGGATGAATAAAGAGGAAGGGGAGCTAATAAGAAGCTCTCTGGGCCTTACTTGGCTTCCAGGGCCAGTGCGAAGATGCCAGCAGCCAAAGGTGCAGAGGCCGAGGTGCCCGTGTGGGTCTCAGTGCAGTCATTGTGCAGGTCGGCGCTGGTCTGGTTGCGGCAGGCAGGAGAGAGAGGCAGGGACAGGTGAGAAGGCGAGAGGCATGCTGCTCACCGATGGCCACATCTGCTGTGACCAGGAAACGGCTGATTCCATTCCCCACTTCCTCCTCAAAACCACGAGCGGATGTTTGCCATCTGCTGATATTTTAGTTTGTTCTCCTCTGCATGCTACTTGTCTATAATTCTGGCAGCAAGATGCCTTTTCTGGGGATGAAGTACTCCCACTATGAATATTTTCTCCTCTGAGATCCCCAAATAAAATGCTGTCTATAAAAAAGGAACAGTCTCAAAATCACTGTGAATCACAGCAGCCCATTAATCACCGGGTCCATTGTGTTTGGTCTGGCATATCGAGAAATTCTGCCTCTCCCAAAATTCCCCTTGGCCTTCAGACTGGCATGTGATGCCTCTTGAGCACCAGGATGGGAAGCTGTCCTGATGTCAAGAACTTGAACTTGCTGTGCAAAGTGTGCACACACAGGCAGACTACATCTGACACCCAGGAATGTCCACGTCCATGTTTGGACCTTGCTTTATAAATGAAAAGTGTTTTGGATTTAGTGCTGCATTTAGTCTGCAGAATTGTTCCACATTCAATGTGTACTATGGGCAAGTGACTTGGTTCCCCCACCTGTAAAAGTAGATTCTGATTCCTGACATGTGTGTGGAGACTTCAATGTTATGATACAACATCATCGCACGTAAGAAGCTGCCCAGGATAACCGCAGGGCAATGAAGACTTGGCTGAAAGAAAGAAGGGGAGGAAATGGAAGATCTCCCCAGCAGTTGGCTTTGAGTACCTCAGCATTACTCTCTGACTGAGCAGAGAGTGGGGCCAAATGATTCCTAAAAAGACACTCTCCCAGGCTGCATGCAGCATTTCAGTTGCTAGCTCCAGATTTCAATGTGTGGGTGGGAGGTGTTTTAAAAAATAATAATTTGTTCTATTATCACCTCCTTTGGCTTCCCGCTCAGAATTTCTCAAGTTTTGATGGCTCCACTCTTCGGAGGGCTAAGAAGCGAGGCTTGCCTTTTACTGTTGACGCACATGAGCCCCCGGAAATGACATAGATGGGGCCAGGAGGTTTACAAAAGACTACGTTACTGCAACTGTCACAAATAGCGTCTGCTGGCTGTCTTTCCCAGAGCTGGTTTACTTTAGGAGGGACCCTTCCAAAGATAGAAATGTTTCTTGTGCTTTAGTGGAAGGCAGTGAGTGCCAGGCAGTGGCAGTCCATGCATGGGGTGCTTCTAGATGTGCTCACAGCTGTCTGGGTGCCCAGGGGAGACAGCAAGAGCCAGGGGCTCAGCACATGTCTGACTCACCCCTTTCAGAAGCTGTAAACTAGTGGTGCTGTCCATTCCTGGAGAACTGGAGGATGAGGACAACCAGTGAGGGAAGCAGAGCTGCTTCATGCCTCAACAAGCTTGCACAGACAGGAAGGGCTGAAGGAATAAAGATGCTGAGCTGCCACATGTGGCAAGTTGGCACCCATTCCCAGGCCATGATTATGGGTAGGGTCTTGTTGAAATTGATACCTCCACCCTCCAATTCTCTGGTTCTCCCTATGTGTAGTGCTTAAATTGGAGGCTTGCAATGTTTTCCATTAAAAGTGTCTGTTCTCCAAGCCCCTTTCCTCATCATGCCCTAGAAGGGAGATCCAATCCTTGCACTTGGCAGTCTGACTCATGAACAGAAGGCATGGGGAGAAGGCGTGGGATGCAGGGACCCTGAGCATATAGCAACTCCAGGAAGCTGCTCTTCCAGAAGTGAGGGGTTAACCTTGGGGGAATCAAGCGTGTTATTTTTCTGCAGGCGGCCTGTTCTTAGGAGACAGAACTGGGATAGACTATATTTTTATCATCTGGTAAAGGCAAGTCAGACTCCAGCCCCGCTATTAAGGGATCAACCAGCATGAGGGTGAGATAGCCCCTCCAACCCTGAAATTTCTTTCAAGACAATTTCCAGGGACCTGAGACAAGCAGAAAAGACATTTGTTGGCTCACCTGTTAGTAATGACAGGTTTACTGGCCTCTCAGAGCTAAGTTTAAAAGTGACAGAGAAGGCATGTCATTTTGACAGGCGTGTCTTCAACCTTGGAGAGAAAACTTCCCAGCCCTTGCCAGTCTTGCAATTGAATAAGCATTATCTCCCCATCTGAGACGCCAAGCCTAAATCCATCGCCCAAGGTCAAACAGGAGCATCCTTCCAGATGCAAGCCGCGAGTTCTGTGCTTTCCACCCCAACTCCCACCCCTGGGGAGGGGAAGCGGAAGTTAGAAAAAAAAAAAAGCAACCTACAATGCGCTGGTCAGTGTAGTCCCCGCTGCTGTAAGACGTGGCTAGTGTGGAGGAGCACTTCTCAGCGTACCAGGGCGACAGGCCTTGCTGGGAGGCGCTGCTGATGGAGATGGTGTAGATGCTGTCGGTGTAGCCATCGCAGTCACAGTTGTCCCCCTGGCGGCCCCCATTCCCCGAAGCCCAGACGAAGATGGAGCCCTTCCCTTGTCTCCCCTAAGGGAAGGGACAGAATATATAATAGCTGGGGTCATGTATTGGAGATCCAAGTGCAGTAACTCCCTCTCCCCCACACCTGGCAAAGATACATGTGTGATGTCCTCAGGCACAGTGACCAGGGTCTGTTTTCAACTCAGGGCCTCCAGGATTGGAGTTAGAAATCTCATGACACCATAACTGAGGTGCCTAGACTCCAACCCCATCATCCTCCATCATTTGGTCTGTCTGCCAGATGATGGACTGTCTTTTCTCTTGTTCACATTATTATGCAGATTCATAACCTAGCCTTCAGCACAGGCTCATTATTTTTTCACTCTTCTCTGGGCTTGTGTCACTATGCCTGAATCTTTGAATGTCTTCGCTTTCTTTTGGCGTGAATCTTCTGCCTGATAGAATGACGAAATCAGGCATTATTCAGATCTGCCTCGCAGCTGCATTAAAAAGGACTCTTCAATTGAATGGAACTCGTCAAGGCTATCAGCTCTCCTCTGTCTGTTTCTACTCAGGCTTCCTCCTGTGGAGTGCAAAGACCTTAGAATCCAAGCAGGAAGGTAGCACAGGCAACTGACAGAGCAATGCAGTGGGCCCAGTAAAAGGCACAGGCTCTGTGTTGCAGAAAGCATTGTCAGAGCCTTGGAAAGCAATCTGAGCCAGCCCATCATTTACCCAGTGTCCAAAACCAAAAGGAGCAGGGAAAATGAAGAAGGACTGAAAAATGTCCCGAGGTCATTTTCAAGCCCATATCCTCCGATCATCAACCTCCACTCAACCTCAGCCCAAACAGGAAAACAGGAGAAGCTCTCTTAACCTTTAGCTTCCATCTTTCTGAAGAATGATTTGGTCCTTCAAGTGCAAGGAAAATTGTAAAAGGACTTTGTCAGGAAATTCACAACCATCTCTCTCTCCATCACTCTTTCTCTGCATACCCAAATAGTCAGATTGTCACCTCATCTGGGTCAGTGTCAAGCATCTCACCTGTTTGACACCATACTCAAAAGCTTTCTGGGCTAGTCGGCCAGGTCCCTCCACAGTCTTCCCATCATCATTTGGGCCCCAGCTAGCACTGTAAATATCCACATGGCCGGGATTGAATCCAATGGAACTGGCCTCGATGGCATCAGTCACGATACCATCCAGCATCCTTATGCCTGAGCGGTAAAACACACACACATACACGTGAACATGCATGTATGGAAAAGCACAATGCTCCAAATACACATATTTTATAAAAACTTAAAAACATTACTGGATGTCCCCCAGTGCCTGACTATTAACAGCACGGAAGGAAGGCACAAGTTGCTACCCTCATAAACTTTTCTGTCTGCCCTTTGGAGATAATAGGGACAGTGCACTGCACAGGTAGCTGTGTCCCCAGCCGTGTCAAAGCTCTGTCCCCAGTACTACCCCTGTGACTGCATCTTTAGACAAGGGGAAGTGGTCATGATTGCTGTCATTTACAATCTCACCACCTTCCACCATCCTAATATCATGATTACCAGAAAGATCCCTCAGACATGCCTGCATCTCTAAGCATGCTCATAGCTTGACTGTGAATGGCTGTTGCCTAATTTTTGCTACACAAAGGACCTGGTATGAGGAACTGTGCAGCTCGGAAAGATCTGTCCACAAAAGGAAACTAACAAATAAGGAAAGAACACTTGTGTCTGAGCATTGATTAAAAAGTAACCCCAAGGCCATCCTTTTTATGTATTGGCTAAAGCACATTCTTAAGGCACATGCTTCCCTTTCTTCTAAATAATCCAAAGGATGAAATTGCCATGGCTTTCCCTCCCAAGGGAGCATCACATCTTATCAGGAGAAGGGAGACTTGACAGCTCTCCATGTTCTCTCACAGGCGGGGGCCCATTATCAGACACAGGGAGGCCAAAGCAATTTGGAGATACAAGCAGCTCCCTGGTACTTCCTAGCTTTAGGTTTGCAATGCAGCGGATTTGTCAAAAGACTATGTACTGTGGAGCAAAGGCAAAAGAACCTATCACTGATGTGCCCAGTTCAATCATGTTGGTAAAAATGGAAAGTTGTTTAAAACACATTTGGAAGAAGAGGCAGACAGCTCTGCTACTTTGTAGTTGTGGGATTGGGAGCAGGCCACTCAGCCTGACTCAGTTTCCTCAATTGGAAAATGGTATTCATAGCCATTCATGGGTATGCATGACTACCTGCACACAGTCATCATTCAACAGGGCCTTGTCTGTATGAAGCACCTGTCCACAAACTACCATTTTAGATGGACGTATGCATGCATATAACTTGTTCAAGACCACAGAGCTTACAATTGGAAAACAAAGGTTTGAATTCTGAAACTCTGGCAACCTAACTTCTCCTGTCAGCCACCATCATATGACTGTGTTGTAGGGTAAGTGATTGACGTAAATTAGATAACCAATAAGTGATATTTGGTGATTCAAAAATATATCACAGAGTAGAGTCATCTAAATAAAATCGGCAGGTCTAGAATCAGAAGTCGCGAGTTTCATTCTATAGTGCCACAAATTGTATTTTGTTGCCTTAGGAAAAAATAGTTGTGATTCTTTTTATATATATATATACATATATATATGTATATATATATATATAAGATTAAGAAATGAGACAACTCTCTCACAGTCTGTAAATGTTTACTTCATCACAGCTTGAAAAGAGAATTCTTTTTCTAGTTAATTGCATAATTTGTGCTTCTGCCTCCATTTTCTTAAAATTAGCACAATGCTTTTAAGTTGCCAGCAACAAAAGAATCAGGAATGGTACTTAACCTAAGAGTTTCTTGGTCCAATACAAATGTATTGTACATGTCAGGATGTGTATCTATTGGGTTTCAACAAAAGAATCCATGACAAAATGCCAGGTGCACTTATGTAGACATTCATAGAGCTTTACTATAATTGGCATGTTCTACAAGCCATCTTTCTTGTGGTTGTAGTTCTGGAAAACCAAACTGAGTTCACAGTGTATACAGCATTATGATGTAAAGAGAAGGAAAAATCTGCCCAATTAGCCCCTGTATTTCCCACTCTGGACCCTTCTCCATGGGAGCTGGGCTGTGTCTGGGACCTCTCCTGCCTTCCCCTCAGATGAATGGAGGCGTCAGCCTCAGCTAGGAGTCCTCCTTGACTTTGTTCTGCCTGTGCACAGGGCCACATTTCATGCCCAGTGGCTTGCTCTCAAGGCCACAGCATTCGCTTATTTTCTGCTAATCTCTCCTTCGCCTTGCCTCTTTGGCCTAGAGCTGCGAATACCTGCCTGTTTCCTAGCCCTGTGTTGGTTCCTGTAATTCTTAAAAATTGTTTCTTTAATAAAACAACTGTAGTCATCCAAATGACACTCGCCACATGTTTCCCTATGTGAACTTTGACCAAAACAAATAGATATCACATCCTCATTAGCAAAGATAACTTTTGACTACTTAGTGTAATAAGTATGTATTTAAAACTTTTATGAAGTTCTTTTCTATTAAATTAAGGACTGCTACAGAATTGAGAGGCAGAGAATGTCTGCCTAAATTTATCTCTTCCTTCCGTTCCCTTAAAAAATCCCCAGAACAAACCCATCTAAATCAGAACATAGAAAAGATGGGATTTTGTTCAAATGCTTACCAATATTTCCATTTTTTCCAGTGCAAAGAAGTAAAGGCTCTATTCAGCTGCCTATTTTCAAGGAAACCAAATCTATTGATTTGTTTGCAAATAACACCAATGCCCAACAGCAAATGTTGTATGGAACTCATTTCTACCACTGGTTTTTGAAAGTACTCTGTCTGCCCATTTCCAGGATGTGATGCAAGTGTCAAATGGCAGCATCACACAATAGGACCACCCCCTTCCTGCCACCCTCCAAACAACCCCTCCCTCTGCTCTACCTCCAACTCTGGAATTGTAGGCCACTCCCACTCCACACTTGTGATTGTTGGCTTGCATGGCAATCTCTCCTGCACATCTGGTCCCATGTCTAAGGATTAAAAAGTGAGAATCACACAACAGGAGAAGGACAGGCATTCATGCATGAAGTTATAGTACCTGGATAGAATGACTTCTGTTAGTCTTGCTGCTGGTTTTCTTCCCAAGGGATTAGAAGCAATTTCTGTTCAGATGATGGATGTAGGTTCTAGAGCCAAATTATGTTGAGTTCAAACTCTGGCTGCTGTTGCTAAGTCGTACAGTGGCCTTAGATAGGTTGTTGGACCTTCTGTGGTTGTTATGAAAGTCCCATGAGAGAGAACGTGTGTATAACACTGAACACAGAGGGTGATGCATAGTAATGAACCCAGGAAATGTTAGTTATCAATATTACTAAGAGAAGCCTGACACTCGGGAATGAGTTCTCCCAAAATGGGATTCTGTACTTTTCTGCCTAGTGGTTACCTTGGATAGAGTTAGTGTTATGTAACAGAACACAGGCCCTTCTGAAGTCTCCCTTTTCTCTTCTATCCATAGACACCACAGTGAAATGTCTGAAGATTTTCCAGTTGATGACTTTCACAACACAACCCCCAGACTAATTGAGAAATAAGGTGCTCCTACAACTCCTACCAAGAGCAGAATCCTGAACAACATGTATATACACAGGTAGGGAGGGTAATTGGTGATTTCAGAGGAGTCCCTCAAACACATCCACTTCTACACTCAGACATGAGTTCTGAGTTTCTGGGGCTGATACCTGCCCTTCCCCATCACTGTTCTGACTCACAGGTAAAATGGTAACAAAGTTGTTTATTTCATGTCTCTGTTCCACTGTGGAAACACCTGGAAGTGATGTGAAGGTTCTGGTGGCTTGGCAGAGCCATTGGCCAGATACAGTGACTTAAAGCAAGGGTGGGGGGCTAGCTCTGAACAACAATGTTAGTCAACTAGCTAGTTTCAGACACTACTACGCTAGCCCTCTTCTGACTGACCCTGAAATAGAATATAAAACTCCTAGCTTGACTGGGCTAGCCAAAGTCATTCGGGCAAGCTTAGCTTTACTTTTCCCAGTAGTACCAATGATGATTTCCTGGTTCTTCCCACTGGATGCTGTGTCTGCTTCTTCAAATTAACACTGGATGAGAATTCTAAGCCAGAGCTATATGAGTACCTTTAGTTGAAGGTCTTCCCTGATGTGGCAGACATCTCCTTCTTTCCGGTTTCCTAGCATTTTCCCCTGGAAGTAAGTGGTCTTCCCCAACCATCTCAGGATTCTATCAGTGCTCAAGACCCACCTCTCAGAGAGCTTTCAACTTTTGATGCATCTTCTAGGAATGTGAACTACAGTTTTTCCTAGGAATCTTGAGGTTCAATTTCCAAGGAGCCATGTGGATTCTGTTGCCAGGCAAAATTTCATTAAGAATGATGTCAAGAAAGGGTGAGCAACTTCGGAGGTGGAGCGAGAGATATTGGTGTCCTGGCGACATTTAAGGGGATCTACTGGATCTCACAACACCTGAAACTACAATATCCCTTGGATGAAAGATTTGTGTTGTTGTTGTTGTTTGTTTTGTTTTTCAACTGATTCCCATTTTGCTTACTCCTTGAGTTAGAATTATTTTTATCTTGCGACTGAAGATGTCCTGGGCCAAATGCCGGTTATCTGAGAAATATGTGCACATGTGAGCGCTGAATCACATCTTGGGCTCTGGTGATGAATGGCTTTTGTAAGTGGTCATCCTCACAGACCTGTCCTTCCTGAAGTCACCACTGTCTATGTTTCCATTTACGCAGGATGAGAGACAGACTAGCAAAAAAAACCGGTGACAGTCTGCAGCCTGAGCCCATAGAGCCAGCCTGCTGAGAGCACTCCCAGCATTGTCCTCTGCTCTAGAGCATGATGCAGTGTGATATTCCTTAGGGACTTGGAGCCAGTGCTTTCCAGTGAAAGCTGCAGGGAGACCACAGTGCAGATACTCCTGCTTCCCACTTCCCGCTTATCTCCTCCACACACTGGGGAATGGGGAGGACTCCATGGAAGGGTATCTATGTCATTCTTTGTAGACCTGCAGTCCTTTCTTTTTGGAACCCTTTATTATCCTAGGGCAATGGTAGTAACGGGCATTTAAACAAATTGATTTTCAAAAATTATTCCACAAGATAATTTAAAGACTACTATTATTCTAGAGAAAACATCCTTGTCACAAATGTTACTTAACTAGAAAAATAATCAGTAATTGGTGTTGAAATTTGGAATATAGATTCATGCTTGCTTAATCATCAGAGTTACCTGCACTTTCATGATTTTATTTTTTGATTCCTCTTTTGATTTGCAAAGGGACATTCAAACACAGCTTCTATTTGGCTCATTTATATGGTAATAAAGAAATGCTGTGGTAGAGATAGCTTGGAGAGATAATGCCCCTGGAATTGGGAATAATAGGCCTCCAATTGCTATAAAGGCTAACTAAATGGAGCCATTCATTTTCCAAACCTAAGGGATTTCTATCTGACAATACTCTGTATCTCTATTATTTTTTATCATACCTTTTGATAAATGATAGGGATGTTACCTTTCTGGTCCATAGTCAAGAAAACCCTGAGAGATGGTTGCTCATTGTGTCAATTTCAAACAACAGTTTCTGAGCTAGCTCAGAAAATCGACTTGTTTGTGCTTTAATTCCTATAGGGTGATTGTCATAATTTTTCATTGACAGAAGGTCTCATATTGTTGTTGAATGGGAAGCTTTTCTTATCTTATCATCACTATCATTGTTATTACTGTCGGTGTCATTATTATCACCAGAACAAACAGGGAGTTGTTTTAATATACCAATTAGTACCTGAATTTGGTAAATGCACACACATATATATCATATCTTGTATGATATATATATGTGTGTGTATATGTATATGTGTGTATAGGATATGTACCAAGCAAAATAGGTATTCCTCATGAAAAATTGATAATATCCTAAGTACAAAGAAGCCACATTATTTGCCCAAGGTCACTCAACCAGGCTTTGATCAAAGTCTGGCTCCCAAATCTGTGCACTTAGATGTTAGGTTTCTGCCAGATGAACACCACACTATGTGAAAGCCCATGATAGATGATACACTGGAAGCTCAAAGTTGTCAGGTAGAAAATACATACCACTAAACCTTACACCCTGCAGCTCCCTGTGCCAAGGGAAATGTGGCCATTATAAATGCCAGGCTGTGAGATTCCTTCCTTTGGAGAGGAGGAGAGAGGGAGGCCTGAGTCTCTTTCCTCATGCCTAGACAAACTCCAAAAATAATCATATCACCAGGTAGTCCCTTACCGTGCCGCCAAGATGCAGGTTTTTAACCCATTCTGGTTCTTGGGGCCAGACTAGTATCTGCCAAGGAAGAGCCTGGTATCTCCAGCAGATCTTTTTAGCTGTGCCCATGTGGCACTGCAGATATCCCTCTAAATCTTTGCAAAGGGATGGAGCAAAAATTACTCTTATTCCATTCTAATAAAGGTGCCCCTGTAGTTCCTCAGGAAGCTCCCTTCCGAAATGCAGGGGGCAGAAGTCTTGTCACTCCTTTTAAGTGATAACAACAACAACAACCACAGTGGAAGCAATGAGAAGTGATTGTCCAAGGTCACTTTGTATACTGGCCACTGGCAGAGACATGCCTATAGCCAGGCTAACATTACAAAGTTGTGCTCCATAGGCACAGATTTCCTCATGGTCCTGCATTATTCTGACTCAGAAAGACAGCTAAGAGCTTGCCTTTTATGCCTGGCTGAAACACCTCACTTGTTCTAAGAGTACTGTGGCACTGGTTTCTAATTTATTGTTCTTGGAACAGTCTAACCCATAAGAGCTGCTTGTGGCTAATTCCTTTACTCAGAGAAATAGGTGGTAATAAAAGAATTAACATCTTTGAACTCTATACGCCTACCCTGATAAGGAAGAAATATGCATCCCAAAGTTTAGATCAAATCTGTATGCTCCAGGTCCCCTCCTGGGGCTTGCTGACCTTCTGAAAGTGGAGACCCATCCAAAGAAAGGAAGAATTTCAGGTCCATGTGGGCCTTGCTACATGGAGGTTCTGAGAGAGAATAAGGGGCGGTCAGAAGGTGAATGTGGGAAGTGGGGTTCAGGGGTGCTGGACTGACTCAAATTGGGTGACAATCCAGAGAGAAATGGGCAACACTAGATGTGACATCTACTAAAACTTTGAATTGCTTTGTAGTGACAAACCCCAGTCTTGGCCTTGAGTTTGATCTATTTGGGTGCAAGCCTCTTCTGGGTGGAGAGAAAAAAAGAGCAAAGTTGACCATTTCCTTGGAGTCTATCAGAGACACCAAGTTGGATGAAGATGAGCTCTTCCACGGCATGGACACTCTGAGGCCATGTGCATACAAGTGAGGCTTCTTTCTCTCACTTTGGTTCTGTCCTTGGTCTTTGGCTTTGCACTGCCAGACGCATGACCTCCTTTCATCCTTCTGTGGCTGCCATGGGGAGATTGTTAATCTAGGGGTCAAGTGCTGTCCTCTCTGTCCTCTTTTTGGCATCACATCCAGCAGGAAATCTGGAAGAACTACTCATTGGTCCAGTGCTCTGGAATTGGACTTGGCCAAGCCTCAATTGCCCCTTTCTCTGCCTGATATCTGGCCATGACCTTCAGGGTGAACAGATCAAAATGGCTGCAGTCATTGTAGACAGATGCAGGGATTTGCTAATGTGCATTTCTTTCTATGTATTTCTCTTTATGATCAACACCAAATATGTTGCTACTAGTGAAAGATTTATAGAGGAACAGGGGACAAACTCAAAATCATTCTTTCTAAAGCTACAGCCACTCAGTAGCAGTAGAAGGGAGATTTTCAGGGTATACAGAGCTTAATTAAATTACAGTCATATAAACCAAAAGGAATTTTAAAAAACAGACATTTTCTTTGGTTTTTCTTTGAGAAGCTACCAAATACCATGGTATGGATGGGTGGCATTAATATTGTGTGAGAGCTGGAATGTATGTCAAATTTATAGTGTAATTTTCTCCGGCAAGATAAAAGCATTTTATTCTCCCAAATGCACATTTACTCACTTGTTCTCATTTGTGGGATCATATCGGGGAAATGGATCATGGTCATTATCGTTGAAATCATAGCTAGCTTCTGGATCCTAAAGAGACAACAGAAATACCACTATGGCACCATTTTTAAAAAGCAGCACATCCTAGATTCTACCCTATCCCCTTCCATCCTGGTCGTTGGCTCAAAAGCCTGTGATTTGAAGTTTCTGGCCTCAGCACTGTATATTTTTTATAGCACATGCCAAGCAGACAAGATGAACACAGCAAAATGAGCCAGCTTGCCATGGCATGCTCCCAGACCTACTGTCCGTGGGCACTCTGAGGATGGCCGCACTGGGCAGAGTTCAATCAGCATGGTTTTCAGATGAGAAAGATGAGATTCAGGATGCCAAATGGCTTCACTGAGGGAGCACAGCTACTTGGGCACTCTCTGATACTCAAGTATCTTTGAATATAGATGCAATGATGTGGTTGGAGGATGGAATGCAGATCCCTGGCAGGCTCGCCCATTCTCCCCAGGTACATGAAATAAACATGTCACTTCATTCAAAAGAATGTGTCTGAAAGTCAGGACAAGCTTCCAAGACCCATCCTTCCCCAAGCAGCTTGCTGTCCCACAGTCTCTCCTACAGAGGGATGCTACCACCACTGCCACTACCTCTCCTTAGGTTTCTAGAATTCCTGCCTCCTACACTTTGCTGTGCTTCCTCATCTACTCCTTCACTCTTTACCTTGCAGTTAGGAACAGTGGATGGGTGGAAGATGAAAAGATGAGGGACAATCTTAAAGAGTGTCTACCACCCTGAACTAAAAACCTACAATATTACTGAGAGTTTGTGTTATGCTATGAACTTCTTGAACAATTATGCAGGTCATTTTCATTTATTTTCCCATTGCAAGCAGAATTTTCTTTCTCAGCTTAGTGTCACTTTTCATCATATTGTATTTACATTGAATTTTTGCAGAAGGAGTCACATCACTTGACTACATAATATCAGAGAAACTGAACCTGAAGGGATGTGAACAAAAAGGCCGTGGCAATGACCTCAGGTGTGGGGCTTGGTTTGGATGATTCAAGACCCCCCAAACACTGAGTGGCTCAGACTCTCTTCATGATTTAAATCGTGCAGGAACCCCTACTCCTTCTTTGTGTATCTACATAGATAACTTTCTGGGGGGTGGTCATGGGAGGGCCCTGACTCACGTAATTGGCATAAATGTCTGTATGGTTCCACTCCAGGCCGTCGTCCAGGACAGTGATCACAACTCCTTTGCCCGTAATGCCTTTTTGCCAAACAGGTATCACATGGAGATCCAGCTTGGGCAGGGCTGCAGTCATCCTAGTATCTTGCTGGTTAAGAAAAAAACAAAGAAGCATTGGTACACTCATAATTTGCTGGCTACAGAATGGGAACTTGAACTTCAACCTAGAGAATGAGCTTTCTTTCCCTTAGGTCACTCTACTGTTTAGAAAAAGGCAGTTAGATGAAATGTTTTTAAAAAGTAGAGGGTAGGACTAAATGAATCATCAGAGTTCTGTTCTCCCAATATTCCAATGGAGCATCTCTTGAAGGGATGAATCACCCAGGGTCACTTCCTTTTGAAACTTTGAAGAGGCTTCTTTCATTCATATTAATATGATCAAGATCCTCATCAACTGACAATATACTCGATGTCTTATATTTCCGTCCCCGAGCTTATGTTGCCACATTGAACTCACATTCTGACATCTGAGGCACAGACACAAGTATATGTTTTGTAAGTTTTCTTCACCAAAAAAATGCAGAATCTGGATGGCTCAGAAGACTGGGGTTTCCACAAGAATTGTAATTTGTCTATTTTTCATAGGGTCTGTGAGAGGAGATATGGGTTTGTCTTTTGGCTAATTTTTTTGAGGGTTGTAGTATGAGGGATTGAGTGAGCGAAGGGTTGGGTAGCAAGAAGATATGAATCTAAGTATATTTGCAGGTACCTGGGAGGCCTAGAGGAGACTGCCAGATGCTTAGGGAAGGGGTCAGTAAGACATGGGCAAGTTACTACCACCAGGTGTCAGTCAGTGAATGGGCTGCCCCCTTGTCAATGCTCTTCAGACAGAGGTGCAACAACTGGGCTGGGGGTGTCAGGTGGGGGAAGCTAGAGCAACAGGAAGCTGAAGGACAGGTATGCTTAGGAACCATACTCAGTCCGACAGGCAAAGATAGAAGAAGGTGTCTGTGTCACCTGCAAGGTGCAAGTATGGAGCACAGCCTGTGGAGCCAGGAATCATGATCTCACCACTAGGGACCCTTTGATTTTGGCAAACTGACTGGCCAGGGTCTCTGGTCCTTCATCTGTAAAATGGGCGTCATAGCTGAATCTAAACATAAGGTCATTGTGAAGACTCAATGAGCTGATTTGTGTCAAACACACAACAATAGCATTGGCCACAGAGTAAATGCACAACAGGGGCAGGGAAGAAGACTTATCTGTTGTAATGTGCAGTGGCTGCCTAGGTGACCAGAATGGCAAGAGAAGCTAATCCTGTTTCCCACGCATTATACAGTAAGAACATCTAAGCCTTCGCTTATGGTTGTCATGTGAAAAATTACCTTTTGTAATATTCTCCACAACAAATACTTCTATTAACTTGTATTGCTGCTGTAGAGGCTTAATGTTAAACAGAGGAGAGAAGAGCCTGCAGGCACCAACACTTAACAAGTCTAGACATTTGCAAATAGGCTTGCCTCTTTGCCTTTGCCTCATTTGGGGATGCTCACCTGTGGCATGTAAGAACTGGGCCACCTACATGAAAGCAAGATCATTGCACTCTGTGTGTGGCTTAGGGGGGTCTAGTGAGCAATTGGAAACAAAAATGAGATTTTCATTACACAGATTGTTTTTGAAACCTCTAACTTGGCCAAGTATGGCTCTCTTATCCTTATATCCACTAAGTTTATGAGGATAAAATGATGACAATCCCTCCTCTTCTGGGTTCCAGACTCACTCACCCAGCAAGACTGAAGATCCCGATCACACCAGATGCCTTATCATGACAAAGCACCAATCGTGCAATGGGTCTGGCAGTACTTACCAGGTACCACTGCTGATTCCACATGGGGTCATTAAAGAGGTTCAGTGCGGAGTCTCCTGGAGCTGAACGTTTGCTTCTCTCTTTTTCATACTGCTGTTCGGCCCAGATCACCTACATGGAGTTCCATAGTGAGAAATTCACAACTCCGGTAGATCTCTCTGGGGAATAATCTGCCCTCTCTCTCCTGTGCAGTTCTCATCAGAATTCAGGAAGCTCCACAATATTTCCATTTGACCATAGATCAAACTGGCAGCTCAGGGCAAAGGGTTTGCCTACTGGGGCAGGGGGGGTTGAACATTCCCACTGTTACAGTAAAATGGACCTTTAGCAGGGAGGAGAAGCCGTCAGAGAAGTGATGATTCCCTGAAATTATTTACACTGTGGTTATAGTGCAGGTAAAAATTTAGCATGCTCTTATCAGCAAATAGACCATAATACCTATATTTTCTTTTCTTTTTCTTTTTAATTTCTGTTCCAGGACTCTGTAGCTGAACACTTGTGCCTTTTCATGGAATGAGTCAATAAGGTAGGATGGAGATTGTCACAGTGGGGCTCTTACAGCTTAATTTCCCTTCCTTTACAAGTGTAAGGAAGAAATTACAAATGTAACTCTGGTGCTGTGCCTTTGCAAATTTGAATCTGTTTCAAGCCTCTGCTTCAGAGTACTTACTATGAGAAACCAATCTGAGGTGATGAATGAGCATCACTGACCAGGCACACTCTCACTGTTAATTCAGTCTCATGCATTATGCAAAGACATCTGACAATGTGAAAATTACCTGCCTCACATTTATGGCATAATTCTATTACGGGATTGAGGCCCTGGGAGACTGAGGGGGCTGTGTTGTAATCTTAATAATTGTGAGACAATGTTATACTCTTATTTGGGGGGAGGCACCACAGGACTATTTTCTAGAGCAAATAGATCTTTTCTGTTGATTATAGTCCAGTATGTGCTGGGATTTTATTAACATGAGTATCTTTATGAGTCATATCTAAAAATAAAAACAAAAATAAACAGTAACTAAAACTATCCACCATGACTGTCCTGAATTTTCAATGAGAAAATACACGGCAAGTCTGTTATAAATATTGGGAGGGACTTGGAGCTGGATATTAGTCACTATCATTTATTTTTAATGTCCTTGTATTTTTCAAGTGTAATTGTTTTGGCTTAAAATACCTTGATGCTTGGAATACACAGCGCGTCATCTCAGTTAGTCTTTGGAAGGTGGTGGGGAAGGGGGGAGAAGTACCAATCTTTGGAAGAGAGGGTCAACTGCAATTGCAGATTTCATTAGTGGATTTATAAAGATGGGACAATTGCCACTGTACTTCCCAGGGCTCATTTGCAAGAATATTATCCCCATCAAAGAAGAGTGATTAAAATCAAGAGCAATGTTTTAAAAATGGAATATAAAAAGAGGCACTCTGCCATCTGATTAGAGAAATACCCAGTTGGAGAAAACCATGTTATGATTAAAGTCATCAACTCAAAATTACATATTAATCTATAAAACAGCAGACCAAATGGGAGCGAGAGATCGGTGGTGTCTCTCTTTCATGTGTATGATAATACTGATGAAATGAAGTGCAAATAATGCTTTGGTCTGGAAAGAGCATGAAAGGTCATCTACTCCAACTTCCCCCTGCAGGCTTCTATGTTTTCCGGATTTTTCAAAACTAAAATTATTCTGAGGTTAACTTCTCATAGGATTATATTACTCCTCTTTAATGGAGTTAGGATGGAGAATACATTCTTAGCTCTTATGTTGTTGTTCTTGTTATGCCTGGTGATTCCTCTCATTAGAAGGCTACATAGAGAAAAGCACTGGACCGTGTGTTCATTTTCATGATATTCTTTGAGTAGGGATAGCAATGAAGTATGCTCCACTCTGTCCACTTTCCTCCAAGGAAGAGGAGAAGAGAAGTTAGTTTGGCTTTTCCTTGTGCATTAGCACTGGGCTTGCATTTAGGCAGAGAAGCAAGACTTGCCATTGTCTTGCCTGAGCATTAAAACTTGCTAGAGTGTTGGAAGTTGCCCTGCCTTTGAAAGCCCATGCTCAATGGGCTATCTGCCTTGGGTGGTTAACTGAAGTGATCACTGGACAGCAAGATTTTAAAAATAAATTTTAGAGAAAGTGGTTTACTCTCCCACATATGAGCATAACTTGATACAATGGATATAAAGTGAGTGGTAGCTTCCCTATCCATAGTCCTGATACAATATTGTGTCTCCCCAAGGCCTGACACTTAAACATTTGCACAGTGGTGACCAAGACCAAATCATTCTTTACTGTCACCATTTGTCTTATTTTAATCCTTCTGTTGGTTGCAAAATACAAAGGATGCAAATTCCTTCACAGGCTTTATGTATTTTATACATGTTCTTAAGATTTATTTGTTTATTTTAAAGACAGAGTTATATATAGAGAAAAGGATAGACAGAAAGATTCTCCATCCCCAAATGGCCATAATGGCTGGGGCTGGACCAGGACCATCCTTTGTTGCTCTCCTAGGCACATTAGCAGGGAGTTGGATCAGAAGTGGAGCAACTGGGACTTGAAGTGGCACACACATGGGATGCTGGCATGGCAAGCAGTGGATTAACCATAGCATAGGCCCCAAACTCTGTATACTTTCAAAAGTTCTACAATCTTTCTCTCACATTTTTTAATGTGAAGGTAAGTGGATGTTTTCAATCTCTCACCAAAAGGATGTTTTCCATTTATCACAGTAATTCCCCAGGGTATTTAAGGCAACATAAATCATGTCCAAAAACATCAGGACAAGCAGTATAAACTTCTTACTGTGACAAGGTAATATAAAGCAACAGATTGCATATAGAAATTTCAGTGACCCTAATTTAGCCAATAGATTCTAGCAATAGATTTGCTGTTCGTATAAATAGACCTCTGAAATCAAGGAGTAAATGAAATAAATATAATCAAATTGTTCCTGCCCTATTAAGTATGCTCACTGTAGATATTTCCTGCAGTCTTCTAATCATCAAATCTGAATACAAACCACTGCAAAAAAGAAATCAAAAGGTTTGGATCAAGAATACGGAAGTTATAGAAACCTTTGACTTACAAGAATATGAATTTACGGCTCTTTCATATACACTAGTTTGCTATATAGCAAAACCAAATAGGGTTCGTAGAATATTTTCAATTGTACTCAAGTATTATGGAAAGGGTCATATTTTTTGGCATCCCCATATTGGTACTAAACTATTTAGAACATGGTAGGTATATGATACAAGGTGTTGACTGGGGCCAGTCTTGTGGCATAGCAAGTAAAACTACTGTCTGGGATACCAGCATCCTAGAGGGGTACCTGTCTGTGTTCCACCTGCTACACTTGTGATCCAGGCCTGGCCCTGCCCTTACTGTTGTGGTCATCTGGAGAGTGAGCCAATGGATGGAAGATTGCTGCTCTTTCCCTCTCTCTCCATAATTCTGATTTCAAATAATAAATGTTTTCACATAATTGTTTCATGGTTCTGCCAAAATGTTTTACTAATGCTATTTACCTGAATTTCAGCACTCAATGTCATGTTTTTAGATTTGTGAAAAAGCATATATAATAAGCTTTATAGATACAGCAAACATTATATATAATTAAAGTACATATTTATAACCAGCTCAATACAATTCAATATTATTGTTATGCATAATTATCCTATAGGAAGAAACTGGAAATATTACAGTTGAACAGCCATCATCACAATAAAAAATGCATTTGCTCCTATTAGGAATCATAAAGGAGGTAGATAAGTCAAGGTACTGATTTGAATGCATCATGAATTCTTACCCGGTCATCATCAGATAACCTCTTAGTGACATGAAGGGCACTCCTTCTGGACCTTCGGGGGTGTGTTTTATGTCTGAACAGATAGTGATTTTCAAGTGATCCAATCTATAATGGAGAAAATTGACATTAAAATCTGCTTTCTCAAATGTATGTATGTGGTGCAGTTTCACTCCCCAAGTGAGCCGCAACGGGCCGGTGCGCGCCGATCCGAAGCCGGGAACCAGGAACCCCCTCCGGGTCTCCCACGCGGGTGCAGGGTCCCAAAGCTTTGGGCCACAAGCAGGGAGCTGGATGGGAAGTGGAGCCGCCGGGACCAGAACCGGCGCCCATATGGGATCCCGGTGTGTTCAAGGCGAGGACTTTAGCCGCTAGGCCACGCCGCTGGGCCCCTTCCTTGCTATTTTTAATGGCTCTTGTGACTGGTTCCATCTCCAGCCCCTTAGCTTCTCCCAAGGATTCTGAAACTTTTTGTTTGTTTATTTGTTTTTACTTTCTGGATTTCATTTGTTGGAAAAGCAGTCCTCACATTAAAATGGTCCAAGTTTGAGTTTGTGTCTGGAGTGAAGAGATGAGAAAATAAAGGACAGGGTTGTTTTTTGATTTTCTCCCCGATTACTTTCTGTAGGATTAACAGTCCTAGTTAGTGTTTCAGTAGCTGTCCAAGGTGTACAGATTTAATTCCCCAGTCTTTGCCACCCTGCATTCCAGTGAGGCATACGAGCTCTACATGATTCCCACTGCACCTGCCAGAATAGCTGCGGCTGCAGTTCTCCTTTGGTTCTGCAAATCCCCAAGAACTGCATGCAGTTACCAGACTGGATAGTAAACTGTTTCATGTCGCCTGGTTTTTCCTCAGCTAAATCCTAACCTCCAGGGCCCTCTCCAATCTTACCCTTCTCTCCTGGCAACCTTTGGCTTTCCTGCCTGAACCTCGAGCCTTTTCTCCCTTTGTCTCCTTTCACTTCTCCCCAATGTCTTTGTTCCTTTACCCTCTTCAGTCAATAGATGTCCAAACACAACAGACTCCAAGCATAACTCCCATTACTACAGAAGTCACAAGCAGCCGTTACAATCGCCAGTCTCCTTTCACTTCCCCGATTGCCCTGAGAACCTTCCTTTGCCCCAGCCTCTCACCCCAAGCCTGCCAGAGAGCTGGGGCTGTGTACAAGCAAAATCCTGGGTCGGCCTCTGGGATGCTGGGAACTTAATCTCACAAAGTTGGAAAATGCAGCCTCCAGCAAGAGGAGGCGTTTTCCCCAGTGGATTTGATCTATGGAATCGCCAACGCCCACGGCGGCTGATTACTCATCCATGACTTCAGTTTAGCGCAACCACCCCCTCCAGAGAAAACGCGCCAAAATGTTTTACAACTCCCTCCTCCCCCGCTTCAATGCAGATCAACTTCTAAGGCAAGGCTTGTGAGTCAAGGAAAAGGAAAGCTCTAGATTGGAAGTCACATTCCCTAAGGCCTCCCACAGAACAGAAGGCTAAGCAGACTCCCCAAACAGAGCGCCCCTGCCAGCCACCTGCCTGCTGGGGCTATCTATTAACCCCCAGCTGGGCAGGCTACTGTTTCCACTCTAAGCCAATCCCTCCTGAGAATTGATTACGCATTTTAGTGAGGCACCAGAAAAAAAGAAAAAGGTTTCTTTACCAGCCAGTTTGGCGGCCTGATCCTGCAGGGGCCTTGGGCAAGCAAAGTTAGCAAGCTCGGACATTCCAAGTTCCTAGACAACCCTGAGCTCCCCCGAAGAGCCATAGAAATGGTCCCTCGCCTTTTACCCACCTTGTCTCCTTCCAGTTTCCCACACCACTCCGGCAGTCCCGCGATCTCAGGACCTCAAACCCTTGCAGCTGGCACTCTCCCAACACCCCGGACGTGCCCCCAGCCGCTGAGGGCGAACCTCCCCAAGCCAGCTTAGCCCCTTGCTGCAGGACCTGGATCGGCTGCTGCCATATTGAAAAGGAAACAGCCAACTCCTGACGCAGGCCGCCCGAGTAGTCCCAGGGGTTGGCGCGCACTGCCTCTCCCCAGGTGCCTGGTTGGTGAGAGTCTTCGTGCATCTCAAGTTCCTAAACAAGCGTGAAACATTTCTCTTGGAAACCGCGCGGGAAAATATTTCAATCCTAGGGCCAACAGCAGCAAAGAACCGGCTCTCCCTAGCTGCAGTGGCTTCGTTCTGCCTGTTTGCACTCAGCCCAAACAGTAAATAATGCAAGGTTTCTCTCACTTCCCTGCGCGCCAGGGACAACAGCTAGATAAGCGCCTAGCTCTTGGCCACGCTGCGCGCAGGGGTGAGCATCCCACTTGAGAGACTGTGCTCCCCCGTCTGGCCGATCCCTTGAGTCCCCAAAAGTTTCTGGAAAGTGCAAACTCTTACCTGACCCAAGAGGTCATAGCCCAGTTCCTCTGCGATGGCCGAGGCTGCCTCCGGACCCCCGGGGATCTCCGCCGCCCATTCATTGACAAACTGCCTCTTGGCTCCCACACTGTTCAGCGCACACCAAGCGCAAAGGAAGGCGAGAGCTGTCCGCTGCAGTGTCCACGCTCTTCCCTTCATGGCTCACAACACTCGCCAGCACCCAAGTGAGAAGGAGGAGGAAAAAAAAGCCAGAGGAGAAAAGCCAGACAGACTCGCCCTTCCCACCCTTGGGCTCCGGACCACTCCTAGCTCCC
Organism: Ochotona princeps; assembly: GCF_030435755.1. Lineage (NCBI taxonomy): Eukaryota > Metazoa > Chordata > Mammalia > Lagomorpha > Ochotonidae > Ochotona > Ochotona princeps. The sequence goes on from NC_080859.1 coordinate 11,942,234, forward strand.
GGTTGCTCTGCTAAGAGCTGGGAGGAGAGGCGAAGCTGGGCGGTGGCGAGCGCTCACTGAAGCGCTTCGGTCTCCAGGCTGAGCTGAGTGGAGCCCCAGCCCTTCCCCGGCAGAATGGAAATAGTGTTTACACGTCAAATCGACGAAAGCCATCTCTTGACGTCAGATCTACCTGGACTGAGATCTAGATGGCATTCCCGGCGGGGTGGAGACGCGGCTAAAATAAGCAGCGAGGGATTAGGAAAAGGAAGGAAGGACTGGTTTGCTGGCATCAGTAGAGCCTGCTCCCTGCCGACCCATAAATTCTGTAGCAGGGAGAAGCATCACTTCTCCAAACAGAATGGTTCATTCGAATGTAATTACCAAGAGCCAAGGCTGCAGGTGCGACTCCTCTTCACTCCCTCCCATGCATTTATTCTTTGCCTTTACTTTATTATTTAGTTTGCATATGTTTGGAGTGAGGATGAGTTGGGGGTAGGACTGGGCTGAGGGCTCTTTGGCTATCAACAGCTACTGTGAACAACCTGCCTGAAGTCGGGTAGAGGCTGGCTGGACGGCCCCATAAAAGTGGAGATGCTAAGGCTTACACATTTTATTCTAAACTGCCAAGGAAAATGAGCACATCTTCAAGATAGTGTTAGTGCAATATCTTAATAATAAAATATACACTGTTCAAACAATGCTAGTTTACAAGCCTATTTCCTCCTGTTTCTTAAACTAATAAAACAATAGATGAGATCCTATTCTAGACATCACTGGAGCACATAGCAGTGCCTCTGCCACCTTTCCAGTGTGCATCAGAAAAATGATAATCCACGTGGTGTTTTAAAACAGAAAAGCACTTTTCTTTATCATCAAGGGTCCCACGTGCTGTTGTGTTGACTCAAAGAGGGGAAGGAACAGGTTTCACCAACACTGAACTGAACCATTCACGACTTCCCCCATAAAACACAGTCTTTCTGAGGAAGAATGCATTGCAGTGTAAAGAGAACAAAGCAGACATCTACGTGAAGCCCTACTTCTTCGTGCAAGGGAAATTGGGCTCAATTTTCCATGACGGAGCAGGTTCGGATCCTGAGAGATTGGATTTGCTGGGAGATAACCCCAGTGTGTTAAATTCAGCACCAAGTTCTGGACAGCGGCGCACGCGGGTGCGCTCCTGCAGTCCTGCTGCCCTCCTTAAGAGCCAAGGTCTGCCCAGTCCAGCACCACGCTGTTTCTGTTTTGATTTGAGCGATCCCTTTCTTTCTTGAATAGCAACATAGGCCATTGGTTTCAGGGGAGACTATAGTTAGGTTCATGACCATGACTACTTGTGTCTTGAATGCAAGTGAAATTGCTAAGAGAAAACGACCAAGTACAATGCATCTTAGAAAGGGATTCTTTTGCTCTTTTAAAGCTCCCAACCGCTGGAGGGCGCAATTTATTTCAGAAGAAGGGAAGAAAAGGGAGAAGACTGTGTGTGTGTGTGTGTGTGTGTGTGTGTGTGTGTGTGTGTAGAAAGGAAGTGAGACCTGCTCTTGTTTCCTTTTCAATTGAAACAAGACTTGGTGGAGGATGGGGCTGAGGAGTGCCAGGTTTGTCTGTGTGCTTATAGAAATGTGTCCCAGATTGCTAATTTCTTTACAGACACTATGTCTTTAAATGCCAATGTTGATCAGACATGCGATGAAGCAGTGAGCTCTTTCCCAGTAACCCAATTCTCTTGTAAGATGCTGCAGAATGAGCTCAGCTTGGTAGCTCACTGTGCTCTGTATATCTGCTGTGTGAGTGTGGATGGCTGGGTGAGCTGTCATTTTGTCTTCACGCCTCAGCCTGAGTTGTGGCCTCAAGCTCTATAGGGTGTTTCATTCTCACAGCACACAGATGCTAACCGTGCCCCAGCAAGGCGGGAGGAACCTGTGGTGAATGTTTAATAATGGTATATGAGCTTAGAGCAGGAGAGAGCGTGTTCCCTCCTTGTTATTGTTTAAATAAATCAGTTTGGCAACATGTTGGCCAGAAGTCGGTATCTCATTAATGAAGCATTTGCCTTAAATAGAAAGGCAAACAAGTCTGGAATAAACACTTAGTTTGGATACTGATAGGACAAGCTAATTTCTTACAGAAAGATGATATTTCCCATAACAATAGGTAGATGGATGGATGGGTAGGTGAGTGGGATTAACAATAGATATTCTGTTCTCTATTCTAACATGGTCTGATTTTTATCCTGTGGATCTTATTTGCTTCAACTTCAAAGATGCAAAAGAAACACATTTTCCAAAAGGCAAGGGTAATAAATGAATTTAGAATTCATCTTCACTTTCTCATATCTATGACTAGTTCTATTCCTTCTGGATCATGCTCGTGCCTTCCAGTTCATCACTATTGGATTTTACATCAAAATCTATCACAAAAGAACGTGAGTAATCATGAAGGTGAAGAAAAAATGCATTTCTAGCTCTACAGACGAATTTCTTATACTTTCAAAAAAAATAACTTCAGTTTAACAATTTTCAGCTATCAAGTGAACTTGTCTGCTGGATGTAATAGAAGCCATTAACATGAATATGTAGTTGACATGTCTGCAATTAAATTAGAAAATATTTTATACCAGTTCATATGAGTGAGTTCTTAATTAGTTCAAGGAAAATACAAATTATGAAAAGAATAACATTTTGATTTCTATGCCAAGATAAAGATCTTTCAGTACCACTTAACCACCAACTCTTTTAAGAACGCTTATTTTTTTTTTAAAGATTTATTTATTTTTATTACAAAGTCAGATATACAGAGAGGAGAGACAGAGAGGAAGATCTTCCGTCTGATGATTCACTCCCCAAGTGAGCCGCAACGGCCGGTGCTGCGCCGATCCGAAGCTGGGAACCTCTTCCAGGTCTCCCACGCGGGTGCAGGGTCCCAAAGCTTTGGGCCGTCCTCAACTGCTTTCCCAGGCTACAAGCAGGGAGCTGGATGGGAAGTGGAGCTGCCGGGATTAGAACCGGCGCCCATATGGGATCCCGGTGCGTTCAAGACAAGGACTTTAGCAGCTAGGCCACGCTGCCGGACCCTAAGAACGCTTATATTACAGAGACAAAATTGTCCGTTGCTGTGTTTTCAAACATGTAAAGTAATCAAACTTCTCTCTTTTAAAAGATTTATTTTTATCGCAAAGTCAGATATGCAGAGAGAAGGAGAGACAGAGAGAAAGATCTTCCATCTGATGATTCACTCCCCAAGTGATCGCAACAGCTGGTGCTGTGCCTATCCGAAGCCAGGAGCCAGGAGTAATTCCGGGTTTCCCACGCAGGTGCAGGGTGCCAAGGCTTTGGGCTGCCCTCTACTGCTTTCCCAGGCCACAAGCAGGGAGCTGGATGGGAAGCGGGGCCGCCAGGATTAGAATCGGCGACCATATGGGATCCCGGCGTGTTCAAGGCAAGCACTTTAGCTGCTAGGCCACCGTGCCAGGCCCAAGTAATAAAACTTCTGTGACACACTGGCATAAATTAGAGGAAATTTGGGGACACCTGTATGGAGCTTGATGAAAACATGTTCTATATTTTATAGAACATAAGAAATGATACAGCACAACAATTGGGGCAAAAATATTAAAAGTGACTCTAGGTAACTTGAAACTGAAAACCATGAATAAACTTCCATCAGAATAATTTTCCATTTCAAGGTTTATGCTGGAAAAATTATTTAACACTTCTAATAAAACATTTCAGTGACATGGGAATTTTCTTGTGCACATGTAGAGTGAAAATTTTGAAACCATCCTATAGCCAGTCAAAAATTTGGAAATTTGAAATCGAAATACTGTCCCAGCTCCTCCTCTTATTTCTGGGCTGAATTTGCCATTGGAATTAAATATGAGAATGCATAAAAATTTAGAATCCACCTAAATTTTTCTATGACAACTAGTATAGAATACTTAAAAGTTCACATCGAAAGATTCACGTGTCATTTAGAGAGATTGTGTGTGCCAGCTTCATCATAGATGGATAAATGTATCTTATCCACGGAAGATGGACATTGAATCACCACCTGCAGATGCAGGCTAGTGCTCTCATGAGCTTTCTTCCCGTGACTAAATTGCGGGTTAGCATACTGTGTTCAATAAATACTTATGATCTGTCTGGGCTTTTCCAGCAGGTCCAAAGACACTTCCCTGTGATGGAAGGCATATACTAGTAAGCAGGCTCTAACATCAATATCAAAATGTAGCTGTGTTGTCTTGAGGGACATATTTAACTGTCAAGTTGGGAGGCTCTGTTCTGTAGACATGGAGACATGAGAATAACAAAGTCTGTACACTGAATGACTCTGAGGAAGAATAGCTGTGAAGGATTGTTGCTGAATGAACTAGATAAGCATTTAAAATCTTGAATATAGCATTGAGTTCAGTAACTAAAAAATGAAGTAATGTGTGCTATTAATCCCAATGGTTGAGAGTGGTTGGTCCCTCCTAATGAAAATGATTAAGTATAATTTCATACAAGTATTTGGAAATGATTCTCTTTTTTTTTATTTTGAAACAAGCTGTTTTTAAATGCAAGAGAGGATTTGGGAGTGTTCCACTTCCTGGTGAAAGTGCTGTTTCCTTGCTGCCCAGAATTTGTTCACTTTCATATGGAAAACCTGGTGTGTGACTGTTTTCTTTGCTCCTCAGGTTTATTTTTCTCTGAAAATTATGAGAACTATTGAAGAGTGATCCTGAATGCTGTCTAGATTCTTGATTCTCAAAGGTGAATTTGTAGAACAGCATTATGGATATCCTGTAGGACCCCATAACTACTAAACCTGAATCCATGTTTATAGTGAATCCCTGGCTATTTGTATGGAGTGAAGCTTTGAGAAGCACCTATTTAGGTAACTTCCCTTATATATATATACATTCCTCTGACCTTCCCTCATTATCTGTATTCAGCCAAGCATGCTAATTTTGCCATGTAATATTTCACTAACAAGTCTCAAGCTCTTCCCCAGATAAACACGATTTTACAAAGAGATTAACCAGGGCGCCATGCTGTAGCCAAGTGGTTGAAGTTCTCTCCTTGCATGCACCAGGATCCCATGTGGGCTCTGATTCATGCCCCAGCAGCACTGCTTCCCATCCAGCTTCCTGCTTGTGGCCTGGGAAGGCAGTGGAGAATGGCCCAGGGCCTTGAGGCCTGCACTCGCCTGGGATACCCAAAAGAGGCTCCTGGCTCCTGGCTTTAGATCCCGGCTCAGCTCCAGCCATTTGGCTCAAGCCATTCACTTGGGGAGTGAATCAGCGAATGGAGGATCTTTCTCTCTGTCTCCTCCTCTCTGTATATCTGCTTTTCTTATAAAAATAAGTAAATCTTTAATTAAAAAATAGAGCAGCCAGAACAAAATGTAGTATAGATAGTTGGTTAAAGCAAGCATTTTCCCTTGTTTGGAAATTATTCTTCTGACACAATTGCCTAAAGTAATTTTTTTCTTACTGAAATAGATATCTACTATAATTCCTACTTTTCTTGATATGTGCTACTCGTAAGTCACATTTTTATACAGGTTTATGGGGGGGATAACTGTGAAATCAGAAATTACTTTTCTGTTGAATTTCAGTCTTTAAAAATGTTTTGAATCTTGATTTAATGATCCGTTTGCTTTGGTATTCATGCTGAATACAAACCATACATTGGTGTCTGTATTTGGGATTTCCATAAAAAGATTTAGCAAGATGGGCCGGAAAATAGAGCTACCAAGAACTCTCCAGTCAATATTGATTTCATAATCAGTACCCATTAGAAATAGAAATAATATTTTAGCACACGTCACCTGTTGAGGGTGACTATTCAAAAGGATACCATATGTGAAGAATGCAAGATTGCCTCCCATAAAATCTGTTAAACTTTATCTATCCAGACTGAGTGCCAGGAATCAGATTTCTTTTGGAGGAATGTAAAGCTATTTTTCAATAATGTATTCATAACTAATGTTGATCCTTTGATCTAGTTCTTGGAAATACTGTAGTTTTGTTCTTGGAACCGAAATTATTGGCCTCTCCCATGAGCTCTGATCCTCATTCTAATTTCTAATTATGCAATTGAACGTTGATATTTCGTGATCTCTGACACTAGTTCAGATGTCTCCTTTTTAGGGACAGCGTTTTTATAACATTAAAACCTATCTATGTTACTTGTCCTCTTAAATAAAACTCAGCATCATCTGCTATCGCACTTCTGACTGTCAAAACTAAAATCATCTTGGATTAACTATTTTGGTTGCAAAAGGCAAGAACTATATCCTCACTAAGACTAGTTTAAGCAAGAAAGGGGGGATTTATTGGCTCGTATACTTGGGGCATGAAAAATTAAGCACAGACCTGGCCAAGGGCATGAGAACCATGGACTTGAATAGCAGTTATCAACACTGTGTTCCTTTGCATCTGTCTGCACGTTCATTGCTGGCAAACTTCAGACTCTCCACAGGTGACTGTTATGATTGGTACTTGTGTAATCACAGATTTCTAGTTCTTGATATACAGAGAGAGGACTTCCTTTTCTTGTTCCATCCTTAAGTCTTGGAGAAGAAAGGGCTACACTTGGGCATTTTTTTCACCTGTCATTAGAGTCAAGACGTTTTAGTTTTATGATTGGTCAGGCTGACCGATCTTAGGCTTAGGCTGACCACATCTTTCTGAGTTTTCAGTAATGTGAATTCCTGGACAAGGAGAAGGGGGTGGGAGAGGAGATACACAGGCTGGAGAAAGAAGGGCTAAGGGATATAAACAAGGACCATGCTCTTCTGTAAGAGAAGCAAGGAGAAAGTCACCAGTGGTAATTCATAGTTTCCTCTTTTGAATAGGATTCTCCTGCAGTTCACACATTTAAGTATCATTCAGCATTTAAAAGCAAATGTAAGGCTGGGTTTGTTCATGTGGACGAAATAATACAAACGCAACACACAACAGGCTTAAAACTTTTAATTATTTGAAGCAGATTTGAGGTAGATTGGGAAGAGAATAATTTCTTTTTCTAACTTTTCCATATGAAACAACTTTATGTACAAAAAGTTACTACAACAGTATTAAAAACTCTTGCATACTCTTGGCTCAGCTTTCCCAGCCAATTCTATTTGCTATAATTATCATGTTTGGATAAAACAAGACATTGATCCTGACAGAAAACTTATGAACCAAACTGTAGTTCTTCTATTTTTCCAGCTGTTTTCTTAGTATTACCTTTTCTATGGTCCAACACTTAAATGAAGCTTTTATTGCATCTGCTTGTTGTGTCAGACTGAAATGTAACCTGTTTTGTCTTTGTCATTCATGGCCTTGAAACATTTGAAATGTGGTGTTAGGTGGGGGTTATGCATTTTCTGGCAAGAAGAGATGTTGTGAAGTTTTCCTTGGGTTAGGAGTCCAGGTTGGCTCTGTCTAATACAAGCAATGTCATCCATCTCTGACCACTTGCTGAAGATGATATTAACCAGCTTCTCCACTAAAGTTATTATTTGGAAAAGAATATTTTATGTAAAAATTACTGTCAAAATCAGGCTATAGTAATTACCTTTGGTGGCAGTATTCTCCAAATGTATGTTTTGGTGCATGGACACATGTGTTTATGACACTACTTGTTATTCCACACGTCAGGAGATGCTTTCCAGTCTTGCTGTTTATATTTCTTGCTTGTCACATCTGGGATCGAGGCTAATTCTCTCTTCTAACTACAATGAGAAACAATTACTTTCCCCTGCTTCTTTACAGCAGTGTCATTGCAATTGTTCAATAATCACACGTATTTAAGCAATCAGTAGATTAATTCCAGCATACACTGGAGGAAGGTGGGGAGAAAAGGTTCGGTTAGGACCAGTTCCTTGTTCTCTGTCCCTGTGCAGCACCTGCTAGAAAGGAGGCCTTGGGTGACACTGTTCCAATGTACTGCTTTGCACCCATCCAGAGACACTGTGGTTTTTGCTGCCTCTGTCTGTGCTCCCGGGGATCTTAAAGGTGCTGAAGTGGAATCTGTCCACAGTGCATTACTTTTCAAAGACTAAAATCATTGAAGTATATGCCTGATTTTTTTTTATGTTTTTAAATTCCTCTTTGTTTATCACTGTAACAATTATATGACAATAACAGGAGTTTATTTATACATTTACATTTGCTAAGTGATTCTAAATAGTTGACATTTCTTTGGCTTTTGACAAGTCTGATAAAAATACAGCAATATGGAGGAAGTAACACAAAAAAGCAAACAAAATCATTCATTAGTCATTATCTACTATAGAGCAACTGAAAAGCATGAATTAATATCTACTTTTATACTTATATTTAAAACAAAAATAATTTCCCCAATTTGATTGTTTTTCAACATTATAGATGAAACTCTAGGCATGTGGAATCGGTGTATCCAAAGTAAGTACTATTCCTGTTAAATGTGAAGAATATAATGGCTTTAAAAATACTTGTACATCTCTTGAATGCTTATGCCTAGCTAAAAATATGGTTTAAGGACACTTCAGACGCAAAAATTATTACCTACTTACAGAGTGCTCCACAGCAACTCCACAAAGTTGTTGAAGCCCTGTCCACTTCTGGCATTAATCATTTTTGCAACTCAAGCCTGTTTGCCAGTCTGTATTGAAATATATCATGTCAAATAATTCTCCTTTGAAAAAGGGCTCATTAAATATACATCTTCCTGCATCAGAGAACAGTCACCCCCTTTTTTCCTATTTCCATTTAATTTAATCACACGTTCAAGAAAAACTTTATGATAGTGTTCTTTTTTTTTGACTTTTATTTATTTTTTTGGACTTTTTTTATTAATTATTATGCATTATGTGACAGTTTCATAGGCTCTGGGAATCCCCCCACCCCTCCCCACGCCCCTCCCCCCTGGTGGATTCCTCCACCTTGGTGCAGTATTACAGTTCAAATTCAATCAAGATTCTTTCCTTTATATGCCTGATTTTTAAAAAATCCAGATTTCTGTAAAAACTGGAAAACATGAATTTAGAAATTCATTATTACCCTTTGTTGCTCTTGAAAAAATATTATTACCTTTTATTACTCTGTGAAGGCTGGTAGCTTAAAAAAGAAATGCGTTAAAATGGGAAGCACTTTTGCATCAGTGCCCAACACACGAGCAAGACACAGTGATTTTTTTCAAATGTTTGTCTCATTATTCTCACATGAGACAAAGGGTCAACTACTACAATTATGCCTACCCCACCTCTTCCTTCTTACAGCAGAGTTTGAAGGATTCCCTACGTTTGAAGAAGATTTTCTGTGGGGAGGTCTTCAACAGAGTAGTGAAAGACTCTGCCTGGAATGTCTACTCCATATCACAGTGCCTGGGTTCACATCATGCTCCCTCTTCCAGCTCCAGCCTCTTGCTAAAGCATCCCCTGGGAGGTAGCAGGTGGATCTATGCCACCCACAATGGAGACCTGCATTTAGTTCCCAGCTTCTGGATTCAGCCTGGACCAGTCCCAACTGTTACAGGACATTTGGCAAGTGAACCAATAGGTAGAAAATAAATAGATAAGTGTAAAAACAGAAAACGTTCTGTTATACCTGACTGAATTTCATTCCAATCTGAAATCTGACTCTCTCCCATGAGCTTTTCTGTCTACAAGAGCATAGAGCTTCCTGCAAACTCTCATTTGAAATATTCATACCTGGCCACTCTACAGCCATCACTCCCCACCCACAGCAAAAGACAAAGGCAGAGACTAGTGAGTTACATGTGTAGATCAGGTCTGAAATTAGGTTATGTCCTAGGAGAGATGTTACCAACAGGTAGTAAGAGAATGTTCCAACCGCTCAATCCTGGGGAAAAGATGGACTTATATAAGGAACAGGAGAGAGATGGAAGCAGGGTAAAAGGAATTGTTTAAGGCTATTCAAATTCTTCTGAACCCTCAGTCTGAATTGATCAGAACTCTGGGATGGGAGCCACATCTACACATAGCAGGAACATGTGGATTTGGGTAGGGGAAAGCTGGCAAAGAAACAGGTATGGGAATGTGATTCTGGGGAGAAATAGCTAATGATCTGGCTTGCCCTCTCCTGAAGCTTTGTTGCAGGACAACACAAAGGCAGTAGCTTGAGTCATTTTCGAGGCTAGTTGAGGGTTAATGGCAAAACTCACAGCATAGGACAATTTGTGCCCAATCTCTAGGTGAATGTTATTTCAGATAGAATCAAAAGGAGATAAGAACAGCCTCTATGCATCCCCCTGGGACTGAATCCCAGCTCTTCCACGTGTTAGTGAGAGACATCAAACGTATTAGGAACACTCCTTGGCTTTATCTCATGTATAAATTGGGGTGTGCTTACCTGATGCAGTTACTATTTGTAACACACAACACTGCCTGGTACAAGCAAATTATATTTGTATTGAGAAAACTAACCTGGTTACGTCATAATTTGCTATTAACATATTTTTGAAACCTTGAAGAGAAGAGAAAAGGAGAGGAGAGAACAAGGAAGGAGAGGGGAGCAAAGTTGTCTTAATTATTCGTCTGTCTTCTCATCAGTTCCTTGGCTTTGTGTCAGGGAGAGCTTTTCATGATCTCAGATTAATCCCAGAAGCACCATGTCCTTGGGTTTATCTTATTAGGAAGTATTATTACCCTTTGTTGCTCTGGGAAGGCTGGCAGCTTGAAAAATAAATCTGTTAAAATGGGAAGCTCCCTGGCATCAGTGCCCAACATAGGAATATGACACAGTGATCGCTTTCCAACGGTTATTATGCATCCTGTTCACCTGAGGTGTGTACACACAGATTCCTCAGCTAACTCCCCTCCCCCCTTTACTCCAGAATGGAGTGCAGCCCACGACTGTGCCCATAGCCCTCCCAGGTCATAAGAAAACCCATGAAAGACCCTTACCTACTCTTAGATTCTCCTTTCTGCCCCTCCTCCTCTTTATCTCTCTCCTTCCCCTCTTCCTCCATGTTCCTTGGTGTCCTCTCATCCTCACCTTCCTCCTGCTCTCTACCTTCTTCTCTTCTCTTTGTGTGTATGTGTGTGTGTGTGTGTGTGTGTGTGTGCCTTTTTAATTGATGCCCAGGGTTATTTTCCACTGCTAGGCTAACTCTATTATTATCTCTTTAGAGAAAATGCCACTGAACCTAAAGAAAAAAAAAAGAATAATTGCTCCAAGAAAAAAAAAACCCTACATGTTTCACTTCCTAGTGGCAACAAGGAAGCTAACCATTAGGTGATCCATTACTCGCCCATCACTCAGCACCTCTGACCCTCTCACAAAGAGCAAAATAGCCCATGGTCATTTAAAGAGGTTATTAATGTTGTATCTATTTTTAATGTCCAGACAGTAAGCTTTCAAATCTTTCCTGTGAAGAAGCATTTCCAAGTATGGGCTCATTAGCTTTACAATCCAATAAAAGTCTTTCTTGTATTGATCTTTTGCTTCAAGCCAGTCAGATGCTGCAAGAATGGTGTCAGTCACCTTCCTCCCCAAATTTTGACTAGCTTACTATACCTAGCAGCTGGAAAACTAGATAAGAAGTTTGCATGCCATACACAAAACCACTTACACTAGCCAAGTGTAGTCACTCATTTGGATGTTTTTCCATGGAAAGGAAATCCTTTGTAGTTGCCAGTTTTTAGAGAAAATCAAATAACAGGCTTCAAGGTATTTGTTAAACTGTATTATAGACGTGAATACCTCTGTTAATAGCTATCAGCAGTCTGAATGTACATTAAAATCACTTAGCAGCTTCTAGACAAAACTAATGTTCTGACCCTAAACCCAGAGTATGTAATCTAATTGATATGGCATGGAACATGCTATAGGATTCTGTGGGTCATCATGGGGTGTCTGTTCTCAACAAACAAATCACATTTAACAGTCCCCTGCTCCGTGTGTCCTTCTGTGAGACAAATGACTAGATTAAGCACAGAAGTGGGACAGAATAGTGTGTTAAGAACGGTTTCAACTCAATTATTTGCATATTTTTAGGAAAGTGGAATATTAGTCTAGTTTATTTTCTTGATCTTTGCTTTCCATTACATTTTGCTATAATACACTTGCTCTTGTCACAAAATTCCCAGCAGTTCATGACATATAGCACCTCAAGGACATTCCCAATGAACTTAGCAATACAGGAAACGCAGGTGAAGTCTCTGAAGCTGCTTGGGTTCTGATTTCTAATGGCTGAGTCAGAGTTGTCATGGAGGCTAGCACAGGGCTGGTGAGCTCACGCCCACTCCAGTGACTCTTAGTGAAGCTTTCAAGTTGGCTCGCAGGGAGTGACCTAAGAGGATGTCCTGTGTGCAGGCCTGCATTGCTGTCACATGTATGCCTTTTCAGCTCACAATGAAAATAGGTACATTGAGGTTGCGATTTGCCAGTTAACCTTGTGGAACAAATTTTTCACTCAGAACTAAGGATCAGACCCATTTAATTTGGAAAGATCACTGGTACTGTTCTAGCACTGTTGAGAATAAGCTTTCACCATCCTCCAAGTTTTAGTGTTTAAAAAGACTTTTAGAAATAGAAAACTTCTTCCTCCCCCCCTTTTTTTTCTTAAGCTAAAAAATGTGTTGACTTGCCTAATTTAAAATCCTCTTCCTTTCAAAGATTTCCATCAAATCATTGTCTGGAATAGATATAAATTATATTTTCTTTCATTTGCATTTATTTTGCAATAGTTTCTGGGGAATTTTTCTTAAAATAAGAGAAGTCTACAAAAAGTCATGGAAATGCACACATTTCAAATTTTTTCACAAAATAAAATATCTTTTAATTTCATTTATATTCCAGCTAATTTATTTCAC